>NC_056733.1:1827733338-1828048338 GCF_019279795.1 Protopterus annectens | reverse complement strand
TGAAGCATACATGATGGCAAACACAATTTTATTGATATTTGACCTATGTCAATGAGTATTTGTTAGAATTGTAAGGTGTTAACTTTATTTTTTAAAGGCTCAAGCCACGCCCACTAGGAGTTAAAGGTGCAAGTCAGTTTACAAATGGCTGTGGGTATGTGTTGCCTTGCCAAATGTGATAGCTCTACATATAGGTCCTATAGGGCTGCCACCATTCCGAATGGCCAAAGTGGGACCTGCTCTGTAGCAGTGTCAGATGTACCAGGGCAGAACATACATACAGCCATGCATAGTACAGAAATATACATATTAGCACAAATTAAAGCTTAGTCTAGCAGCAGTCAAGTTGCTTATGCTACTTCACATAACATATCGACATGTCATGTATACAAGAACCATTACATGCAACTATTACAGACACATAGAATATAAGAATGTCCTCTAATCATGACAGTTGCAATAGCTAGAGTATTGTCACATGACACATATGCCTAATGAGGGACTGTCCCATGCAAAGTGGGAAAGGTGTTACTCCTACAGTCTCCCATCATCCAATCTAAAAGGTGGAAAACCTACATTAGTTATGCGGTAGCATGACCCAGCAGAGAGCTGCGTTAACCAAATAACATTCACATGTCAGCATTGCAGAGTATCGGTTCCCATGTATCAGCCAGATGGGAGCAGATTGTATGAGGAACACGCATATAATATGATTATTTCACTGGACAGGCCGCCGAGTCCGTACAGTCGAATGCCTGCCGTCGCCTAATGGGTAGACATACCTGATACTGTAATCATGTAGTCCAATGTAATACGCATCACAAGGGATCGTGCACACCCAGCGTGAGTGACAAATGTAAGCTCAGATGTCGGTGAGCGAGCGGGTGTAAGCGTGTTTGTCTACCAGTATGCCAGTAGTGCACTGTTAAAGAAATGTGGAGTCTAAACGAGTATAAGGAGCTGTAACCAGAGATCAGCAGTGCTTAACACCGTGCAAACTCACGCACAGCCACTCTCACCTGCTGGAATGTGCCTTACCCACTCCGTATCCAAAGGTGTCGTTCTGTCCGCAAACAAAGAACCGTCCTTTGCACGTGTTGGTAGCAATACCCTACGCACACAGCTCAGGTGAATTACCAATACCCCATGGCATATGTACAGACAATAGACCACACACATACCATACAGCACAGTCATCCAACAGCATAGCAATGTACTGGCAGATATGTCTGGACCACTGGTGTTTGCAGACCTGTCCATCCTGTGTTTCAGTGTGTGAGCATGCCCAGTATGACTGTTACGCATGTTGTCGACTGACATTACCGTCATACCGTCATGTGTTTGAGAATGCCAAGTATGGTTAACTGGATCGCATGTGTCACATGTCCAGATAGTCCGTACTGTGGTGCCGACCCCTGCACTCTACACCGACAGGTGGCATGCTGTGTCTGCAGGGTAGCTAATGGTCATGCGGCATTGACAGTTGCTACATTTCTGCACAGCATGGGGGGACATCCAACCGCATCCACAGTCCTACACAGATGCACATGACTCTCATATGTGTACGTTGAAAGGGGGCACAGCTGACAGTTGTACACATTTGCCACTACTGTACTGGTATGCCAGGTACTCCATTTCAGTGTGTGGACCTACCTAAATTGCTGGTTGGAGGCATACCAGTGTACGTCAGATCCTAGCTTTAATTACCAGCATTGTGGTGTTGGACGTCCTAGCCTTCACAACCTACATCCAACTGCCTGGCCTTCTGTAGTCTGTGTGTGTCTGTGGGGGTTGGGGTCATTCATTGGGCATATCCAGAGGCCATTGTATATCATTTGTCTGTATTGGTCTACACCTGTCCAGCTGTATGGAACTTGTGTGGGCTGTATGGACACACATGATGTTCAGCCCTTCACCTGCAGTGGGTTAGGACACCCTGTATACTACTGGCTACTATTGTGACCCCGGTATGTGCTACAGATGTCATGGTGCCACTATGGATATGTACTGTCTGCTGCCCTAACAGTCGGCCACCAAATTCCCTTGTATGCTCACATCCATTCCATAGCAATGGGTAAATACACATTGTAATAGAACTGCCAATTGTTAGGTCGATTGACTTACCTTGGGGGTGTTCTGGACCTGAGGACGGTGCTGGAGGGCTGCCTATGTTGGATGCACACAGTGCACTTCCTATACATGGCTGAGCACAGGTAGTGTCATGTCTGGCAACCATTGTACTGTGTGAGAGTCAGAGAGGGTGAAATCCCTGGGTACCTACTGTGTCAGTGCATATGCCTTGTGTTGCCTCTTTGCCAAGGGCAGGTCATACTGTGCACGGCCCTTTTGCCTACTGGGCCTAGCTCAGGTAGTTCCCCCTCCAAGTCACACTGTGCCTGTATAGGCCTTGGCATTGGTGGTGGGCCATGTGGCCCTGCCTCATGCTGTTCCTGCTGCAACTGTTACTGCAGGATCAGATTGTGTAGCATAGCAAATACCATAACAACCATAACAATTTGTGTGCATGTAGCTATTGAATACTGCAGGGCTCCACTAGATGTGTCCATATACCAGAACCGTGACCTGAGCATCCCAAACACATGCTCAATTATATGTCTTGCCTGTGCATTTGCCTCATTATGGTGTGATTGTTCAGGTGTGTGTGTATTGCTGATGGGTGTCATCAGCCACGACTCCAGTGGTTACCCAGCATCCCCCACTAGGAGACTGTAGGGGATGTCCATATTGGCAAAGGTGTGGTACAGCTGTGTCAGATGCCTTATATTGGAATCGTCATAGCTTCCAGGGCAGACAGCACACACATTCAGTTTAATGCCCTGGCCATCGCATATGGCCTAGCTGTTAGAGGGTATGCCCCTGCAGTTAATGTAGGCCCTACCCCGCTCACAGGGTGGTGCTTTGATGTGTACGTGCATGCAGGATATAGCACCCAGTACCTCAGGGTAGTCAGCCATGTGGTGGAAGAGATGCATATTGCTGGTCTACAAATCACGTGTGTTGAGGACATGTACGTGCTCACTAGCATGTGTTGACATGGCGTCTGTGAACTGGTGCAATACTCTGGATGCAGATGCCTGTGAGATCCCCATGATATCCCCAGTTGTGCTTTGGGAGGTACCTGTGGATAGTATACCTAGGCCAACACATACAGTAGTATCCACTGTGATGGGTTTCTCTTGGCCTGTTCGATGTGTCAGGTGTGGCTGGCACAGGTCAACAAGCCGCTGTAGGAGGTCTCTGTCCACCCCATAGTGCTCCACTATCCCCAGCTCATGTAGCCCCTGGTAAGTCACCCTGGGTCTGTAAAGTCTTATGTCACCCCACTAAGGGCTGTTCGGCAGCATACACATCCTCACCACTCTCAGCCTCCTGCACATGTTGGTCTATGTTGCCTGCTGCAGCCCTTCTCAATTGGTTGGACTGTGTTGTGAAATGTCACTGCATGTATACACCGGTGGTGTAGAGTGTGAAAGAAACCTGTGTGTATGGTACTTGCTCACATTACCGTAGTGTTCTGGTGCGAGCTGGCCATGTAATCTGCTGATTGTGCTGATCATCACCTGTTTGTGCAGCCTGTTCACCTTGACTACCCCACTACTGCTTTTGTCCCTCCCAATGTCACCAGACAAGTATAGACAAACGCCTAGCTTAGGCGTGCTAAGGCAGGAGCAATCCCGAGGCACAGGTCTCCAATGTACGTACAGTATGCCTGACTCCCCCCCCATGCTTTCATCTATATTCGAGCCCTGCACCCAGCTATCTACACACATACACACCTGGGATCTGCATCACACCCTGGGGATAAACGGGATTCACTACTGACAACCTCATCTGCATAGTATAGTCTTCTAATGCATAGTTATATGACCCATACCGACCCTCCAAATTAATAACCACTGCTTACTGTCGCTCAGATCCATACGCAACTGGTTAAAGGTGCCTTATTATCACCATATTTGATGTCCCTTGGTCTTCCCAGCAACAAAATAACCGGTGTCTACAAGACTAGAACCCGGGACCCTGCACACCACAGACAATGTGCTTTACCACTATGCCATGGCAGATATACATACATCCGAGGTGATCATGTACAGATCATCCAGCACAAACATTCAATAGTGCTAATGTCCACATACATATATGTATATATCTATGTATATCTATCTATATCTACATATATCATATATATTAGATATATACATATATATATATATATATATATATATATATATATATATATATATATATATATATACATATACATACACACACATATACATATACACACACATACATAGATATTGCATTTATATCACAACAGCGGACCACATGACACCAAAGCATTAGACAAGAATGAAAAGGAAACTACATGTGCCACCTGCATTATGCAGTGGTGTTACTATCAAGGCAAGTGTGTTTCGTTGTGTCACACGGGTCAGACTGTATTAAGGGTAAGAGTAGGGCTGCTGACATTCACTCACCAGACCTATTGGCGAATGTATGTGTTGACAACCCAGTGTCTTGGCCGATTATGCGATCTGTGGACACTATATAGGAAAGCAACAAAACACACTCAACACATCCTGAAGCTAACAACCCACAGATACCAACATATGGGGTATGACTGCCAAACACACAGACCTGTTATGCCTTGGAATCGAGCACCTAGCTGTCTATTCTATCACACTACAGCATTACGCAGTAACAGAACGTGCTACCGAGATTACTGGATCACAGCACTCCCAGGGGCATACTTCTAAGTGGGTGACATCATCAGCAAATGCAAAGACGCCGATAGGGAGTGTACGGAGAGTGAGCTGTCTAAAAACATTACTCTGTCCCCAGGCAGCTAGAAACACACACACACACACACACACACACACACACACACACACACACACACACACACAGCAGGGCTGGGATTAGAACATAGACCTGACTACCTGACTACCTTATCACACCACAGCATTACACAGTTACAGAACTAGCTACAGAGATTACTGGATCACAGCACTCCCAGAGGCATACTTCTAGGTGGGTGATATCATCAGCAAAGGCAAGGACACCGATAGGGAGTGTACAAAGAGTGAGCTGTCTAAAAACATTACTCTGTCCCCAGGCAGCAGGAAACACACACACACACACATGGCAGGGCTGGGATTAGAACATAGACCTGACTACCTTCTCGCACTACAGCATTACGCAGTTACAGAACGCGCTACCGAGATTACTGGATCACAGCACCCCAGAGGCATACTTCTAGGTGGGTGACATTATCAGCAAAGGCAAAGACACCAATAGGGAGTGTACGGAGAGTGAGCTGTCTAAAAACATTACTCTGTCCCCAGGCAGCTGGAAACACACACACACACACACACACACACACACACACACACACAGCAGGGCTGGGATTAGAACATAGACCTGACTACCTGACTACCTTATCACACCACAGCATTACACAGTTACAGAACGCGCTACAGAGATTACTGGATCACAGCACTCCCAGAGGCATACTTCTAGGTGGGTGATATCATCAGCAAAGGCAAGGACGCCGACAGGGAGTGTACAAAGAGTGAGCTGTCTAAAAACATTACTCTGTCCCCAGGCAGCTGGAAACACACACACACACATGGCAGGGCTGGGATTAGAACATAGACCTGACTACCTTCTCACACTACAGCATTACACAGTTACAGAACGTGCTACCGAGATTACTGGATCACAGCACCCCAGAGGCATACTTCTAGGTGGGTGACATTATCAGCAAAGGCAAAGATACCGATAGGGATTGTATGGAGTGTGATCAGTCTAAAAGCATATTAGTGTCCCAAGGCAGATGGAGACGAACACACGGCAGTAGTGTGAGCAGGACAACTGGCTATCTATGGAGCACTATTACAACACTACATAGATACGAGATGTGCCAAAGACAGTACACCTTTCAAGACAGTCAATATGACCTTCTAGGAATGCAAACATTGACATTGATGCTGGCAGTTACGGTGTACATACCTGTGAACCAGTGTGTTAAATTTAGGAATCCATCCTGAAGTGGGGTATGGCCATCTGATGCTTGGATGACCACTATCGCTATACAGGATAACAATGGTCATGCCCATACACAGAGGCACACAACTGACACAAGGTGTCACTGGGCATGCTCACACACTTAGTGCATTCCTATGTGTCCATCTACACAACGGCGTACTGGGCATGCTCACACACTTAGTAGCGAAGAGCTGTCTTGCATGCACACAGATTCTAAACAGGGAAGGGCACAGTGTGTCGATAGTCATCATTGTTAGCATGAACGCTGTACAACATATGTCTGACACCGGTCTTCTACACAACGTCTGCTGCTGTCCATCACCTTAGCTGTACCAATCACCTTAGCTGTACCAATCTAAATCTGGCACACTAATACAACCCGTGGTGTTGTCCTGGCAGGAGTGGGTACTTCGCACATGTAGTACCATACATAGACGAAGAACATGAGACCAGGTAAACACACTGACACCTACAGGACAACTGCATTGTATGTGTATGCTAAATAGTGCTAGATGTGTAGCATTCATAATCATAGCTGCCAATCTAGATCCAAGAATGGGGAATACTGACATCTGTGCAGTGAGGAACACCTGGCATAAGGCTCAGGTGTGCACAATAGCACTACCACTGTATACCTCAGATACAGACATGTGGGCCATAAGACCATTACGGACCACTCCAGGTGTTAGTGTCCACACGTATATGAAGGCCACTCACATGTACTGAGCAGCACACTCTCAAAAGCCATCACAGATGTGTCAGGTTCAGATCACAGTGGTAAATGCCACACTGTAGTATGTAGCCCTCACACATCACCGTGTCCTTGGACCAGCAACACACATCCATACATTAGTACAACACCATGTTACTCATGACCAGTGAACTGTACTTAGCTCTACAGCAACTGTGCAGACTACACATGTACTGACAGGGTTCCATCATGTGTTATGCAATGCAATGATACCACTATTCATAACCAGGTCGGCTGTACACATAACAGGGGCCCTGGGTCTTATACAGCTGTAACAGATAATTGCTGCTGTACACCAGGCAACACACCCATGTTTGGATGTGACATACATGTAACCGCTGTGGATATGTACATGCCCCACACACACACACACACACACACACACACACACACACACACACACACACACAACACATATGTACATAGCATAGCTAATGCTGTCCTTCATGCAGACACGTGGCTACAGTGATTACACGCATGCACATGGAAGGTAGGTCCATGGCTGTTCAATGCTAACAGTACATAAGGTAGCAATGTTGACTGAGTTAACATTCCCTCTGTAATGGTTACCCATGACAACTATCATAGCATACAACAGTCCATGTGTCATGTATGTCACACATGTTCACCAATTGCAATGCATATAAACATGGCTACATGACAGGAATGTAGGACCTATACACATGTACATGTAGTGGTGTGCATTCAGCTACCATGCATGAGCAGTAGCTGATGTTTGCAGTTTATCTGTGTCTGACTACAACGTGCAGTTGCAATGCAGTCCCATCATTGACACCTGTATATGGTGAAATACTGACAATACAGTAAGATGTACATCAGGTATGGATGGATGTGTGTACATAAAGTGGTGGTCCACCTTTGCAGATGGATGTTTGCTGAAGACAGCTCACAGGTGTGTCACAAGCCGTCCTACCATAACATGTGCAAACAGTAAGCTATGTTTCCGGTAATTGAAGGTGAAGATATACAACCTACACAGCGGTCAGGGTGTCACTGACTGTAAAGCAGTTGACATCTGTAACACTTAAGTCCTCCCATGTGCATATAGCAGCACACTTGCCAAAGGTAGCGTCGGTACACATTGTAATGCGGGCAATACTGCTGCATGTCTGTCAGACGTATCAGAAGGTAGCAGGTGTTTCACAGTACTGCCATGTGTGTTTGCTTGTGTGACCATATATGCCACGTATGTTGGGGAATACATCCCAGTTGTTACACACCCCTGTACACTGTTGTAGAAATCTGTACATAGGCATGGGTGGTGTGTGTATCACACACGTTAGCTATCTGTATGTGCATGACATGTGTGGACTCCAGTGTGTGTATGTGTGTGTATGTATGGCTGTCTGGTGCATGGAGTGAAGATGTATGCTACCACTGAGAACAGATAGGGCCCCTAACACCTCAAGGTGATGCAATCCACTACCCTGTTGATGCCATCAGTCTTACACATTACTGACTACCTGTACATGTTCATTCTCTGTGTCACGTCATGTGGGTGCACAGTACTGTAATGGTGATTACCACATAGGCAGGGGTCCTCACCTCAACACTATCAAGTTTGTGTTACAGTGTCGTTGACCCCGTGAGTGTGGGCATGTTACTGTGTGTGTCTGTGTATGTCTGTGTGTGTTCACATCCTGTAATGTGACAGTGTTTTACTGCTACACAGTGAGTCCTCATGCTATCAATTGGCCCCCTACCCTTGACATCAGCTAGACCACTGTGTAAACCCCCCCGCACCATGTAGCTTTACCTGTGATGTCACCTGGTATGGATGTCCCGTCTCTAGCCACTGTAGCCTAGTACACAGCTCACATGCTCCTGGATCAGTAGGTGTGTAGAGATCTATGGAATGTCAGCCTTTCTAACAGTGAGGTTGAGGCTACGTATAGCATGCTGGTATTACCATCCATGCCTGTGAGTACTCCACATTTACACATGTGAAACTGGAAACACTGGTACTTCATGGCACATGCAATTAGACCTTAAGGAGGGAAGCAGGGCATCATTACCAACATGCTGTTACTGTTGTTACCAAGACACATACTGTGAATATAAAACAATGCATTCTATCTGCAAACACTGTTACGTAATGGCACATGCAATTAGACCTTCAGGAGGGATACAGGGCATCATTACCAACATGCTGTGACTGTTGTTACCAAGACACATACTGAGAACATACAACAATGCAGTCTAATCCTGTACTACATGGTATGTCTGCTGCATGCCAACAGTACACAACAATTGTAATATACACCTATCTCACTATTCTGTTCACCCTGTGCATCAGACCATATAAACATGTCCCTGTACCGATGGTGTGGATGACAGGGATGCAGCACAGGCATCATCATATGCACAGGGTGATAATGTTTGCCAGGGGCCTAGGCTGCACCAGTGGATGACATCATGTGTGTGGGTTAGGGCCTGTGATCTACTTGGACATGTGTGGTTATTATGCATGTGGGTGTTGGTGCCCTACAGATGTTACTGGTGTGTGCGTGTATGTGTGCACACAGTTCTGCCATGTATCCGGCCTACACAGGGGTATTATTGACAGCTCCAGATTGTACAGACCAGGATGTACAGCTCACTGTGTCCGGCCACGGCCACATGACCTGTGCCTGCCAGGGGTTTCACGGGCACTACCAGACAGAAATACAGAATGGGTACTGTCCGATAACACATGTCCACTGGAACCATGTCCCTGCTGGGACCATCCACGTGGCCTGCTGTGTCCTGGTGTGGACAGCGGAGCACCAGCTGCACTGCTGCTGCTACCAGCACTATGGGAGTGGGCATGTGAGGTAGCTCGTTCACGTAGACCTGCACCAGATGGTGTAGCTGGCCTACGTCCACATGGCCTATGCCTCATTCCTACCAGATGTTCCAGCACAGACAGCTCATGTTCACGGACTGCCATGCCACGGTCAAGGATTCCAACCATGTCACCCAATCGCCTGTCCAAAACATCAGCAATCTGCTGTTGAGCATTTGCCAATGCCTGGATGTTTTCATTTAAAGAATGGATAGCAGCCCTCTGAAGCTTCTGCCCTTCTCTGTTCTGCCGTTCAGCACATGCCTGTGCCACCATTACAGTCTGAACCATGTCTGGTGACACCAGCTGCTGCACTCTGTCGTGCAGGTGCATGTCAGCCAGGGGTCCTCCTACAAGCAGCACTGGCTATTTGCCTGTGTGGCACATCTGCGGTCATTTCACTGACACCATGGTGTGACGACACACCTTCCATAGCCACCACGCATTCCTGTTCCAAGCTAACACATGGTAAGTGTCCTTCCTCTATGGCCACTGGTGATGGGGTATGTGTTGGCATGAGAACTGTGTGCGGGGAAGAGGGGTATATAGGTGGAATGGCATCCAAAGGCACAGATTCAGCCCCTGACAACCCTGCCTGTACCTCAAGCATATGTTCATCACTGCTAGAGTCTGTGAGGACACTAACATCAGATGGACCACAGGAGGGCAACGCACCTACATCACCTGTGAAGGCAAACAAAGACTCTACATTACAATAGAGACACACACACAGACACACACACAGACACACACACAGACACACACAGACACACACAGACAACCATACATGTGATATGACAGAAGGCATGCAGCATGCATGTGATAGAGCAGACGGCATGCGGCTCAGACATTAACAGTGTTAGTTCATAGGTTCATAGGTTTATACTAGGCTATCTGCCCTAAGGCATTTATAAGCCTAGCCCAAATTTTTGTGGCTTACGCCACCCCTTATATGAAAAAATACTGTGCCCATTAGTTTGTTGTGCCTCTGTCCAGCAGTGACACAGAGATGATTCCCGGGATAAACCTACGATCTCCCATCCACAGGTCAAGATTTCTCTTGAAAAGAGCCAGCGAGGTGCTCTGCCTCACATGGACCGGGATTTTATTCCACAGCATAGGGAGTCTCTGAGTGATAAATCTATCCCTCCAGCACGTCCTATTTATATCTGTGCTAAGGTTTAAGTCGCTTGCTCTAGTGGTTTTGGTGGATTTGGATTTTTTGAGGTGGAGCATGTCCATTAATTCCGGGTTGGACATGGCCTTGTATGTCAGGCACATGTCACCTCTGAGCAGACGGTATGCAACTGAATAGAGCTTGAGTTTCTTCAATCTGGCAGCATATGACAGATTTTGGAGTCCCTTTATCCTTTTGGTGAGGAACTTTTGGGGTCTCTCCAATTGCTGCAGATGTCGGTGCGATACATCCCGAATGGGGCATTGTACTCGATCATTGGTCTGATAAGTGAAGAGTACAGGGAACAATGACCTCACTAGATCTGGATGTGAATCCCTTCATGATCAGGTGGGCAATGTAGAAGGTCTTTCTAACCACTTTAGCAACGTGAGTGTCAAAAGAAAGGCCACTGTCAACCTGGGTCCCCAGGTCCCTGATAACCTCTTCTGTGCTTAGTGGATTGCCACCTATATGGTAGCTTGGAGTTACCTTGTTTTTCCCGAAGGGTATGACTATACATTTTTGGCGTTTAACTTCAGGCCATGGCTCTGGCACCAGCTATCTGTTTCCGTGAGTCCCTTCTGAAGGATATCCGTGTCCGATGCACTTTCCACTATGGCCCAGTTTGCAGTCGCCTGCAAACTTTGTCAACAAAGTCCTCCCATGTTGGCCTGTACTTCTGAGAAGTAGATGGCGAACAATAGGGGCCAAGGACCGAGCCCTGTGGGACACCAGTGACCGGCTTGGAGTCTGACATAGCCAGCAACTCTAACCCTGTGGGTTCTGTCCTTAAGCCAGTTTGCAACCCATCTTGTGACATATGGGTTTACATTTAAGCTGGTAAGTTTTTCTACAATACCAGAGTGGGGTATTGTGTCGAAGGCCTTTGCAAGGTCAAGGTAGGCTGTATGGACTGCCTTTCCCTCATCAATGGCCTTGGTGACTGTTTCGAAGAAGTCGACCAAGTTCAAAAGGCATGATCTGCCCTTGACGAAGCCAAACTGGGTCGGGTCCAATGTCTGCAAGTCCCCTATATCTTTGTTTATGAGCTCCATTATGATCCTCTCCATAGCTTTGCAGACTAGACTTGTTAAGCTTATGGGGCGGTAATTACCAGGGTCCATAGAGGCACCGCCTTTGTGGAGTGGGACCACAGTTGCCGTACGCCACTCCTTGGGCACGTATCCTGTGGTAAGGCTGAGATTAAACAGCTGCCTAATGTGCGGGTTTAATTCCTCATTTAGCTAGTGTAGCACACAGCCGGGGCCACCATCCGGTCCCATTGATGCTGTGTTTTTAGCTTTAGAGATAGCAGCTTTCACCTGCGCATTTGAGATGTCTGGGAGGCTACACTCTGCTGGGATAGTTATCTCTCCTTTAGGGGGGGAGAGGGGGGTGAAGTTTGCACTGAACCTGTCTGCCAGTATGTTGGCAATGTCTGTGGGTTCAGTGATTTTTGTATCATTTTGGACTAATTCTGAGCATATCTGGGAGTTTCCACCCAGGTTCCTAACATAGCTGAAAAAGGCCTTATGATTGTCCTTTGAATCCATGGCAATTTTTCTCTCAAAATTGGCCTTAGTTGATTTTATGAGTGCTCGTATTTTTTTACTAATAATGATCAGGGTGACTTCCCTTTTATGGATTTTGTTCTATCATGTAATAGCTTTCTCCTCTTATTGTAAAGTTTGTTAATGGCTGGGGTCCACCAGACTGGACGTTTGCCCTTTGTGGAAAGAGTCTTGGTTTTATTTGGGATTGCCTGATCCATGCAGTCCTGGAGGTGTTCATAGAAGGCATTTGTAAGGGCTTCCGCAGCTTGGGTTGTGGTTTCCACTGGCTCAGGGGCCTTGAAGGATATCACACCAGTCTTGAGTAGTGTGAAGTTTGCTTTAGAGAAGTTCTTCACTGTGGTCTTTTTTGTTTGGGGTGGGGGCAGGATGTGGATTTCCAGTGAGATTAGTTTATGAACAGATCTCACCAATGAGGGATATACTCGGTGGAGCATTTTGTCCCCATGTTTGTGATAATGAGATCTAGTATATTTTCTCCTCTTGTGGGAACAGTGACTAGCTGTTCCATGGCATTTGAATTTATGAACTCCAGGAACCGTTGGGCTAGAAAGTTAGGGCTTGAGTAATGTTCCCAGTCTATATTCGGGTAGTTGAAGTCACCCAATATGATGGTGTTTGGAGATACATTTATACCCTCCAGTGTCTTCAGGAAGGCTGTGTGGGGTTCCTGAGTTTGAGAGGGTGGCCTGTAGCATGCTACAATTTGTAGAGCAGTTTTGCCTATGGTTAGTTGCACCTGGATGGTTTCCAAAGCTTCATGCGTTACCACCAACCTGGAGGTATGGGTATCCTTTATGAATATGGATACACCCCCTCCTTTTGTGGTGTGGTCCGGGTTTTGGGGCCGGAACGCATGATATGAGGTAAAACCTAATAGTGCTGGGGTGCTCTCAGGAGCCTTGAACCAGGTTTCAGTTACAGCACAGACATCGATGTTCTCCATACTGAGAAGGGCCTCGAGTGCATGCATTTTGAGATTTAGACTTCTGGCATTGAGCAGCATTACCCTCAGTTTCTTCCCATTTTTGTTTTCTAGGGTGGTAGGTTTAGAATTTGAGCCTTGCCTAAAAGGGCACTATGGGGGTGGCAAGAGCCTTAGCCAATATCCGAATCCCAGGGGTGACAGGTGCAAGCCGTCCCTTGTGAAGCAGCGTGGCTTGTCAAGCATGTCATCCCAGGCAGACAGACACTGGATCCCCTTTGAATGACACCAGACATTAAGCCAATTGTTAAAGCTGATCATCTTGTCTCTATATTGTGGCATCATTCTTGGTGAAGGAAGGATACTGCTCAGGGTCAGGGTCATACCTGCCTGGGCTACATAATCAGAGAGCTCCTCTATGTCTCTTTTCATGCAGTCCAGGGAGGTACGTCTCAGGTCGTTCACATCAGCATGGACAATGACTGTGTCATATTTGTACTTGCCGTGGAGTGACCAGAGTGCTTGTGTTATGTGGCGGATTCTAGCGCCCGATAGGCAGCTTACTGTGACCCTCTCCTTGTTCAGCCTGGTGAGTGGGACGTCAGTGTGTCTGACTATGGAGTCACCTATGACAAGTATGTTTGGTGTTGTATTTGGCCTTAAGGGCTGTGACTGCTTTGCACACTGCTTTTGTGGTTTATGTGTTGCTTGTGGGGTGTCTTGAGGTAGCAGTTGTTTGGGTGTCTGCTTTGGAGGCCTCTGCTGTTTAGGTAAATTTTTACTCAGAGTCTCTGAGTATGTCTTTGTGTGTTTATGTGTTTGATTCAGTGGTGTGGTAGCATTATGTGAGGCTGGTTTTGTGGTGTGTGTAGTTGCCTTCTCCTCCTGTCTGGTCTTGCCAGTCCTGAGTTGAGAGAGCTCAGCCTCCAGTTTGGCTAAATAGCTGCATCTCTCGCAAGTATTTGTGTTATGTGGGAGGAGGAGAGGGTTGTCTGTGTACATGAGGCAGTTATAACATTGCCTCAAGATTCCCAGATTCACCAGCTGGACCGGAGAGATTGACAACTGACCTTTGGACATGCTAGAATAATATTGGGAATTCCTTAATAATTGAAAACAAGGGCCAGTGGGGAGTGGGGGTGTAGTGCTTTTAATTTTTAGTGCTGACTTATATAATTGCTTTAGTGAGCAAGTGCCAGGTAACTTGAGTGCAATGTGTTACAAGTAACTAAATGCAAAAATGACAAACAATAACTTTCTTTCAAGTGAAACAAGGAACTAGTACAGTAAGCAATGCAGATATCACTAGTGATCCACAGAAGCGCTGAGAAGCCGCGTATTAGGTGGAATTAGCTTCCAGGGAAATAACAAGCAAACAAACAAGCATATAAACAAAGCTAGATTCAGCAGGCCTGGATCTAGTCTATGCTAGAGCAAACAAGGTGTACCAATTTCAGTAAGATACAGTTCAAATATTCAGGCACTATAAACCTTTAACCAGAAATTCCCAGCTCAGAAGGGCAGATTCCAGCCTCTTCTCCCACAAGAGTGCAGACCACGAACCTTCTTAATGTAAAATAACTGGCCTGAAGCCCAAGTGCCTAAACCAGAACTAATACCCTTGGACACTGGGCTCTCAATCAGCAGTTCCCAACTTAGAAGGATGAAAGCTACCTGTCCTGCCACCACAGTGCTTGCCACAAACCTTCCTAATGTAAAACAACTGGTCTGAAGCCCAAGTGCTTAATCCAAAAGACTTAGAATGATAGCTACACTTTAATCAAGTTACAACCAAGCAGTAATAAATACAATTGAATACTTTAGAGAATGTCTGGATTAGTGCTCAAGTTACACAAACAAAGCTAGATCCAGCAGGCCCGAATCCAGTCTATGCCACAGCAAACAAGGCGCACCAACTTCGGTAAGAAGCAGTTCAGATATGCATGCACTATAAGCCTTTAACCAGAAATTCCCAGCTCAGAAGGGCAGAGTCCAGCCTCTCCTCCCACAAGAGTGCAGACCACGAACCCTCTTAATGTAAAATAACTGGCCTGAAAGCCCAAGTGCTTAAACCAGAATTAATACACTTTAAGAATAACAGACACTGAGCCCTCAGTCAGCAGTTCCCAACCTAGAAGGATGTAAGCTACCTGTTCTGCCACAACAGTGCAGACCACAAACCCTCTCAGTGCAAAACAACTGTTAAACCAAAAGGCTTAGAATGAGTTACACCAAGCAGTAATAAATACAACTGAGTATTTTTAAGATGATGCAAAAGTAAAATGAAGTAGGTAGAAACACAAGTACAGTAAAAGCAGATAAAAATTTTTACATCCCTGGGTTGCACACAACAGCAAGCATGTGTCATAGCAGAAGCCATGCATTTCACACAATCATGGTAGTAAGCATGCATCCCTGTGATACACCATGTGGGCCAGCACAGGTTAACAGTCCACATGGCTGATGTGAGGCATATGTCCTCGACATTAACATGTAGTATGACATGTAATCTGCTGATGTGTACAGTGACATGCTTACATGTTTGACACAATGGTGTCCTGACACATGTACAGCGGTGTAATGGTGTCACATTGCAGTGTTGTCTGTATTCCCTACAGATAGAATGCACTTTTAGCAGATGTGTATGACCGTTGAGGGTGGATGAGCTGTCTATATTGCTGTACAGTGTGAAGTACAGACACAGTGCCATTGCATGGAATCATGAGGCGTCTCTATTGCTATACAGTGTGGAATACACATACAGTGCATAGCCATGACTGCGTGCATACACAATACATACATACTGTGGATTGTGACCCACGTCGCTGAGGTGTATACACACTAAACCATGCTGTGTCATGTGTGACAGGTCACCAGAAGACATACTGATGACACCCCTGCACAACTGCTAACATTTCTTAGCTGCCTGTCAACCGTGTCCACACATGGCAGACTGGCCAATACACCATGTTCCACATGACATTTATGTACCACACACACGAGGTGCACGGCTGACAGTGATGTCCAACAGCAGCAAGGGAAATGTACGGTATCTCTGGCCTGATGTGGTGTTTGTGTATGTATGTGGAAGCTGTACAGGTGACTACTTTCATGCTGTGACACAGTTATGATGTGCAACACATCGTATGTGGTCGAATTAAGTGACACCTCCACAAGCTGTGCACAGGCTGTTAGGATGTCCAGTGTTCCACATCTACTATATAACCATTCAACAAAGGCTATAGTTGGACCATGTGTAGACAATGTGCAACAGGGTGTACACGCATAGGTTCATAGGTTCAAAGGCTAGTACTAGGCTAACTGCACTTGTGAGCGATTTTAAGCCTAGCCAGTTATCCCCTGTGAGATTCAAACCCTGTACCTTGTGTTTGTAGGGCAAACACCTTAGCCATTAGGCCACCCTCCCATCACATCTACTGCGTGTTACTACATGTCTCTGGCCATCCTCCATGGCCATGTGTGAACATGTGTTGGGCAGATGTGTGTGATGGCCGTCTATGTCACATGTCTGTGTTGTCCCATATGACATACACCCATAGATGTCAGATACTCCAGTACTCCAGTGTCCACAGGGTTATACAGACAAAGAGTTGTATGTTTGGTATGTGGGGTATGTTTTATGGGATAGTGTGACAATGTTGCAGTTGGACAACTACATGTCTGGGACATGTCATCTGGCACATCACAATGTCTGCACTCATTGCAGGGGCACATTCCACAATGGTGAATCATGTGGGGTGCCCATATCCCAGCTCACTGTGTAGTACTGTTTGTGTACCCCACATGTGTTGTTCTGATGTATAGTACATATTCCTACATTGACAACGCCTCCACCGTTGTATGGACAGCTGTCCACACATCTAGCAATGACAGTTACTGTGGTTTCATGTTGTTGTTTCATTTGGTTTGTATATATTGCACATGGGTAGCCAGTGTGATTGATGAAAGCTGCGACCTGTATATCATGACTGGACCATACATTATGTGTACATGTGTTAACTGGCCACATGGCGAATAGATCTGTGCATTCACATGCCTGATACTGATAACTGTCTCACCTGCAACGGACTGCTGTCTCTGCGGCATGCCAGAGGTACCTGTATAGGGGTGACACAGCAGTTTGATCATTATCCATGACTGTATGACAGCTACAGGGTGCACTTTGCATGTTAACACATTCGCCACTACAATAGCATATACTATGGAGTATGCATATGTGTGCATACACAGGGTAGCATACCATAGTATGCGGCATGTGTGTAAACATACCTTGCATATGATGTTACATTACATAGTGTACAGTGACACATGCGACTAAATGGGATATAATATTTATATGTGCAGTAGTGACTTACCAGGCAACTCCAGGCTCTGTGGTTGGGAGACACCCACCTCCACAATGGCAGCTAGAGTTTGTGGATGCTGTTCTGATGGGGTCCCCAGGCTGGCCAGTAGCTCCTCGGTAGGTGTGAGTGGGGGCTGGGTTGGTGGCCCACCACCTGTTCTACCTTGTTCCCTGGCGATTGCACTGGCATGCTGTTTTGCATGTCGGATCAGGTCTGTGCAGTGTCTGCGCACCTGCTGGTAGGTGCAGTTATGGCCACCTACATCATTAACCCTCATGCGAAGTTCCTGCCACAGGTCATCACGCTGCTGGGCATGCTGTGGCACATGGCTGAACAGTACCTCATAGTTATCATGGAGGTATGGTATGAGGGCATCATCCTCCAAGCGGCTGTATGCCGGCAGTCGTGATCGAGACATTATCTGTAAGACATAATGGTGGAGACAGGTCACAGCATCTCAGAGATGCACAGAGATACAGATGCACATTCATGTGTATTACATTTAGTACTTATGAACAGTTGTCTTTGCAAATCGTCATGACACTCACACGACTGACATTTTTGTTTCACACACATGTAACATCCGATGGGGATTGGATATTATCACCATATACGTGTGTCACCTCATTACATTGCTCATACTCCATTTGAATGCTGTCTTGATGTGGGCATGTCTGTTTGCCTGTACTGGTGTTCTTACCTATCAGCACATGCCTGGATGTGTGCACATTAATGCTGATGACCTTGATGCTGTGTATATGTCACATATCATCACATACACTGCCTTCACGGACATGGGCAGTGACAATGGAGACATGCGCACGGAAACCTTTACATGCATGTGTTTTGCCATATACATCTACATGGCACTGTACAACAGTTCAACATCCAGCCACGTATCGCCGGTGTTGCACATGTGATACACATGGGACAATGGGTAGCCGGATGGTATTTGCAGGGATGGTTATCAACTATAGCATGTACAGCCAATATCATGTAGTAGTGTGTATGCCCTGGGCCATGTATGGGCATAGGATGTCAGGTTTTCTAGCTGTATCCGACAGCCATGTCCCCGCCGACAGGTGAATCAGTGCCACATTACTGATCCAGACAGTCACTGATACATCTACTATGCGGTCATCGCACCATGTATGACAGAGATGACATGTGCAGCATTGCTGGACAGGGTTGCATGGTATGGCAGGAGTATTTCATATGTATGGCACAGGGATCTGTCCAGCATGTGGCGACCCTTGTACTAGGAAGGTGGCTGTCCATGACGTATGTCTTTCAGATCAGGATATGTACGTGTAGCATGTCCAACATCACAGTGTTGCACATGTCTTTATGCAGGGTAGGCAGCATGCTGCATAGTGGAGATGAGGATTGCGAAGGCTGGTGTCGCCCATCCAAGCATGGCCAATACCCCTTAAAGGTGATATGTGATCCAATATTGGTCACGTGAGTGCTGAGTATGGCTGTCCAATGATCTCCATGCTCATGGATGGCACCCTGTCATGACTTGGGTTGCCTCTTATGACTACCTAACAGGCCTGGTGATGTCACTAGCTCAGGGAGGTAAACTGCACAGAACTATCCCTTACACACAATGTCCATAATGTTGACCGCTGCCCAGGTGGTAGTTAATGGGTACAGGGTTATTAACACAGTGGTGACAATGCAATAAGCAGCTGTCAGATTGTGCACATATGTCACGCACCTCACCCACAAAGCCCATTCTGTATGTTGTCCACAACACTGAGTCAGCTATTCACATTCTCACATATGCAGATGCCTCCCATTTGTCTGTGTGGTATGGGCTACAATGACAGGGGAGTACAAAACATTAACCCTGTTTTAGTGTAGCTGCCACTGGTGTGATATGCACATGTCACTCAGACACCTTTTGTAGTGTTGCTTCTGTGAACAGGCCACTGGTAGAACACTCCTGTGACATACGAAGGTACATGTAGTACACTGAGTGTAGGTGGAACACAGTATGGGTGATGATGTCCTCTGATCTGTCACAGGTATGCTATGTAGTGTGAATTCATCGGTACTGTCATCTACATCTGTACTGCTAACAACATCTACGTTGCTTAAGGTTCATAGGCTTTCAGACCATACTCAGCAGGGTAATAGTGCTGTGCCTCCCATTATGAGTGGCATCTCCACTTTGTGGGTTGTGATAACTGTCAGTGTGATCCATTCCATATTTTCACAGACTGCCATGAACCTATGTTTTATATGCCAGTGTATGTGTAGAGTAAACTGTTTTACCATATGTGCATTATACGACCAGGGATTTGAACAGGTCACATGCAGCCGGAGTGTACCTTGTACCATCATAGTTATGGTAACAGGGGCTCTGTCATGTTCATGGATATGTGATTGTGTACCTATTGGGGGGCAGTGAGTTTATATTATCCAACACCCTATCTGTATTGCTTATTCATGCTCAGCACTTGTTCAGAACATGTACACACTTCATGAGCTACTAATTACTATATCACTCAATCCTACTCATTTCCTACATGTAAACACTGTTTGTCCTTACATTTCCAGCATGCTTACAGTACAACAGCTGTTGTACACATTTACCTCATATATCTTGTGAGTAATGGTTTACTAGACAGGCATGTCCAAATGTCAATTACCAGTGTTATTGCCTGTCTATATGATGAATGTGGGCAACATGAGGCAATATAGCAATCGTCTCATGTACACAGTCAATGCTCACCTCCTAACATACGACACTACAGCCTGTGGGAGATGCACATATGTAGCCATGCTGGAGGTAATGCTCTCTCCAACCAAGACTTACCCTGACAATCATGTGGAGATGTTAAACATTTGCAGCACACCCCACTCATCACATAGTCTCAGTAGATCTCCACCACCACAGGCCACACATAGTAAAAGTACAACATTTGCGGAGCCTCTCCATACTACTCTATGTAGGCAACAGAGGCAACCCCCATCACCAAACACAACACCAATTACTTATAGCCCACAGACTCATGTGTGCCCATCAACTACAGCCAATAGGGTGTTATAACATACCCAACACACTAGTCATAGGTGACTCTGTAGGCGGTCACACTGATGTCCCACTCAGCAGGCCACACAAGGCGATAGTCACTGTCATCTGGCTGTCAGGTAACAGGATCCACAACATAACCTATGCACTCAGGTCACTCCTCAACAGGTACAATATGACTGTCATTCTCCACGTTAGTGTGAATGCCCTGAGATGTAACTTCCTGGACTACATGTACAGGGACATGCAATAGCTCTCCAATCTTGTAGCCCAGGCAGGTATTGCCCAAGCCCTGAGAAGCAGTCTGCATTAGTCCAGACTGATGACACAGTAGAACAACAGAATTATTCACTTCAACAGTTGCCTATGCTTCTGGTGTCATTCCAAGGGTATCCAGTATCTGTCTGCTTTGAATGACATGGTCGACAAACCACAATGCATTGGCAGAGATGGCCTGCACCTGACAGCCCTGGGATTATGGGTAACATCTAAGGCTCCTGCTGCTCCTATACTGCCTCTTTTAGACACATTTCAGAAACATATTCACCACCAGAACAGGTACAGGCAAGCAAAACCTGAGGGTATTGTTACTCAATGCTTGACATCTTCATCTCAAACGCACTCATCCGAGGCACTCCTTATAATGGACCACTTTGATGTCTCTGCAGTGACTGTGACCTGCTTCTAGACTCCAGAGAGCACCCCTGCACTGACAGGCTATTACACAGACCACACCTTTCAGTCATGTAACCAGGACCAGAACACCCACGGCAGAGGTGTGTCCATATTTCACAGGGATGTACACACCTCCATGCTGGTTGCTTAGCACGATGCATCAGAGGCAATCCAAGTGCAACTAACTGTGGCCAGAACTGCTATACAAATTGTAGCTTGCTACAGATTCCACACCATACACCACGGTTAACAGCCCTCATTTCTTGGTGTACTGGAAAGTAGGGTTCAAACAGGAACTACTGATGTGACACTGACACTACCCCACAGCTAACTGTGATACCTACTCATGTACCGACACATTAGGCCAACACTTTCATGGATTAATAATCTCCATTCAGCTGGATCAACCTATATACACCACCACCAAGGCCAACTATATCCTAGACCTGGACATTACCAACATGTATGACTGGTGTTACACACCTGGGGTTATCCCCTCATTGGTCAGTTCCGAACATATGCTAATCACCCTTGTTATCCACATCCTGGCACCACACCCTTCACGGAATACACGGTACAATATTTCTACAAAGCCAACTTCAAGTTTTGTATGACAGACGTAGTAAATGCCATGACACCTGTGCAGATGGACAATATAGTTACAAACGCAGAAACATTCCCAACTGCACTTCATTAGCACTTACACGACTGCATGAATCATGCTATCCCAAACAGAGCCATGACAGTACCCACCATATAATGGACGCCACTCTGGGGGTCCACTGCCATGGACATACTGCACGACAGAAGGAGACAGTTGCAAAGTAGAGTACACTCCCATGGGTGGGGTAGCTCCCTTGTCAGCCTCAGTAGTATTCTGAGATCCCTTCTTACATCCTCCAACGCTAGCTACATAAACGTTACTGCGACACATTCAAAGGACTACCACTAAGCATTATGGAGGTAGGTCACTACTCTCGATGGCAATACCCACATCTGCTCTGACATACAACGGTTAGGCAGAAACATTACAGAACCGACTGATATTGGCAACAACCTGGCAGCTAACTTTACACCCCTCTCACACCCTAAAGGGCCCAGATCTATACAGGATCAATACAGAGTCCCTGCGGTCACAACTACGCATTTCAGACCTGCTCTCTCTAAAGCCTGGAACACACACTCCATGTGACCATCCAACATCCCAGGCTGCGATTTACACAAACCTCAGAACGACATGGCTTCCCACTTGGGCACCAGATTCACTAATAGCCTTGTATCAGGCATTGTGGACCCTGAATGGTGCACAGCAACAGTTATCACACTCCACAGAGGTGGCGCCACAATGGACCAGAGGAACTATTGCCCTATACGCCTGACTAGACTGTTCTGCAAGGCTATGGAGAACATCATCATGGAAGTCATTCACAGAGACATTGTTGGCCTCCAAACCTTTGATACCACCCAGGTTGGATTTGTTAGGGCCACACCATGGCTCCTACACCTGGTAGAGTCCTTTGAGACAGTTACCAAGGTAGTGGATGATGGTAAGGAAGTCCACACAGCCTACCTTGTCCTCTCATTGGCTTTCAACACCATTCACCATTCTGGTATTGTCAATATACACATCCACCTGCACAGCGGCCCATACGTCTTGAAATGTTATGCAAAGTGGCTTACAGACAGATACGCACTCAAAAAGTAAAAGAAACACAAACCAGTAACAGGAAAACTCCACAAGCAAATACCAGCGTTGCTCAGCTTTCAACTGTAATGTCACAAGCAGCAGAAGTAAATCCCAACTGGAACAATAGAAAAAAACAGATGCAATCTTCAATAAGCAACCCAGTTAGTACGATAAATCCTTTATTTGGACAAAAAGACAAGCTCAAAACAAGCGCTTTCGCCTGGTTGTACCAGGCTTTATCAAGTTCATTAACACAAATAGTTCCAAGTCTTTTATACTCTTGAAAGTTGATCATGTGATCTTAATAACTTAATTGATTAATTGTGAAGTTGCTAGGTAAATTACTGACCTTAAATGGAAATAGTACAAATTTTGTTAAAGAAATAAAAATATAATGTTCAGCCTAAGAATAATAATACTTCTGCTGCTTGTGACATTACAGCTGAAAGCTGAGCAACGCTGGTATTTGCTTGTGGAGTTTTCCTGTTACTGGTTTGTGTTTCTTTTACTTTTTGAGTGCGTATTTTTCCCCATGGCAGAAGACCCAGCTAGCTCTGACTTTTTGGACACTCCTTTACTTTATAAAAGACTTGGAACTATTTGTGTTAATGAACTTGATAAAGCCTGGTACAACCAGGCGAAAGCACTTGTTTTGAGCTTGTCTTTTTGTCCAAATAAAGGATTTATCGTACTAACTGGGTTGCTTATTGAAGATTGCATCTGTTTTTTCTATTGTTCCAGTTGGGATTTACTTCTGCTGCTTGTGACATTACAGTTGAAAGCTGAGCAACGCTGGTATTTGCTTGTGGAGTTTTCCTGTTACTGGCTTACAGACAGAACACACGCAGTGAGAGTAGCATACCGCAATTCCTACTGTACATCACTTACAATTGGCATACCCTAGTCCTCGGTCATAGGGACCCTCATGTTCGTTATATGCTTCCCTGAGGTACAGTCCAGCACAGAAAGACTTTCCCTGAATAGGTTTCCAGACGACTGCAAACTAGGGCCCATGATTGATTCACCAGCTAATACACACACCCTCCATACGGATATCACCGTGACGGATACCTGGTGTCAGTAACATGGCCTCAAGCATGCCAGAAGGTGCATAGACATCCCCTTTGGATTATAACAATCACCCAGTGACTATCACATTGGTGGTAGTCCCCTACATACATAAGACATTATAAGGGATCTTAGTACACATGTAGATAGCATCCACTCCTTTGATAACCTTATTGCCAAGGGGGCGTGGATATCCTTCTGCATGGCCACCCTAATCTGTAATGGGTTTGCAGCCAGAACAAAGGCTGCCATTGTACCTCTATATTCCTGACTTATGAAACACGTTCAAGGGTACAACACCCCATTTGGGGTGTGCCTTACGGGACAGCAATGGCTTTAAAAACCACAACATTAACGCACCAACAGTATTACTCACCTCCAAAGGATGACATATGCAGCACAACTACTGAAACCCCAACTGTAGTCATTTGCATACTGCATACTCAGAGGTGACCTCTACTGAACATACAAGGTCCATGTCCACACCAATATTGATGGATATGCTCCACATAAGCAACATAAGCAAAAGCCACTGAGAGCAAAATGCTCTGGGATATGTACCCAAATGCAATGATGAGTAGCACGTGCTGGAGGGATACATTCCTGAAACAGACACTCATCATGCTTTGGAACATGATTCCTATGTACATCAGGCAGGGACCCTCACTAGCACTCTTCATGAGATACCTCGATGGGTGGATGGGGAACAGACATGTACGCCAGGGATCACTGCAGTGGCTGTACTGTACACAGTTTCAGGAAACAAATGGCTGCACTGTTCACAGGCACAGGACACTAACCTAGGGAGGTGCCGCCAGTGAAAACACTGTATTAGGGCTTACAAATGGACTTGGCCAGACAGCATAGTACCTTACTATGAACCTATGAAGCTATTACATGTCCTTTGTGCATGGATAATTGAGTAGCTCTTCCATTTCAATTAGCTATCATGTTGTTACACTGTCTGGTGACTACAAGACATATGTATCCTGTTATTGTGTATTGTACATTCCAATACACATACCTTATGTTTGCATAATATAACAGTCATGCTATGTAAAATATTTGACATATCTACCTACAATACTGTACTTTTCACATTTTTGAAACCATATCCCATAATGCAAAGCATAATTGCACAGCAGGACCACCTTAGGAATGTTATTCTCGTTATACGCCCATACATATGCCTACTGTTACAGTATATCTACATAAACTATCCCCTGTTATGGCATGTACTTGTTGGACAAACCCTACCACCGACAGTGGCTGGAGTAGAATTGTTATGTTTAAAGCCCTTATGTAGCATCCTTTGTGGTGTATGAGGTGTTTACCTTGTGGCCCATAGCAGTACACACAATTTCTACAAGCGTAACTATGCTCAACAAGACATCACTACATAATTCCTTTTCCCACTGTCTGCATTGCGTACACTTTCATTAATACAGAACAGGCACTACATACACTAACATATTGAGTGTTCTATATACCTTCTTAGTGGTCCGAGCATACGATAATATCTATGTTACTCCTTTCCTCTTTAAATGATTCAATGGTATGAGCATACGGTTTGAATGTATGGCAAGCCATCGTTTTATACGTGGATACCTGTAACATGTGGTATCCTGCCACCAATTGGTGTTCCGGAGTAAATTATTACATGCACATCAGCTGTGCAGCTACTCCATTGGCCAATTACATGGCAACAGTGGGGTATAATTGAATACTCCACTTGGGCATTGTCCTTTTGCCCTACCTTCAAGGGAGACAGTCTGTATGTATTTTATTGTGATGAACTGCAACAGCTATATGGAGAGACACAGATACTTTGAATTCATGTCCACTGTGGATTGTGTGTGATGGCTAGAGTAAATAGTTCTACATGTGAGTGTAGCTGTTATCTCAACCGTCTGATACGAGACTATTGCAAACAAAACCTGTAACATCGGCGTCTGTTCCATTGTACAACAGCAACGATTTCACATGGCGCCATTACAAGTGTGTCTCTCACAAGGTATGTTAACACTTCTGCAGATGTCATTGAGTGAGTGGATGTTTGTGATGTTATTACGGTCTGTATTGCAATTGTTTCAGGTGTGGGGGAGATGTAGGTGGGTGTACATAGCAGATAAAAGTTTGTGGGGACTGCATTTATACATATTCCATATGTGTGTGGGGGCCCCTTCCCTAATTGAAGACCTGTCATTTGTTAGACTAATACTATGGTTATTGCAGGCTTATTCATTAAACCATTGTTAATTGGTTCCTATATAGCATGCGGGTGATGTTGATCCTTCAAACCCTCTGAAATACATCGATATGTACTGAACTGTTGCTACATGAAAGCTGTCTCGTGTATTTCTGTCACAGATATTTGCACTCATTGCAATTGTGTTGGTGACTCAAACTGTTTGGCTTGGGTTGCCACCTTTTCAAATGGCCATAGTGGGACATTTGCAGGGCACACATCAGGGTTTAGAGGCCGACACATACCCACTGTCAGTACAAAGGATAGAACTTACTTTTGCCCTAAGTAAAACCTTATTCTTGTAGCACTTTAGTTGCTTATTATGTTTCTTGTACAATTTACATATTTGAGAGACAGAAATAACTATTTAATGCAACTATTACTTAATATATGGGACATCATTATGTCCTACAATCTCGGTACATTTGCCCTTTGTAATATTTGTTGTCAGGACACAACTGGCCAAAGAGGGACTGTCCCTCTCAAAGTGGGACAGGTGGTAACCGTATGCCTAAGGCCGGCTATGACCACAACTACTGTAATAATCTACCTCCGAGTTAGCACGAACAGACCCATGATGCAAACACACACACACACACACACACACACACACACACACACACACACACACACACATTACAGTCCCACGGAAACACACACCACACTCTCAACATGTACTTACACACACTACAGCAATTGGAACCACACTTAAACACAGTACCTACCTGGACCGCAGCACCGGCAGCAATAACTAAATGTCCCTTAACACCGTGATAATATTACTCGCGGTTATAGTGTTCCGGTACTGTAGTCTTTTGGTCTTTAAGCCTCGTGATTACGCGTGTCGGTATGTAAAGCATTCGGTATTTGCAGTATCCTATTCATTTGTACCTCCATGGTTGTGTACAAGTCATTAACCTGTGTATATATTCGCAGATATATGTATTTCAGTATATATCGACATACATCTCTCTATCACCCTTTCTATCCCTATTTTACATATATATATACATATATATATATATATATATATATATATATATATATATATATATATATATATATACAGGGAGAGTGTACACACCTTTCATTGGGTACATGGTGGTGTATTACGTTTGCTGAACTCCGCCCTTTTGTGTTTTAACCTGTCACAATACACACCTGCCATTGGTACATCTCGGGTAGCTTAGTGGTAGGTGATTGTGTACATGGTTGCGTGTTGTACTCCTGCCAGTGGTCGTTTTACCTCTCAGAGCAGGCACTGTTAGTACAAGGGTGAATAATGCTGGTTTCACCTGTTCTGGACATCTTTGACCGTGATCTGTGTGGAATTCGGCAAAGCTTAGACCTGTTTTGCTCATATCTGTGTAATTATGTTTAAACGACACTTACCATCACTTGCCGCTGCATAAACCCGTTAACATGTGCTTACACATGCTCTAATGACCTACATCTAACATCCATTATTCGTGCCATCGGGATTACGTAACGGACCTTGCAGGACGTGGAACCGGGTACATACATGACACAGTCAGTGGCTTTACCACTTGGCCATCTGGTGTTTGTACAGGTGTTAATGGTGTTTTGTATGTGGACTGTACTATGGCTGTTCCTCCATACTGCAGTCAAATGTGTAACTCAGTTAGTTTACATATGGATGATACCAATTCATGGTATGTCCAAGTGATGTTTAATGGATGTGCTCCAGCATTGGGAATCTATGTCAGAGTGAGCCACACACTGTAATGTGCTACAAAAATCTTGTTTTCCCACCTTACTGAACTAGAATAGTCCAGTCTTCAGAGTTTGCTGACCTCTGGGCTTTGTCTTGGTTCCTGTGCTATTCCATATCCTTATTTGGATAAAAGGAAGCGTCTTTGTTCACCAGTGGGAGTGGGGATCACTGAGCGGCCTGTTTGTCCCTAGAGGAGTGGTTCCAGCCAGAAACTTGTAGTCTATTGGCCATTTTGGGTCAATTCCTAGCTCTTTTCAGCCCCCTGTAATAAAGCTTTACCGCTTTTAACTGTATTCAACTCAGCACAGCTCCTCGTGGTGTCCTGCAGAGTTCTACAAGCAGCAGAGAGCAAAAGAGTGACTTTTTCCTGATTTAAGTATTTTTTCTGGCTTTTGATTATTTACTGCTTAGCGACTGCATTTTCACCTGTTTATACAGCTCTGCATTCTATTTAAACTGTTTTTGTGTTGATTAACTGTTTTGCACTTTTAAAAAGTTATTTGTTGCTTAATTTTACCTGTAGGCTAACACACTCAAGTGCTAGCTTTAAAAGCATTTATAGCATTTACTGTCTGTTTTTCCTCTGTTTTCTGCAAAAAAAAAAAAAAAAAATCTTGTTTTCCCACCTTACTGAACTAGAATAGTCCAGTCTTCAGAGTTTGCTGATCTCTGGGCTTTGGCTTGGTTCCTGTGCTATTCCATATCCTTATTTGGATAAAGGGAAGCTTCTTTGTTCACCAGTGGGAGTGGGGAGCACTGAGCAGCCTATTTGTCCCTAGAGCAGTGGTTCCAGCCAGAAACTTGTAGTCTATTGGCCATTTTGGGTCAATTCCTAGGTCTTTTCAACCCCCTGCTATAAAGCCCGCTTTAGCGTGCTTTGGTGTGATTTAGCGCAGAGTTGCCCATAGAGCACCATCGGGCAGCGCCAGTTAAACAAGGTTAAACTATTTCTGGCTCCGTAAAGTCTGCTCTTCAATTTTTCCCTTAGAACTTCTCTACTTGCAATCTAAACAGTCTATTCTCTATCTCAATAGCTCAGCACTTGCTCCTAAAGCATTTTTATATAGGTAAAGTACTTGTATACTAAACAAAGTACTACATTAGCCTAGAATCCCCTTGAGTACCCATTTCCCTATAGGTCCCTTCTGACTCAGTTACACAGCAAACTTTTTCACTTTTTCTAGCATGTCGAAGGGTCAGTTGCTAGCGTCCTCTCCTGTTCAGCTGGTGAATCTGGGCATCTTGAGGCAATGTTACAATTGCCTCATGTACACAGACAACCCACTCCTTCTCCCACAAAACACAAATACATGTGAGAGATGCAACTATATAGCCAAACTGGAGGCTGAGCTCTCTCAACTCAGGACTGGCAAGACCAGACAGGAGGAGAAGGAAACCATGCACACCACAAACCCAGTTTCACATAGAACTATCACAACTGCAAAACAAACACATAAACACACAAAGACATACCGGAGGCACTGATCAAAAATCTACCAAAACTACAGAGGCCTCCAAAGCAGACACCCAAGCAACTGCCACCTCAAGACATAAGACATGCAACACATAGTTCTCAAAGTCAGTGTGCTAAACAGTCACAGCCCTTAAGGCCAAACACAATGCCAGACACACTTGTTATAGGTGACTCCATAGTCAGACACACTGACGTCCCACTCACCAGACTGAACAAGGAAAAGATCACAGTTAGCTGCCTGTCAGGCGCTAGAATCCGCCACATAACACAAGCACTCAGGTCACTCCACAGCAAGTACAAGTATGACTCAGTCATTGTCCATGCCAGTGTGAACGACCTGAGACGTACCTCCCTGGACTACATGAAAAGAGACATAGAGGAGCTCTCAGATTATGTAGCCCAGGCCGGTATGACCCTGACCCTGAGCAGTATCCTACCCTCACCAAGAATGATGCCACAATACAGAGACAAAATGATCAGCTTTAATAATTGGCTTAATTACTGGTGTCATTCTAAGGGGATCCAATGTCTGTCTGCCTGGGATGACATGCTTGACAAGCCACGCTGCTTCAAGGGACGGCTTGCACCTGTCACCCTGGGCTTCCGGATATTGGCAAAGGCTCTTGCCACCCCCATAGTGCCTTTTTTAGGCAAGGCTCAAATGATAAACCTACCGCCCTAGAAAACAAAAATGGAGAAAAATTAAGGGTAATACTGCTCAATGCCAGAAGTCTAAACCTCAAGATGCACTCGAAGCCCTCCTCAGTATGGAGAACATCGATGTTTGTGCTGTGACTGAAACCTGGTTCAAGGCTCCTGAGAGCACCCCAGCACTATCAGGTTATACCTCATATCATGCGTTCCGGCCCCAAAATCTGGACGAACTACAAAAGGAGGGGAGTTTCCATATTCTTATAGGATACCCACACCTCCAGGTTAGTGGCAACGCATCGAAGCATCGGAGACCATCCAGGTGCAATTAACCATAGGTAAAACTGCCCTACAGTTTGTAACATGCTACAGACCACCTTCTCAAACACAGGAAACCCACACAGCCTTCCTGAAGACACTGGAGAGTATAAATGTCTCCAAACACCATCATATTGGGTGACTTCAACTACCCAAACATAGACTGGGAACATTACTCAAGCCCCAACACCCTAGCCCAAAGGTTCCTTGAGTTCATAAACTCAAATGCTATGGAACAACTAGTCACCATTCCCACAAGAGGAGAAAATATACTAGACCTGATCATCACAAACATGGGGACAAAATGCTCCACACCGGAAGTATATCCCTCATTGGTGAGATCAGACCATAAATTAATCTCACTGGAGATCCACATCCCGCCCCCCCCCGCAAAAGACCACAGTGAAGAACTTCTCAAAAGCAAACTTTACACTTCTTAAGACTGGAGTGGTATCCTTCAAGGCCCCCGAGCCAGTGGAAACCACAACCCACACTGCTGAAACCCTTACAAATGCCTTCTACGAGCACCTCCAGGAATGTATGGATCAAGCAATCCCTAATAAAATCAAGACCTTTTCCACCAAAGGCAGGCGCCTGGTCTGGTGGCCTCCAGCCATAAACAAACTCTACAACAAGAGGAGAAAGCTACTACATGACAGAGCAAAATCCCTAAATGGGAAGGCATCTCTGATCAATACTAGCAAAAAACTACGATCACTCATAAAATCATCCAAGGCCAACTTTGAGAGAAAAATCGCTAATGACACAAAAGACAATCATAAAGCCTTCTTTAGCTATGTTAGAAACCTGGGTGGAAACTCCCAGATATGCTCAGAATTAGTCCAAAATGATAAAAAAATCACTGAACCCACAGACATTGCCAACATACTGGCAGACAGGTTCAGTGCAAATTTATCCCCTCCATCACCCCCAAAAGGAGAAATATCTATCCCACCAGAGTCTAGCCTCACAAACATCTCAGATGCCCAGGTGAGAGCTGCTCTCTCTAAAGCAAAAAACACAGCATCAATGGGACCAGACGGTGTCCCCGGCTGTGTGCTACACGAACTCAATGAGGAACTAAACCCACACATAAGGCTGCTGTTTAATCTTAGCCTTACTACAGGATACGTACCCAAAGAATGGCATACGGCAACTGTGGTCCCACTCCACAAAGGGGGTGCTTCTACGGACCCTGGAAATTACCGCCCCATAAGCTTGACGAGCCTTGTCTGCAGAGCTATGGAGAGGATCATAATGGAACTCATAAATAAAGACATTGGGGACCTACAGACACTGGATCCTACCAATTTGGCTTTGTCAAGGGCAGATCCTGCCTCTTGAACTTGGTCGACTTTTTCGAAACAGTCACTAAGGCCATTGATGAGGGTAAGGCAGTTCACACAGCCTACCTTGACCTAGCAAAAGCATTCGACACAATACCCCACTCGGGCATCATAGCAAAGCTCACCAGCTTAGATGTAAACCCATATGTCACAAGATGGGTTGCAAACTGGCTCAAGGACAGAACACACAGGGTTAGAGTTGCTGGTGCCATGTCAGACTCTAAGCCGGTCACGAGCGGTGTCCCACAGGGCTCAGTCCTGGGCCCCCTCTTGTTCGGCATTTATTTTTCTGAAGTGCAGGCAAACATAGGGGGATTGTAGCTGACAAAATTTGCAGATGACTGCAAACTGGGCACCATAATTGACACTCCATCAGACACAAACATCCTCCAGAAAGGTCTCATAGAAATGGATAACTGGTGCCAGAGCCATGGCCTTAAGCTAAATGCCAAAAATGTATAGTCATACCCTTTGGGAAAAACAAGGTAACCCCTAATTACCACATAGGTGGTAATCCATTAAACACGGAAGAAGTTATCAGGGACCTGGGGACCCAAGTTGACAGTAACCTCTCTTTGACACTCACATTGCCAAAGTGGTTAGGAAGACCTTCTACATTGCCCACCTGATCATGAAGGGATTCACATCCAGATCAGGAGAGGTCATTGTACCCCTGTACTCTTCACTTATCAGACCAATGATTGAGTACAACGCCCCATTCGAATGTACCTTACCCGACACCTGCAGCAGTTGGAAAGACCCCAAAAGTTCCTCACCAAAAGGATAAAGGGGCTCAAACATATGTCATACGATGCCCGACTGAAGAAACTCCAGCTCTATTCAGTCGCATACCGTCTGCTCAGATGTGATCTGTGCCTGACATACAAGGCCATGTCCAACCCGGAATTAATGGACATGCTCCACCTCAAAAAATCCAAATCCACCAGAGCCACGAGAGCAAGAGACTTAAACCTCAACACGGATATAAATAGGACGTGCTGGAGGGACAGATTCATCACCCAGAGACTCCCTACACTATGGAACAGAATCCCAGTCCATGTGAGGCAGAGCCCCTCACTGACTCTGTTCAAGAGAAATCTTGACGAGTGGATGGGAGATCGTAGGTTTACCCCGGGAATCATCTCTGTATCACTGCTGGACAGAGGCACAGCAAACTAATGGGTATAGTATTCTCATCCTAAGGGGTGGTGAAAGCCACACACACTCTGGCTAGGCTTATAAATGCCCTAGGGCAGATAGCCTAGTATGAACCTATGAACCTATGAACACCTTGACACAACCATAACTGGAGAATGCTGGGGTGGCAGATACCTGTCATGGGTACTTCCCATGCTTTGGCACTACATCCCTAATTACATTATATGGAGGCCCTCATTAACACACCAGGGAATCCATGCAGAGTAGGTGGGGAACAGTGGTTACACACGTGGATCCCACAATTGGCTCTGCGCCACAGAGGGACAGTTGGTTAATCGATGGGGTGGCGATAGCAAACACATTTTGCCTAGGCTGCTGAATGGACTCTGACAACAAGGCATGTACCTACCGATGTACCTAGGAACCTATACATACAGTATCAACATATGCTGTTAGCTTCGTTTACTGTTCAGGTGTTGACTTTCCTTGTTCCAATAGCTGTTGTGTGTGCAATAGTTGAGGGCTGCCTATGTAGGATTCACACAGTAAGCCACCTATACATTACAATTTGCAGGTGGTCATGTGTGTGTGTGCCATCCGTTTTACTGTGTGTGCAGGTGGAGATGTGTGTCAGTCCATAGGGGCCTACACTGTCAGTGAATGTGCTATACGTTCCCTCTTTGCCAAGGCATGGGCATATTGGGCATGCCTCCATCTGCCTACTGGGGCTGGCACAGGTTGTTCGTGGTCTGAATCCCTCTGTGTCTGTGATGGCCTTGGCAATTGCAGTGGGCTGTGAGGGCCTTCACCATTATGTCCCTGCTACAGCTGTTTCCGCAGGATCATATTATGTAGCATGGCACATACTATGAAGATGTGGGTACACATGCCTGGAGAGTACTGCAAGGCTCCACCAGATATGTCCAAGCAACGGAACCGTGATTTCAGCATCCCAAACACACGCTCTATGATGATTCTGGTTTTTGCATGTGCCTCATTATGGCGTTCTTGCATGGGTGTGTGTGCATTTCTGATGGGAGTCATCATCCATGGCTCCAGTGCATAGCCAGCATCCCCCACAAGGTGGCCATATGGGATGTCCCCCCTGACAAATATCTGATACAGCTGTGAGGCATGCCAGATGTGGGAGTCATGGTAGCTTCCAGGGCTGCCAGCACACACATCCGTGATAATACCCTGGGCACTGCAAACGACCTGGCAGTTGATGGAGTGGTATCCCTTGCAGTTTATGTAGCGCCTACCATGGTCTCCGGGTGTGACTTGATATGTATGTGCGTGCATTCTATTGCACCCAGTACCTCCGGGTAGTGTGCCACATGGTGGAAGAGACGTATATTGCTGGCCAACTCCTCCTGAATTCGGGGGAAGTATATATGCTCACTGGCATGTGGTAACATGGCATCCAGGAACTGGTGGAGTACCCTGGATGCTGATGCCTGTGAGATCCCCATGATATCTCCAGTTGGCCTTTGAAAGGTACCTGTGGCTAGTATTCTCAAGCTTACACATACCTTCGTGTCCACTGGGATGGGTTCCCCTCTGTTGTTTCTGGATCTCAGGCATGGCCGGCACATCTCAACTATTTGCTGTATGATGTCCCTGTCCACCCTGTAACGCTTTACTATCTCCAGATCATGTAGCCCCTGCTAGGGTACCCTTGGTCTGAACACTCTTCTCCTCCTCCTCCGGGGCCTGAGGTGGTTGTCAACATCATCCTCCACAACACCTTCAGTCTCCAACACATGCTGATGAATCACAGCTATAGCAGCTCCCAACAAGTACATTGTAAAAGTTCCCCATCTGTTTACACAGATGGTGCAGTATTTGGGAATACACAAGTGTGTGTGAGGTGCCTTCACACTTTATACTATTGTGCTTTGAACACTGATGATGTCATAGGGTGTGTATGTACATTCGGAGCTGCAGAGTATCTTGTGTTTTACCACAGATACTGCTATTGTGCTGCCTTTGGTGTTGAATTACATTTAGCTGCCGTGGATTACCTCTTGCCCTTGCCTCAACTTTTCTTAACAATTACCCTCCCATTGTCTGGCATGCATCCAGCAGCCTGCTTTCTTGTTTTGTACTTTCCCGAACCAGGATTGTCTTGCAAAATGTGTTCTATTGCCGATCTACTGCAGGTTTGCTTTGCTCAGCGGTTACAGTTCTCCTTTCTTTGCAATCCGACACCTCCCCTATCCTGTTCTGCAGGTTGCTGCTAGCAGCCTTGTTAGCTGGCATCAATTGCCCACTGTGAGTTAATAGGTGTTAATTGCTCAGTTGTACTCCAATTACCCTACTGCGGCATTTCCTTATTGTCTTCCCCTAAATTTCCTTTTTGGGCTGTGGTGCGTGGCACGTAAGTCCGCTTACCGGGTTTCGGGCACGTTTTCATCCACATGCACATGCGCTTTCGGGCACCATGTATGCTCTCAGCTGAGCAAAGCTATACCTACATCCACGCCCCTGTCCTGCGGCTTTGCTTAGCAATGGGCAGCCCAGATTTTCATTGCTCCAATGTGCTTACAGCTGCAGTGGCACACCCCACTGCTGATGTCATGTATTCCTCCAGACCACTCCTCGGTGTTGTAGTGCTGCGCCGTATTGTACATCCTTAGGCTGGCGGGACATTTGCGATTCACTATTACTTGCCTCATTTGCATGGCATTGACTACTAATTCATAGTTACCATGCCGAACACTGTCACACGCCCTTAGCAACCCTTACAGCTTGGTTGTGGTGTAGCATGCATACCATTGACTATTATGGTTCATAGGTTCATAGGTTCATACTAGGCTATCTGCCCTAGGGCATTTATAAGCCTAGCCAGAGTATGTTTGGCTTTCGCCACCCATTTTAAATTAATTTTGCTATGCCCTTTTTCGAGGTAAGTATACTGTGCCTCTGACTAACAGTGACACAGAAGTGATACCCGGGGTAAACCTATGATCTCCCATCGACTCATCAAGATTCCTCTTGAAGACAGTCAATGAGGGACTCTGCCTAACCTGGACTGGGATTTTATTCCATAGTGAAGGGAGCCTCTGGGTTATGAATCTGTCCCTCCAGCATGTCCTATTTATTTCAGTGCTGAGGTTCAAGTCTCTCGAGCGTGTAGCTCGATGGGATTTGGATTTTTTGAGGTGCAGCATGTCCCTTAATTCCGGGTTGGACATGGCCTTATACGTCAGGCACAGGTCACCTCTGAGCAGGCGGTATGCCACTGAGTAGAGCTGGAGTTTCTTTAACCGGGCAGCATATGGCATCTGTTTGAGCCCTTTGATCCTCTTGGTGAGGTACTTTTGGGGTCTTTCCAGTTGCTGCAGATGTTTGGTAAGGTACATCCCAAAAGGGGCATTGTACTCGATTATGGGCCTGATGAGGGATGAGTAAAGAGGCACGATGACCTCCCCTAATCCAGATGTGAATCCCTTCATGATTAGGTGGGCTATATAAAATGTTTTTCTAACCACTTTGGCCACGTGGTTGTCAAATGAGAGATTGCTATCAACTTGGGTCCCCAGGTCCCTAATGACTTCTTCTGTACTTAATGGATTACCACCTATGTGGTAATTTGTGGGCACTTTGTTTTTGCCAAAGGGGATGACTATACACTTTTTGGCATTTAGCTTGAGGCCATGGCTCTGGCACCAGTTGTCTGTTTCTATGAGGCCCTTTTGGAGGATGCTTGTGTCGGCTGGAGAGTCGATTATGGCGCCCAGTTTGCAGTCATCTGCAAACTTGGTCAGCCACAGTCCTTCCGTGTTGGCCTGTACCTCCGAGAAATATATACCAAACAAGAGAGGTCCCAGGACTGAGCCTTGTGGGACGCCACTTGTAACTGGTTTGGAGTCTGACATGGCTCCAGCAATTCTAACCATGTGGGTTCTGTCCTTGAGCCAGTTTGCAACCCATCTAGTGACATATGGATTTGTATTTAAGCTGGTGAGCTTATCTGTAATGCTTGAGTGGGGTATTGTATCGAAGGCTTTTGCGAGGTCCAGATAGGCTGTGTGGACCACCTTCCCTTCGTCAATGGCCTTGGTGACTGTTTCAAAGAAGTCAACTAGGTTTAAGAGGCAGGATCTGCCCTTAACAAAGCCAGACTGGGTAGGATCCAGTGTCTGTAGATCCCCAATATCTTTATTTATGAGGTCCATGATGATCCTTTCCATAGCTTTGCAGACCAAGCTAGTCAGGCTTATGGGGCGATAGTTTCCAGGGTCCGTTGAGGCACCACCTTTGTGGAGAGGGACCACTGTTGCTGTACGCCACTCTTTGGGTACATATCCTGTAGTAAGGCTGAGATTGAACAGTAGTTTTATGTTTGGGTTTAGCTCTTCTTGGAGTTCATGTAGGACGCAGCCTGGGACACCGTCTGGTCCCATTGATGCTGTGTTTTTTGCTTTGGAGAGGGCGGCTCCCACCTGAGCATCTGAGATGTCGGGGGGGCAGCAGTCTGCTGGGATAGATATTTGCCCTTTTGGTGGGGAGGGGGGAGAGAAGTTTGCGCTGAACCTGTCAGCTAGGATGTTGGCAATGTCTGTGGGATCAGTGTATATTTTGTCATTTTGGACTAATTCTGAGCATATCTGGGAATTCCCACCCAGGTTCCTAACATAACTAAAGAAAGCCTTGTGATTATCTTTAGTGTCCTGTGCAATTTTTCTCTCGAAGCAGGCCTTTGACGATTTTATGAGTGCCCTTAGTTTTTTGCTAATACTGATCAGAGATGCCTTCCCTTTTTGGGATTTTGCTCTATCATGTAGTAGCTTCCTCCTTCTATTGTATAGTTTGTTTATGGCTAGGGTCCACCAGACAGGTCGTCTGCCTTTGGAGGATTGGGTCTTGGTTTTATTTGGGATTGCATGATCCATGCATTCCTGAAGGTGTTCATAGAATGCATTTATAAAGGATTCTGCAGTCTGGGCCGTATTTTCCACAGGCCCGGGGGCTTTGAAGGATTCCACCTTGGTTTTGAGGAGTGTGAAATTTGCTTTAGAGAAGTTTTTCACTGTGGTTTTCTGGGCAGGGGGTGGGGTCGGGATGTGAATATCCAGTGAGATCAGTTTATGGTCTGATCTTACCAGTGAGGGATACACTTCTGGTCTGGAGCATAGAGTCCCCATGTTGGTGATGATCAGGTCCAGTATGTTTTCCCTCTTGTGGGAGTGGTAACAAGTTGTTCCATAGCATTTGAGTTTATGAATTCTAGGAACCTTTGGGCAAGGGTGTTGGAGCTAGAGTAATGCTCCCAATCTATGTTTGGGTAGTTGAAGTCGCCCAATATAATGGTGTTCGGAGAGACCTTCATATTTTCCAGTGTTCTCAGGAAGGCCGAGTGGGTTTCCTGGGTTTGGGAGGGTGGTCTGTAGCAGGCTATAAACTGGAAGGCAGTTTTACCCACTGTTAGTTGCACATGGATAGTCTCTGATGCTTCGTGCTTTGCCACCAACCTGGAGGTGTGGGTATCTTTGATGAATATCGATACTCCCCCTCCTTTTGTGGTTCGGTCCAAGTTTTGGGGCCGAAAAGCATGGTATGAGGTATAACCTGGTAGTGCTGGGGTGCTCTCGGGAGTCCTGAACCAGGTTTCTGTTACTGCACAGATATCGATGTTCTCCATGCTAAGGAGAGTTTCGAGTGCGTGCATCTTGAGGTTTAGACTTCTAGCGTTGAGTAGCATTACTCTTAGTTTCTTATCCCTTGTGATACCTATGGAGGTGGGTTTGTCTTTTGAGCCTTGCCTAAAAAAGGCACTATGGGGGTAGCAAGAACCTTTGCCAATATCCGAAAGCCCAGGGGTGACAGGTGAAAGCCGTCCCTAGCAAAGCATCGTGGCTTGTCGTGCATATCATCCCAAGCTGACAGGCATTGGATCCCCTTTGAATGACACCAATACTTAAGCCAATTGTTGAAATTGATCATCTTGTCTTCATATTGTGGCATCATTCTTGGTGAGGGTAAGATGCTGCTCAAGGTCAGGGTCATACCAGCCTGGGCTACATGCTCAGAGAGCTCCTCTATGTCTCTTTTCATGTAGTCCAGGGAGGTACATCTCAGGTCATTCACACCAGCATGGACAATGACTGAGTCATATTTGTACTTGCCTTGGAGTGACCTGAGTGCTTGTGTTATGTGGCGGATCCTAGCGCCAGACAGGCTGCTCACCGTGACCTTCTCCTTGTTCAGCCTGGTGAGCGGGACGTCAGTGTGCCTGACGATAGAGTCACCTATTACAAGTGTATCAGGTGTGTTGTTTGGCCTTAAGGGCTGTGACTGTTCGGCACACTGGCTTTGTGAGATATGTGTTGCACGTGTTTTGTTTTGGGGTAGCGGTTGCTTGGGTGTCTGCTTTGGAGGTCTCTGCTGCTTAGGCAGATCTTTATTTAGAGCCTCCGAGTATGTTTTTGTGTGATTATGTGTTTGGTTTGCTGTCGTGGTAGGTCTATGTGAGACTGGAATTGTAGTGAGTGTGGTTTCCTTCTCCTCCTGGCTGGTTATGCCAGTACTGAGTTGAGAGAGCTTAGCCTCCAGTTTGGCTATATGGTTGCATCTTTCACATGTGTTGGAATTTGTTGAGAGGAGGAGAGGGTTGTCTGTGTACATGAGGCAGTTGTAACATTGCCTCAAGATTCCCATATTCACCAGCTGGACCAGAGAGGAGATTGACAACTGACCTTTGGATATGCTAGAATAATATTGGGAATTCCTTTATAAATGAAAACAAGGGCCAATGGGGAGCGAGGATGTAGTGCTTTTAATTTTTAGTGCTGACTTATAATTGCTTTAGTGAGCAAGTGCCAGGTAACAAGTGCAATGTGTTACAGGTAACTTAAATGCAAAAACGACAAACAGTAACTTTCTTTCAAGCGAAGCAAAGAAATAAGTACAGTAAGCAATGCAGATATCACTAGGGATCCACAGAAGCGCTGAGAAGCCGCGTTTTAGGTGGAATTAGCGTTCCAGGGAAATAACAAGCATACAAACAAAGCTAGATTCAGCAGGCCTGGATCTAGTCTATGCTACAGCAAACAAGGTGTACCAATTTCAGTAAGATACAGTTCAAATATTCAGGCACTATAAACCTCTAACCAGAAATTCCCAGCTCAGAAGGGCAGAGTCCAGCCTCTCCTCCCACAAGAGTGCAGACCACGAACCTTCTTAATGTAAAATAACTGGCCTGAAGCCCAAGTGCTTAAACCAGAGCTAATACACTTTAAGAATAACAGACACTGAGCTCTCAATCAGCAGTTCCCAACTTAGAAGGATGAAAGCTACCTGTCCTGCCACCACAGTGCATGCCACAAACCTTCCTAATGTAGAACAACTGGTGAAATCATGATTTGTGTTACATTGCTATTTTATGACATTTGTATATATATTTCCTTGTGTTCCCATTTGCGCACACTTGCCCTACAGTTGTACTTTGCGTTACTGTGCCCATGACATTAAATGTTATTTTTTATGTGTTGTGCATCTTTTCTTATGCCATTGGCTATATATTTAGCCATTGGCATATGTTAACTTTGTAATACATGAGTCTGGTCCGCTTTCAAAGCTCCAATGTTCTGTTTCTCGACATGTAAACCGTTTTTTTGGTTTACATTTCTGTAGGCTTACGCTACGCCTACGCCACTTCATGAATCACTATGTACCTTCATTTGCATGCTGCAGTACTGCGCATGGGGTGATTTGCATACCTACGCCAGGAGCTGCGGAGATCTGGTGTACACTGGTAGTGCACGTGGAAATGGATTGTACCTGAATCGCTCGGCGGCCATATTTGGCATTATACCGCCTACGCTATGCCTGCACCTGGCGCAAGCTTCATGAATCCCGGGCATGGATTATCCATTCTCCTTCATTTTTAGGTTCATGATAGAAAACAAGGAGATGGATAGTTTGGCTTAAAGTAAACTTGGATACCACTTTAGGCATAAAAGGATTAGTTCTCAAAGATACCCAGTCCCTGTGGAAAATGAGATAGGGCTGACTCACCATAAGAGTGTGCAACTCAGCTACCATTCTTGCAGAGATCAGAGCAATCGGTAAAATTGTTTTCAATGTTAAGAACCTCAAGTTAGACAGATTAGCTTGTTCAAAGGGAGCAAGAACATTTTGAATTGAGACTGCATTGAAAGAGGAGGATTTGTGAGTAGACATGCTTAAATGGATGATAAATGAACTTTGATAGAAGAATAAGAAAGACCGTAGGATGGTAACTCATACAAATATTGTAAAACCAGAGAACAACTACCTCTGAATGTGTGCTGGTTATGTTGTTGGCACCAACTAGAAAAACTTTTTCCATTGGATAATACATGATTTTCTAGTAGCAGGCATTCTTGCCTCCATTAGTACCTGCCACACATCTTCAGAAAACAGGTGCCTAAAAGGGATTAAGACCCTATAATTCAGGCAGTCAACTGAAGATGACTGATGGGGTGTATCAAACACCCATGGTCTTGTGTGAGTAAAGCCAGTCTGTGAGGAATCTTGTGGTATCTGCCTCTGGCCATTCATAAAAGAAAAGAGACCCACAGTTGCTTGGGCCGGAAGGGAGTCACCACAATGATTTCTGGGGATTACTTCTGAATTTCCAGAAGTACCCTGGATATTAGAGGAAAGACTGGAAAGGTATACAGGAACATTCCTGTCCAAAGAAAAGGTATCTGTCTTCCAAGCCTTTTTGCATGGAGTCCTGGAAAATAAATTTGCCAGTTGATTGTTCAGAGAGAAGGCACAGAGGTCTACTTGAGGAATTCCCCACACATGGAACAAATCTTGGAAAATCCCAATCTAGTTTCCATTCTTAAGGGTCTGCCCTGGTTCTGCTCAACTTATCTGCACCACAGTTTTGCTCTGACAGAATGCAGGATACCTACATAGTGAGATTGTGCTGAGAAGCTATATCCCATGCTAACATGGCTAGTCTACAAAGGAGGTATGTCCTGGATCACCCTTGCTTGTTGATGTACCACATGACTGTGGTATTGTCTGTAACCACTTGAAGAGATTCTGGGGACCAAAGATGGTTTAGATGGTTGAATGCCTTGATCAGGGCAAGCATCTTCTAGATATTTATGTGCTTCCATCTGTCCTTGGGATCCCACACCCCTGTGCTTCTATCCCTCTTGAAACTGCCCACCAAGCAAGTCCAAAGTGTCTATGGTGAATGACTGCTTTGGAGCAGGGAGAGAGGGAGACTTGGATTGAGGGATATCTGTTGTCTCCACCAAAGATTGCTCTTCTGACACACCCTTAGCATTGGGATCTAAAAAGATAAGGGATGTTGATGCTGGTGCCTCAGAGATTTCAGATAGTACTCTACCTTTCTCATGTGATGTCATGCAGTGCCATCCTGAGAATCACACACGCCATGTGACCCAAAATCCTGAGGTAATCCTTGCTAGTGATGGAAGTCTGAGTGGAAAACCACAGAGATATATCTAAATAAAATCCATTTTTCCTGTGGTAGGAAAGATCTTTTAAATGAGGTGTCTAACTGACATCCCAGGAACACCTGTAGCTTGCCATGAGCTATAATCAGAGCTAGAGATTCTCTGAACACTCTTGGTGCAGTGGATAGCCCAAAGGGTAAGACAGAGAACTGATAATGTGATCAAAACACACAAAACCTTAAGAAATGTCTGAAGTCTGGATGGATGGCAATCTGATGATAAGTGTCTTTTATGTCTAGTGTGGGCCTATATTATAACCACAAAAGGCCGTTTCAGCGAATACGTAAACGTTGACACATATTTACACTGAACGCCCGAAACCGCAAAATTCAAAATCAAGAACTGGCATAGTTGGCCCTTCTGCAGTATAGCTCCATGAGGTAAGTGTGAGATAGTTACGGACCTTAGGGTTAGGGTGCGGGTTAAGGTAAGTGCATAGATAGTAATGTATGTAAGGTTTAGTGTAGGGTTAGAAGTAGGGTTTCAGTTAGTGTATGTATGTGGTTTATTTATTTTGTTTGGGTGGGTAGTATGTAGCGAGTGGTGGGGTTGGCCAACTATGCCAGTTCGAGATTTTGAATTTTGCGGTTTAAGGCATTCAGTGTATTCGCGGTTCTCGCAATATGTGTTGACATTTATGTATTCGCTGATATGGGCTTTTGTGATGATATAGACCCATCTAGTGTTACTAGGAAACTTGAAAGAGGAAGAAGTAACAGGTTGTGAGGTGACAACATTTTGAATTTGGGCACTATCACAAAACAAGTTTAGGAAAGAAAGATCCAGAACTGGTCTCTAAGCAATTTCTTACTTTGGCACTGTGAATTCCCTTGAATAAAACTCCTTCCCCATCTGGGAAGAAGGAAATGGTTCTAGCACTCCTTGGGACATCATGGGATGAACAGGTGGAAACAAAAGAATCTGATCTGCAGGATGAGGAATGACCCCCTGGAAAGGAGGAATTTCCTAGAACTGCCATCTGTAATCTTGATGAATGATTTTTAGAACCCACTGCTGGAAACAATCTGTTGCCAAAGAGAAAAATGGAGATTCAAACTTTCTGGAAGAGAAAAAGGGCCAAGGTATGAGATGGTCACAAGGTCTGTTAAACTGTCATTCAGACTTGTTGGACTGTCCTTGGTTTTGGGAGGTTTGTCTTCTTTTTGGAATCCCGTTTCCATTTCTTCATAAATGTATGTTTATCTGAACTCCGAGGCTGTTTATTCTGTTGTGTCCACATTGGATGAGTTGAAAGACAATCCCTTGGACAATTTGGAAAAGGAGGGCTGAAAAATCTTAGAGAGTCCCTTGATCAGCTTGCCCCTTTCATCACACTTTTTAATCACCTCTGCAGCAAAGGGGATAAATATTAAATCTTTATTCAAATGAGAATTTAAAATCTAATTTTTTACATCGTGTGGGAGCTTCTGAGAATGCATTCAAGCAAAGCTCCTTACAACAGTACTGGTGTCCATAGCCCTGGAAGAAGTATCAACAGAATCATACACACACTGCAAACAATGAGTAGTGGCCTGTGGAATAGAAGAAACAAAATGATTTAAAGCAGAATTTTCTTCACAAGAAGAAACTGTAGATAAAACATTCCTCATGTTTTCTCAATTTGTCAGAACAAAGTTTAATATATGAGCCTGGTTATTCAAAATTTTGAAAAAATCAAAGTTGCAAAAGTATGCAATTTTTCCTCATACCTATCAGTTATTTTCCATCGTTATTACAGAGAGTAGGACTGGAATTAACTAAATGCTTAGCAGACAGTGGAATCAACTAAGACTATAACTGCTGGGTCAGATTTGGAAATAGTGTATAAATATTTAAAAGACAGAAGAACTTTATACATCTGGATGGCTGATTATCAGGAAAATTGCAGGCAGTAAGACACATACCCTCTAAAGCAGACAAGACAGGAGAAATGGGTGTAGGCTCTAGAAAATCCTTCTGTAACAACACACAGTATTTCCTGAGGGACTGAGAAACCTCTGTGTTCTCCCACTGAAAACAATGGGACATTCTAGCAATAGTCTCAGAGAAACAGAAACCCCCACACAGAGAATCAGAAATGGAGTTTTCCTCTGAGTCCGAATAAGAAATCTGAATACAAAACCCTGAATCCATGCCTGCATCTTCCTGATCAGATTCAGAATCCTGAATCTCTTCAGGTAAAGAAGAATCCCCCTTTTTTTACCAAAACTACTTTACAAGAAGGATCAATAGCCTGAATTATACCCGAGCCAGTCCCAATAAACTACTCTTATCCAAAGAAATCTGAGAAGGAAAAGATATATGCTTTTGACAGGAAAAATGGGGCCAAACAGGGATGGGTATAGTATTTTGACACAACAGGGAAATCTTCCTTGTTCCCTCTCCCAAGATCAACAAAAGTGGCTCTTCTTTGCCCACTGAGGGGACTCCAAAAGCTGCACAGGACTTTGCTAACCCCAAGTCCAGAGCTGGCTTTAGGTGCTACACCAGAGAGAGCCAGGATAAAAGATGAGTGGTCTGAGGTACAACAAATGGCCACAGCAGAGTCAGCCACCTGCAGCTGAGGCAAACTGTTAGCCTTCTGTGGTGGCAAAGGCTATTAGCTTAAATTTTTCTTTTTGCGGATAGAAGGACTGACCACAGGACAGGTAGTCTGTTCCATGGTCAAGCCAAGAGAAGACAAACAGCAAATGCTGGTAAAACTACCAGTCCACTTACGTTTTGAGAGAAAAAGAACAATGTAAAGCACTTCAAAACTCTATGGCAACCCCACAACAGAAAAATAAATACAATTTCTCCACACAAAATATGTTTTCAGTTAGTTTACACTACTTTTACGCTGACAGACAGAAACAAATGCTTCATTTAAAAGAACATTACAGTCCCGAGACAGTCTGTTAAATAACAACAATTCTAGCTATAAAATAACTTTTCTGAAGAGGAAAGCAATAAAAGATCAATATAATTTAAGAAAATAGAAGTTTTTTCCCCAAAGTGAACTTAGCTGTCAAGCAAAGAAAAGCACAAACTGACCACCAATCCTCAAAAACCTGAGAGGAGCTTACTCTTCAGCAGCAGTAAAGCTCTGAAGGGCATCACACCCAAACTTGTCTTCCACTCAACTCAGCTTGAGTTGCTTGACAGTGTGGATTCATGGGAGGTACCCTGAAACTTTAGAAGCTGGCTGGCTGTTAAATCCTTGGTAGGCTCTAACCCATATAACCAAGGCTACTGTAAGGGTGATCAATATGAAGAACATATATCTTTGTATGCAGATGATGAAGTAATAACTTTAACGTATCATACAGAGGACATAGGGACTTTTTGGAGAATAAGGCAAAACATCAGGGTGTAAGATAAACCAAGAAAACACTAAAATATTAAGGATAACACCAGAAAGGTTGCTGAAGAGTTAGAAGGGGAAGGGATGATAAGTGATGAAATAAAGTACTTTGGAATAAGGCTGAAAGGGGTTTATATCACTTCATCAAAAATTCACTTCAGCGAATCTGACTTCATCGACCCCAAACCACAGAACTTAATTTCTGCAAACATTCACATCGAAAAAAGATTTCACCAGGGAAAGAAAGCACTTGGCCAACGCCACAACGGAACACACACCACAGTATGTCAAACCCACACACAACCCCTAAAATGGGGCCAATTCCAAGATCACACTACAGTGGGGAAAAAGGCAAAGTTGTGCTGTTGACCATCTGCTTCCTTTCCCTGCTTAAATCTTTCACTGATGTGAACATTTACGGAAGTGGAGCTTGATGGTTTGGGGTTGATGAAGTCAGGTTCGCTGAAGTAAATCTTCGACAAACTGATATAGACATGCCAGAAAATATTATGAAGGCAACACATGAGAATATATATGGGAAAACAGAAACAGTTAATGTGCTGGAGAACAATCAATTTCAAATTAGATCAGAAGGTGCACATTTTAAACATAAACATAATCCCACAATGTACGTAAGCAGGGCAAGCCTTCTAGGAATTTCAGAGAATACATTGCTAAAGTCAAGCAGCTTTTTAGAGACTACAGAGGGGAAGGGGAAGGTCAATGGCTAACCTGCTGCAGATTGGAAAGAGAAGTCGAGAAAGAAGAGAAGAGGGATACAGAGTGGCATAACAGGAGTTAGGAGAAGGAATTAGGGAGAGCAGATAACAGGCAGGGAATTGGTGGAAATAGAGTGGTTACCATTATATATTAAGAAAGTAAGGAAGCTTAGGATTTTTGCATGGAAGTGCCTCCATAAATATTTTCACTACCTAGTTGGGTTAGCAAGGATGTTACCAGTAGTGGAGAGTAGATGCTGCAAATGTGGGGTGGAAGAAGGAACTTGATCACATATTTTTTGGAATTATGTATTACTAGGGGAATTCAAGGAAGGACTGACTTTACTAAGCAAAAAAAAAAAAAAATTTGAGACAGGGATACTGGGCTGAAGGAAAAACTTTTCAGCATAGGGAGGATATACATGGAAATATAGAGAGACTGTAGGATGATTGTTACAGCAGACAAGAAAGCAATAACAAAAAGATGGAAACAACAGCAACCCCAAGGAGACAGGAGGAAAAAAATACTATAGAAGTTAAAGGAGGAGGTGGACAGGGATGTAACATGAAGAAACAGAGAGAGATTTAGGAGGGGTGAAGGGATGGATAATGAAGAGGGGGGGGGGCTTAAGAGAAAGTAAACAGAGAAAGAGGAACGGAGACCAAGAAAGCATCAAGGCGAAAGAAGGAAGGGAAGAGAATGTAAATAGTTGGTGACTGTAAATAGGTTATTTCGTTAATAAGCAAACGACAAAAGAAGGAAGAGGCTACACATGTGTAGCCTCTTCCTTCTTTTATGGTTTGCTTATTAACGAAAATATAAGGTCCGACTTGAAAAAGGAGCACAGATGGCAGTACTGGAGGAAAGCAATTGTAAATAGTAGAAGTAAGGCTCACAGGGGAAAGGGAGATAATAAGGGACTGAGAGAAGACACCAAAATAGGATGAACAATAATAAGTGAGATAATGATAATGATGCAGGATTGATGTGAATGAATATGAAGAGAATAAAATAAGTAAGAAATTGTTAATGCCAGTATTGGATTGTTGGAAATTTATAAAATAAAATGAAGGAAGAAACAAGGAATAACCCACAACTGCTGGCACAAAACATGGGTACCATGCATGCAGACTGCCCCATATGGATTATAATAGGTAGTAATGTAAAAGATGTAATAAACACTGGTTGCAATAAAAAAAGAGTCGGGTCATCTGTTTTGTAATCTTGCCTAGTATAGCATCACATGAGGCTGATAATTAATTGCCCAAACAGCAAGGGTTGCAGATGTATAAGTCATTGAATCGCACAGCCATACAACATCTTACTATTTTATCATTTGTCATGGTGGATTACACGCGTAGCAAGCTCAGTAAAAGATGAGTCAGACAGTAAATTTCGGTATAACAACCTAAATTGCTCTTGTACTCTATGAACCCTAGTATTCTTTTTAGAAGAAGAAAGTGGATACTAGATAGACTCTGTGGACAGACTGTTCATACAAGCCGTCAGAACATACTAGACCTTGAGAAACATCAAACTCTTTTTTTTTTTTTAATCCTGAAATTTCATCAACCCTACATACCTCTTTTTGGTGAGAAAAACTGGTTAACAGATCACTGAAAACATTCAAAAAGTTTATACTGTTGCAAAATAAGACAACCTCTGCAGGGAGCCAAAAGGTAAAGGGTGGTCATCCCTATGGTCATTATCTAGAATAAGACCTTGAATGATGGTGGAAGAGGAGAAGTTGTCCTTTTCCATTTTCTGTTATTGGGAGTTCCAAATATCAACGATTTTCGCACTGCTGAAACCTGCAGGACCTGCTTAGCTAAACTAAAGTACTCTTGATCAATGAGTTTGTAGTCAAAGGTATAAAGTAGTTCAGACATCTACAGGACCTGTGTCTGATCCTTAGATGCTCCAAAGGTAGACGTCCAGGTACTGTCTCTCAAGTCACTGTGAAAAATAGTTGCCATTGATACTGATGTCTGCTTATCAACACCTGTCCCTCAAACAGTCCAACCACAACATATCACAGTTTATGCAATAAGGTAGTGGAAGAAACTGGGAGACCTTCCAAAACTTATTACAGTGAAACATAATTTTTTTAGGTCCAGTACTGAATACCCTAGGACCTGTCCTCTAAGATGTGAGAATCTCACACAGCAATCTGGAATGATTCATATCTGGGCAACATTTTCAGCATGATAACTAGTAGCAAAGCTATCTGAAAATACAACTTCTTCTTATGGAGGACCTTGTTTAGTCACTGAGATAGTAGGGAGAAAGGAGACTTTAAACAAATTTCCTCTTGTGGAATGAGCAAAAGAACCTTGACTCCAGTAGCTGAAGGAGGAGGAGTGGTCTTACTTGGAAAACAATCTTGGGACCCATCTGATTCTCATGCCTGGTAATATGAACCATCCAAAAAAGCCTTCTTGTTCTTTATTTTATTTATGCATTTTTTCCATGTGTGAAAGGCTCCTTGCTAATTTTATGCCAAGAGGAATCCCAGTGCTTCCTTTTCTCCTTACTAGACTTTTATCAGCAAGGCAACAGTGGTGCAGCACTTAGCGTTGTCGCCTCACAGCAAGAGGTTCTCCCATTCGATTCTCGGCTGGTGTGCCTTCTGTATGGAGTCTACATGTCCTCCCCATGGTTGAGTGACATTTAAAGTATGTGTGTGCCTTCTTTGAAGGTTGGGTGTCTGACTGGCAACTCTGCACCATTAAAAATCCACTGCCAATCATTAGCAGACTGGAGTTCCGCTGTGGCAACCCCTAACCAGAAAAAGCCGAAAGACTTCAGACTTTTATCAGGAAGATATTTATTTTTGATCACATTTACTTGCATTCATTCTGAAAAAAGATAAGCTAAAGTGTTGCTAACTTAATGTGATCAAGAAAAAAAAAACACAAAATTAAAATTCTCATAAAGTCCCCCAGTTAAAAGAAACACAGTGTTCCCTATAATCAACATCTTGATTCTTTCCTAAACTCAAAAGACACTGAAGGTGGAAAATAAAGAGGAATGTGATACCTACAAGAATACTTGTTGGCAAATTATACTGTTAGTATCATTAGAATTAGCCACAAAAAACACAAAAAATGTAATACATTGCCAAAGACTTAAAGGAAAAATATGCACAGTATATTGAAAAGTTTGAATTTAGTATTACCAAAGACAGGCCAGGTCTAAGAATGGAATTGCTAACTGACTAAACAAACTAGAGTGATAATTCATCTTAAGTGTAACTAATAATGTGATAAAGCATTCAGTGTGTTCGCTTTTACATCTGGACTCGCACTATTACCAATGGCAGTAGACTGCACCCACTCAGATCTAGAAATGCCTGATTGAAAAAATATATCAAGCTGGAGGGATTACTGTCTATCTACGACCAGCTTCTGTTAAGTTTAAGAATCATTTGCAGCAAGGATTCTTATGATACATATTACTTGATCTTCAAATTTGTCTTCTGCAGTAAATCAGAAGTGTTAAATTCTCCTTAACTACAAGCATAAGTTAATGATGTCAGAGTTCCAGTAGTAATATCAAATGCCAAACCCTGACATCTCTTCAGAAGATAATTCCTATATAAAAGGTGGCACCATCTTGTGGCACTTAACCTCTTTCAGTTCTCCACCTATAGCTAAACATGCTTTAACTGCAAGAGGAAGTGATGTGATGAATGGCTAGCAACATCACAAATTCTCCTTTATTATGAGGAATGATAAAGCAGTATAGGGGAAAGGCAGGTGAGAAAGACATGTATCTACCGCAGAATACTTTTATTATTCATTATTCTATTTATCTTTGTTTACTGGGAAATTCTGATTTGAGTTTCTTCCATTTTCAGCAGAGGCCCAGGGAGAAAAGCTCCACATAAAAGAATAGAATACATTACATGACTGAAATATTACTCAACAGAAAATATAACATACCTTATACAATGCAGTGATTTATATAACATCACATTACATATGAACAGTATACTACATTCAGATACATTTGAGTTTTTGCAGCATGAGGTAGTTGGTTAGAGTTTTGACATTTAATAATAGTTGCCTTGTGTAGTGAGATGTTTAGTTAGAATATGTAAAGTTGGGTAGTATAGGACATGTTGGGATTATACTCGAGGATGTATTTAGAGAAAGTGAAAAATTACAGATAGATACTAGATGTGGTGGATAAAAAAGAAGAGTGCAGGCAGGAGCAGACAGCATGTACAGCCTTACAGAAAGAACTGGAGGTCAGTACAGTACTGTAATTATATTTTTGTAGCTAAAGGAAATAATCTGTGCAGATTAGGGTAGAGAAAGATTCAGCTATGATAATATATATTAAAATAAAGGAGTATGACTGGGATTTGAAATTCAGCCTAGTGTAGTGCAAAAGCACAACCAGTTTTTAGTAGGTGTTTCTTTAGTGACACTTTAAAACTACTTATCTTGTTTATCTGTCTTATTTCAGGGGAAGTTTGGTTCCAGGTTTTCGCAATCTGATTAGAATATAATGAGTCACCAGCGGTGGTATTATATCTTGTAATAGATATAAAAACTTTGTTGTTAGACCATAGGACACAATTAATACTATGGAACTGAAGTATTCTTTTTAGTGCTGGGTATTTTTCTGGGGAGTTTATTAATTTATGGGCTATAGCAAATTTAGAGTAGTACAGGTAGTTTCTAAGTTATAGCCAGTTAACACTTTTTAGAGCTATGCAGTAGTGGGCAGTGAAAGTTATTGGTTGCAGATTTTGCTATCTTGTTATAGGCCATCTGTTGTTTATTTCTGGTGGTTATGTTAAGGTTTGTAAAGATGAGTGAAGGATAGCGAATAGGGATGGGAGTATATTTGTATGGTATTCCTGGAGTGGTCAGTGAGGAATTTTTTGGATCTATAGAGGGATCCTAATTTCCAGTTTGTCTTTTTGATGGGCAGCAGTATGTGTTAGTCATACTTGAGACGATCATCAAGTAATAGTCTTAGGAGTTATGCTTGTTTTACAGATTCTATTTTCACTCTATTTGAAGACAGGATATGGAATGATGATTTTTGGATGTTGTTGAGGGTGAAAAGCAACAACTGAGTTGTTTTAACATTTAGGAGCAAGTCTGAACTATCTATCCATGAGTCAATGGTTAGGAAGGCCTGCTGGATGTTGCCCTGTAGGGAGGATAGGGCTTGGTCTAAGCGGATGAGCAAAGCATCATCTCCATATTGTGCAGCATGATTAGTGGCGGACTGTAGTTTATTGATATTGAAGAGTAGGGGGCCTAGTACTGATCCTTGAGTGACACCAACTGTTACTAGGAAAAAATCAGAGTAGTAGTGTTGCCATTTCATGGTTTGTTTTCTATTGGATAAGTAGCTGTAGAACCAGAACCATGCCCTTAAGCTCAATGCAAAAAATGTGTCGCCATCCTCTTTGGGAAAAACCTGGTTCCCATGAATTACCACATCGACGGTAGTCCACTAAACACAGAAGGCATTATAAGAGATCTGGGAACACAGGTTGATAGCAACCTCTCTTTTGACCACCACATTGCCACTGTGGTCAGAAAGTCTTTTTATGTGGCACATCTCATTACTAAGGGTTTTGCATCCAGGAAGAAAGAGGTCATTGTCTCCCTCTATTCTTCCCTCATTAGGTCAGTCATCGAGTACAATGCCCCATTTGGCATGTACCTCACTAGACACCTGCAACAACTGCAGAGGCTGAAAAAGTACCTCACAACTAGGATCCTAGGCCTTAAACACTTGCCCTATATGGACAAACTCAAAAAACTCCAACTTTTCTCTGTCTCATATCGCCTAATTAGAGGCGATCTCTGCTTGACTTCCAAAGCCATGTCTGACCCAGCACTGTTAGAAATGCTACGTCTAAAGAAATCCCAATCCCTCCGCACCACACGCTCCAGAGACCTCAACCTCATTACCACAATCAACAGAATGTGCTGGAGTAACAGGTTCATAACCCACAGACTGCCCATGCTATGGAATAGACTTCCCATACATGTCAAACAGAGCATCTCACTGGCCCTCTTCAAGAGAAATCTTGATGAGTGGATGGGAAATAGAAAATTCACCCCAGGGATCACTCCAGTGGCTCTACTCGACAGTGGTACTGGGAACTAAGGTTGGGTGGCACAATGCCAGGGTAATCCTACGGGCTAGGCTTGTAAAGGTTCCAGGGCCATTAGCCTAGTACACACTTATGAACCTATGAACCAGGTTAATGGTGGGGTTTTGAACCCTAGAGAGGCTAGCTCATGTAGTTTTTAATGTGCTACTGTATCAAATGTTCTTGACGGGTCCAGGAAGACTGTTGATACTAACTTTCCATTACGTCTGAGTTGATTTACTGTATTTATGAAGTTCAGTAGGGTGGTGGTTGTACTGTGGTTAGGCCGAAAGCCAGATTGGGTGGATTGGTTGTGGTTGGTGAAGTATTTGAGTAGCTGGGCATGAATGGATTTTTCTAATATTTAGGATAAGGGTGACAGAATAGCAGTTGGGTAGTATCTGGCAAGTTCTGTGGAATTTCCACTTTCATGGAGGAGTTCTCTTGTATGGATCGAACTCAGCTGGTAACTTGTCAGCAGTCAATGTGTTTGATTTCAGTTTTAATAGGTATTTTATTTACTGTTAAGTTAGGACTGTAGATAGTTTAAAGAGTGTATTGTTAGCAGTACAGGGTTGTGGAATAATAAGGGGTACTGAAAAGTTTTGATTAGTAAGTGCCAGGACAGAGTTTACAAACTGGTTACTGAACAGGGTTACTACATTATCTGGGCGGCTATCAGTAGTTGTGGGGGGAGGGGTAGAGGTTTGTCCAGGATTGAGCAGTGACTTTAGGGTCTGCCAAAAAAATATGGGATTGTTTTGGCACATACCTCTCAACCTCTTAGAGCAAGAAATCTGGACAAATCCATAAATAAAAGTGGGACAAAGGCCTAAAATAGGGACAATTTTTAAATATTGCTCTTAAAGACTTAGAAAGTTGATAGAATATCATATTTTGGATTAGCATGGATTTTCTGAAGGGTATGAAGTCTTAAATTCAAATGTCTGTCACTATTTTCTAACTTCAGTCTTTTATGATTTGCCATTAATTTGTTAGAAAAACACAATTTCATGAAAAACGGACCAAAAAATATGAGGCAAAAATCTGGACATTCTAAGAAAATCTGTACAGTTGAGAGGTAAGTTTTGGTGTGAATTTTGTAGGTGAGTAAAATATGCTTTCTTGTCATTAAATATTTGCTTTTTTGTGAGATTCCTGAGATGCCAATAATTCTTTAGGTTTGTTTGGGTTTTAGTATGTTTTACAAGCTTTCTAGGCATGGTCTCTTTTAGTTAAGATTAGCATAGTAGCTCTTGTTAGCCAGGGTAATGGGGTAGACTTAAATCTTTATTTCTTAGTGGGGCTTGTTTGTTCAGTGTGGTAAGGAAGATACATTTGAAATTAATTACTGCTTCATCTAGGGCTAAGCTTTTTAGGCAGTTCCAATTGTATTGCTTTATGGATGTAAAGAGCTCTGGGTTGAAATTATGCAAATTTCAGGCTTGTTTGTATGTTACTTGTTTAAGTATATTTAGTCACTGCCTGAAAGCGCAGGTAGGTAGGTGATCACTGCTATCTGGTAAAGTTCTGCTGCCATTGATATTTTGGGGCTTGTTTGTGAGAATCCAATCTAGTGTGGTTTCTCTACTGATTTTATATGTCCCAGTAGTTACATTTATTAGTTATGAGAACCCAAATAAGTTTGTCAGTTGTGGAATTGGTTACTTGTTTCAAATTTATGTTCATGTCTACTAGAATTATTCTCTCTTTGCTTATAGTGCTATTTATCCCACTTTAGAAAGTCTTCAATTGTAGCTAGATTATTTCCTGGAGGTATGTAAAGTCTTATTATGCAGATGGATTTGTTATTACTGAGTTTTGGGTGGGTAACAAGAATTTCAGAATTTTTAAATTGTGTGGCATTTTGAGTGTGTTAATGCTACCCCACCTCCTCTTTTTTGATAGTCAGTCTAATCTGATTATGTTGTAGCCAGATGAGTATTTCATTATTAGCTATTTCTGTTCTAAGCTGATTTCAGTTGCCATAACTATGTCACGGTTACATTATGAGAAGGATGTGTGGATGTTTTGGGTCTTGTTGCATATACTTTGAAAGTTTATATTTACAAGCAATAGATTTTGGTCAGGATGGTGGTATTGGAGAGATGTGTTGTCATGGGATGGAGGGGTTGGTTGTGGTTGTGTGTTGGTATGTGGGCCAGGGTTGAGGTGGATGTTTGGATAAGCTTTGCTGCAATGAGGAGATGTGTGTAGTAATATTTAGACTTGTAGTGCATGAAAGAGGGTGGGTTGTGTTGCCTTGCTGGTTTGAATGGGTTTATGGGTGTATGTTTAATAGTGAATGCCAAAATAGTTTGGGGGATACTGTAAAAAAATGTGAAGTGGTAGAGGAATGATGTGTTTGAGAGTTTGTGGGAGAGATATTTTGAAACTGTATAAGGGATTCTAGGGTTGTCATGTGTGTAACTAGGACGACAATAGTTGTGGTGTTTACATGACAAAGTTGTGTTTTAGAATGGGATATGAGCTATGTTAGGTACTTCATGGTTGTGAAAGTTCTTGGGGGTGTGCTGTGTGATTCTGGAAATAGTAAAATTGGTAAGTATGTATGACTATGTGTAGGTGGAGAGTTGTATGGCTTAGTGTATTAGTTTAAGATAGTGTTACAATAAGGCAGGTGTGTTCCATACTTGTGCTGTGAGACTGCACCTGACAGACATGCAAATCGGTTTGCAAATTTGCTGGGCATGGTTTGATAACTATAAATATGGATGTAGTGAGGGTGAATGTCAAAGGTAGGGTCGGGGAATGGAGCAGCTAGAACCGTCTCTGGGAAACTTTTCAGAAGTTAGAAAATTAAACAATAAAGAAGCGGCTTTACTCTAAAATAGGAGAGCACACTACAGTATAGAGATGGACAGCAGTTTTGACTTGTACTGCCAGTCAGAATATCTACTGAACATGGAAAATTGTCCTTAGCATACAATTTCTAATGCATGCTAAGGCTGTCTGGGGGGGCGGGGGGTGTTTGATATTTGGATGTCAGATTGTTTAGGACAAAACCATAAAATATTATATGCGGCACTTATGTTTGTAGAATTACTTGCTAGCCTTGCACTAAGATTATGCAGCAAGGCAGTAAATATGGTGTTTTCAGCTTGTCAAAGTACAAAATGTTACTGTTGGTTATTGTTTTTCTAATTTATTTATTTATCTACTTATGCATTTATTATTTTTTATTTTTTCATTTGGCAAAAGGAATTGATTATCCACAAGTAGCGTGCACTTTACATTTGTTATTATGCAGTAAATAAAGCATATACAAGTAGAGTACAGCAGTTTCTTTAAGTAGGTAGAAATTCAACCACTAGTTGGAGTTTACTTGGTAGTAATTGTTTGTGTGTTTCTTGGTTGGTTTGGCACTTAAAGAGCATGCACAGTTTTCAGCTTTCTCCAGGGAATGAAAGTTCCAGTGTCTTTACTGGAAGAAGCTACTTATTTGAACACGTGTTATTCTTTAATATTCAGCAGCTGTCTGCTGCATGTAGATTACATCATGCTGTTGCAGCAGTCTTCTACTGACATGATCTTTTTTTAAATGACCCCTGAAAGACCCACCCAAACTCACACAACAAAACAGGGTCATTATCCCTAATATATTCCCCGAAAGAATCTTGAACTTGTAATTCCTCCTTTCACAAAACTTTGACACTTTTGTTCTAAAGAAAGGACAAAAAGAACAAAGTAATATAACAAGACTGCACAACCTCCAACACCCTCAGAAAGTTTATTCCCATCAAGGCTGACTGTGCTTCCCCCTTCCATGTTTTTTTTTTACCAAGAATTAAGTGTAGTGTGATTAATTGTATTACAGTCCAAGAGGTTTTCAGAAGTCGGGAACTCAGTGGACACTTAGACTGCTGAATTAAGATTTTCAACAGCGCCCTTGCTGCCTCGGTGTCCTCAGTAATGGAAAGAAGCATCATTGTACTGATTTTTATGTTTTTTAAATTAGTGATAGAGGCTTATGGTTGTTGGAGACTTGGTTGACACTTATTTCTTTCCAACAATGTTTCAACAAGTCTCCATGGACTGTATATTTTCTTTGTTGGCTCTTAGCTCCCATAATATTATGTTCCCGCTGCTGCACTTTGTCCTGTCAGCCTCATTACAGCATTTTCATCCTTGGGTTTACACACACAGTTTTTGATACGTCAAGGATTTAGCATTTTGACCAATAGTTTGTCCCCCCATTCTAACCAATCACATGGGCTCCCAACTTTGCTATGCTTACATGGGCTAACCCCCCCCCACTGTGATTTTGCACCATCATGCCCACGCTAGCCTTTTCATTGGTCTACTTCCCTAAGAACTAAATTCATCATTCTTTATATTTTCAACCAGTAGAGCCCACTGATTTCTATTCCCCCACTACCAGTCTCTCCCATTCTTTCACTACACTTTGCCATTCGTACTGACTCCCATTAGTTCCTAGGAAGTTATTTGTTCTTCCTCCTTCCGTGGATTTTTTCACTAAGAATTAAGTGCAGCATGACTAATTGTATTACAGTCCTAGTGGTTTTCGGAAGTTGGTGACTCAATAGACACTTAAACTGCTGAATTAAGATTTTCAACCATGTCCTTGCTGCCTGTGCGTCCTCACTAATGGACAGAAGCATTGATGCACTGATTTTTATGTTTTTTAAATAAGTCTTAGATGCCTGTGGGCGCTGGGGGCTTGGCTGACACTTGGTTCATTCCAACAATGTTTCAACAAGTCACTCTGCTCTGTATATTTTCTCCTTTGGCTCTTAGCTCCCACTTTATTACGTTCCCGCTGCTGCACTTTGCCTCTCAGCTTCATTACAGCATTTTCATCCTTGGGTTTACACACTTAGTTTTTTGATACATCAAGGATTAAGTATTTTGACCAATGGCTTATTCCCCTGTTCTAACCAATCACATGGGCTCCCAACCTAGCTATGCTTACATTGAATAACAGTTTTGTCCTATGTATTTGGTTCTTTGCAATTTTATCCAATCATAGTTTTAATACGAGTTAAGCATTTTTGTACAAAAGATAAGAACAAAAATGCTTAGGTGTAAAAGACTACTTAAACACTGACAGCAGTACAGTTAAGTAAGAGTTACTACAGCACTGATCTGCCATACGATTTCCTTTTAATAAAGTACTTTTAAGAAACTTAATATGGCTGCTTTTTTCCTGATTAAGGTTTCAATTTCTTCTGAAAGATTCGTTTTCAGGACTGGTGATATGCACAATGGCTGTTATATTCTTCACAATCTAATTTTCCCAACCCAGCTTGTTCGGCGGCTTAGCTCTGTCTCTGATTGGAACTGTCTGTTATTACCACATTAGTAAGCCCACAGGACAACTCACGTCAGTCATTCAGAACTAGCCACACTAAGAAGTGTGATATCTTTGTGGTGGTGTATTTTCACAGAACACCCTCACAGACAATAAAATAATGTGAGATGGTCGCCACAACAGATAATGATTGAAACATCCTTGCTATTACACCTTGAAAACAGTAACAAATTCTGAGATTCATGACTCATAAATATGATAGCAAGGCTGAATGTGTGAAACTGGTGACTTTAGTTTTGCACACACATTTATATATATATATATATATATATATATATATGTATATATATGTGTGTGTGTGTGTGTGTGTGTGTGTGTATATATATATATATATATATATATATATATATGTGTGTGTGTGTGTGTGTGTGTGTGTGTATATATATATATATATATATATATATATATATATAAAGTCCAAGAATACTGTGTGTTGGAGTATTCCCTTTTTTTTGAGGTAAGACTATCTTGGAGATAGCAGTGGAAGTGTGAAGGATGCAGCCCCATTAACTGGGGAGTGCAGAGGTCTTACTCACCTGCAAAAAAATAAATAAAAGAAGAACAGTGATTGTCACCATTAATTTTTCTCCTTTAGTTTTGCTGTCCTTTTTACTTAATTACAGGGAGCAATTATATTCTTGGAATTGTAGCAGCAGCATAAATTTTTTAAACTGTCTAGAGTACAGCCCTCTTGTCAAAAGCAGAACTAGTTCAGATTTTCCAAACCAGTAGTCAATAAAGCCAATAGGTTGAAAGCAGAGTTAGCTGCTATTAATCTAGACGGATAGAAAAAATCTTGAATCTCAAAGCCAAACAAGCACCCTGCAAGAATGATGTCATTAATAAAAGATCAAACAAAGCATGTAAAAAAAAACACAAAGCTACCATACACACTTGATCTCATAAAGTAGTGTCCAACAGAAAGTAAGACAGTGTAACTCAATTCAGTTGTAAGTCGCAAACGGAAAACTTACCTTTCTCATTAGGAATTATAATGCTGGCATGGTGCGAATGTCAAAATTCTTTAGTATGTCTGCTGCATATAATAAGGTCAGTCAAGTTAAAGTACAGGGTACTACAGCTTCAGCACCTTAACATACAGTACTGAAAAAAATAGCCATTTATCACCACAGTTGCTTAAGTAAGACCATAAAATGTTTAAGCCACCATTTACTTATCTCAGAAATGGTTTCACATATCAACATAATATAATGGCTGAACATATAAAAGTTAAGAAAACAGATGAGATATGGCCCAAACAAGAAGGAGAGTGAATATGTAAACCATAAAGGCAAGGATGACTCATTCATCTACTGTTAAGGTGAGAACCTCCTATAGCTATACTATATTATTTCATCGGGTGTGGCTTAACAGTTTTCAGATTGTGTCAATATAATTCTAAGCTATAAATCCAAAATCAAAATGGAGGCCAATCTTCACTTACTGCAAAATCACTAATAGCCTTATAATCATTTTATTGAGGTATTTAAACCTAAGCACTATACAATAAATGAAAGTAATGCACTTACCATAACAACAGATCTGTGTTGTCTTGTTTTCGTTTGGTTCAACCTTTGGGTTAACAGATCTGATCAGATCCAACCTTGACATTTTAAGCTGAGACCTAGGGCTCAGACTCCTCACATACCCCACAATTCCAGCTGTTCCTCAGACTTGAGTTTGCCTGTTCATCAGTTTGAAAGTTCTTATTATTCTGATGAAAGGGAGTAGTTAAACATCTAAAAAAATTAAACATAGAGAAAATGCAGCCAGCTGAGGCTGTAAAGTGATAAGGTCCATGGTGAGAACCTTTCCTTCAACAAGGAGCCCCAGGTGACAAATTTAGAAGTAGGAAGAAGAGAGGGATGTTGAACCAGATAAAACAAGACAACATTGATGTATCATTATGTTAAGTGCATAACTTTCATATCGACTATTTTCTTTTTCATAAGGTTCAACCTTTGAAACAGATTCCTTTGCTTCCAAAATACTTAGGAGGCATTAAGGAAGGATATTCCTGGGAGTGGTGGAGCCAAATGATGTATGAGATCTTGACTGTACATCTAGCTTGTAATGAGATACAAAAGTGTGGATCATGGATCAAGTCATTTCAGCACAAATTTCAACAGGAACCCTGCGCATAAAGGCAGCAGAAGTAGCTACAGACTTCGACAATTGTTCCTGTCAGGAGGATTAAACTTCATTATATGAAGATGTACATAGTTTTGTGTGTTTGTTTTAAGTTACTGGTTTATGGGGTGTACTGGCAGTGTGCTTTTTTTAATTGAGTGTTTTTATTAAAATAAAAAGTCTTGTAAACTGTGACAAAAACAATTGTATAAGGACTTCCAAGATGGCTGTGCATTGAGTAACAGCTTAATTCTAGCTCCTCAAGTGTGAAAACAGAAGCTCACAAAAGAAGACCAGTACACTTTTGTGCTTCTGTCTAAATTTCAGTAAATGGCTAGTAAGTGCTCTGCCTGGATGCCAGGAAGAAATGAATACAGAGGACCTGAAAGAAAATCAGCTACAAATGGCAAGGAAAAACACTAACTGGGAAAAGTTCTGCAGCTGCTCAGCAGAAAGCAGTACAACATCCCGCCATGACTTCCAGTAACCTAGAGGAAAATATAAGACAACTGGGCAGAGACATGGGTAAAATAAATAAAATAACTAGAGTATATCAACTCAAACAACAAAAGGCTGGAAAAATGGAAGAAGCTTTAAACAGATAAAATGTTCAAACAACAAAAATTAGAGGTCAGAAAATGAAGAAAAGGCTGGCTGAATATGACACTGCTCAAGAAAGATGTTTAAAAAAATAACAGAATTAGAGGGCAAACACATAGGGAAAACATCTGAGATTTTTCAGCTGTACCAGAGAAGCTGGAAGGAACAAACTATATTAATTTTATGAAAGAACAAATAAGCAAGTGGACTGATATTCCACAGCAAGAGTTGTTAGTTGAAAGGGCACATCATGTGTATGCTTTAAACCTGGCTATGAGAAAGCAACCTACATTTTTAATAGTAAAGTTACAATTCTACCAGTAGGAGGAGTTCATTCTAACAAAACTGTGGCAGAAGGACAAAGTACTAAAAGTGTGAGACAGCAGAGTGTTTGTGGAGAATGATTAGTAATTGTACACCAGGCAGAAGAGGAGTAAATTATTCCACTATTTAGGGAGTGTTAAGAAGTAAGCATGAGATTGAAACTGCTGTACCCTAGCTGTCTTCAAAATATTCTTCCCTGCAGGGACAAAATTATTTTTGGTGAAGTACATGCTAAGGAGGAAATAAAAAAAGTTTGTCCAACAAAAAGTGAGCTGTGAAACAGATGGAGATTCTGCTTCTTGTTCTGCTGTTAATAAAGACCATAGAGATACCATGCCAGTGAAAACTTTTCCAATGTTTTAAGAGAAAATGCCAGAGAGAAGGACGAAAGTTGACTAGAAGAATCATGAGTACATTGGAGATGAATCAGAGACAGAATTAGGAAATGGAGATAAACAGGAATAAAACCAGTAACTTGTAAATTGACAAATGTGGGATTACAAAGCAATAATTATATTTTTGAAATATGACAGAACAAGAAAATCTGGAAATACTGTACTTTGTTGGACTTGTGGAGGACCGTAAAGCATATGCCCTACTTCATATCATTAATGTTCAGAAAAATACTTAGGAGAGGGGAAAAGGAGGGAGAAAGTTAATGTAAAACAATTTTTTTTCTTAATAATACTATTTTATAGTGTATGATTTTTTTTGCATGCTATAAAGTAAAGTTTTCTCAGTTAATTTGAAGTGTAATCGGGATACTACTGTAAGCAGGTGCTCCTATTTTTTCCCCTTCTTTTCTATTTCTCCTTTGTTCAGTTTTAAGAAATGTAGGCATTGAAATGTAAAAAAGAAGAAGAAAAGTCTAGTTAAAACAGCACAACAAAAGAAAAATTAATGTGCTTTTTCTCATTCTTACGAGGGAATAACTGGATTAAGGCCCTTAGCTTGATCTAGTAACACGTTTTAACAGAAATTAAATGGAAAAATAATATTGAATATTATAAGGCTTTTTTCTAGCAAATAAATGTATTCTTATTAGCAATTCTGTATCTCGTCCTCATGTCTCCATTGAGACAATCTGATAAAGAGAAATTGGCTACAGTCTGACAAAAAGAAATTGGCTAGAACAAAAAGAGAAACTGGCTAGGAGATAATGTTCTCTGAGAGCATTCAGGTGTTTTCACAGCTGGGACAGCTATAAAGGTAAGACAAAACCAGATCGCACTTAGTAGAAGTAGAGGCTGTCGAATGAGCCTTAGCATGTGGATAACCTTTATTTTAGGCCAACTGATTCTATGAGTGTGGCCGTCAGTTTGAAACATTTGTTCCTATTAGGAGGATAAAACTTCAATATCTGAACATAAACATTGTTTTCTGTGTTAGTATTAAGGTAATAGGTTTTAGGGGGTATTGAGGCTGTGTTTTTTTTTTGAGGATTATAAATTAAAAAAAAAATTTGCAAGACGTGACATAGGCTCAAATGGATATGACAAGAAACAACTTTATAAAAGTTCAACCTGTCAAACGGTGTATGCAAGTAACACAAAAGCTGGAATTAGACATTTAACAAAAAGCTGTTTCACATAAAAGGTGGGAATAATAACTTTAATACAATGATGCTTTCTGTAATCTCTTTAAATGTCACTGGTCTCACAGATAAATACAAAAAAGAAAGAGTAGTGAACTATATTTATTTATTTTATTTATTTAACATTTGTTGACTGGAAAAGTCCGATTAGAACTGAGCTTATTTTCACCGGAGGCCCAGGGAGAAACACTCCAGACACATGTCTTTAGAATGTGGGAGGAAAACGGGGTACCCAGAGCAAACCCACTCTATATTAAAATGTAGAGTGCAAAGAGCTATGCCACAGGAGACCCACTTAGAAAGATCCGAACATATCAATTTGATAAAAAAGGTTTTTAGGATGGTCATTCAGTGGAATATCTGGGACAAAGGAAAAGAGGAGTATTTCAACTGCAAGAGGAGCTCCAATAGCAATAGAAAAAGATAAAAAATATGATAATGGTTGATTTGCAGTACTAAGGGGCTACTGGCAAGGGAGGAGGATTACATAGGCATGTATTTATATTCCACCTAAAACTGCTATAGAAAATTCTGGGTAAAATAATCAGCTTTCAGCAAGGAATATTTCTTATAGGTGGGTACTGGAATTTGATTTGCAGCAATGAAGATGTGTGCTGGGGCCCAAAAGAGAAAGTATAACAAAGAAGAGTAGACTTTTGAAGAAAATTATGAAAATATTTGGCATGGAAGATGTGAATTCAGAACTAGGAGTTTGGAGTGAATCTAGGTATTATTCCCCAAGATACAAAAACTGGGCTAGGCTAGAAAGAATTTACATTTCACAGGAGCATGCGCATTTAACCGAAGGTCTTGTTCATAGGTTCATAGATTAGTACTAAGCTAACTGCCCTTGCGAGCCATTTTAAGCCTAGCCAATCATCCCTTCTGAGACTCAAACCCTGCACCTTGTGTTTGTAAAGCAAACACCTTAACCATTAGGCCACCCTCCCTACCCTAAACAGCATCTGCAAGGCTCGAACCCAGGACCCTACACATCGTAGCCAAAGTAATTTACCACTAAGCCATGTCAAGTATATACCTAATAACTATTTCAGATCATGCGCCAATAATAACTAAAATAAAAACACAGGATAATGAAATAAAAATGAGACAGTGGCACTTTCCCACATATATGTTGAAAACAGGGGCATTTAAGGAATGGGCAGCGGAAATTGTTCATGAGCTATTAGAGAAGATAGAAATTTATTCTGAAAATATAGCTAATGAGTAGGAAAAAATTAAAGTGAAGTTTAAAATGAGGTGGAAATTAAAGAAAGGGAGATATGATTAATAAGTAACAAGAATTATTCAGAGGCACTGACAAATGTTAAAGCATTGCAGAATAGGGGGAATCTCAAAGAACAAGAAGAGGAGCAAATGCAGAATGCTAAACAGACAATAAGGGATTACCACAATAATAAGCATGAGTTCAAAAAGATTGCTATTAAGCAACTGTTTTTGATAAATCTAATGCACAAAAACTTTTAGCACAATGATTCAAGCAACAGAAATTAGACAAGGCTGATGCTAAGCTTAGTGAGTCTACAACAAGGAAGATAACAACAGATCATGTAGATGTATTCAAAATATTTCGGAAATTCTATGAAAGTCTGTATAAAGCACAGAATATGGAAATCAAGAAAAGGTATAAATGGAAATGTTTATGGAAGAATTAAATATGCCAAGGTTAGAGGTAGATGGGGCTCAATTACTAACACTTAGGATAAGAGGAGATGAGATAAAAATTGTGATGTATAACTAATCTATCGGAAAGTCCCAAGGAATAGATGGCATTCCTGTGGAAGTTTAGAAGCTAGGAGAGAAAAAACTGATAAAGGTCTGGAAGGTTTTGTTTAACAGCATTTTAAGAGGAGGGGAAGTACCAACATCTTGGAAGAAGGTAGTGGAAGCTGTAACACCTAAACAGGATAAAGATCTATCTAATCCAGATTCATACATGCCCATTTCCATACTACACCATGATTATAAAGTATCTATAACTGCTAAAAAAATGCCAAAATTGATAGATATGTATCAATGTGGTTCTATGTAGTGGAGGCAAACATGTGGCAAGATTAACAGAACATTGATGATCCAGAGGAAAACATAATGCAAGAAAATACCATTGTTGGTGGGCCTGATGCAGAGAAAGCATTTGTCAGAACAAGCTGGGACTTTATGAGCAAGACAATGGAAAAAAATTGCTTTCCCTGATAAAATTATAAGGATGATTAGGAGGATATATGAGGGACTGGAAGTGAAAATTAATGTGGGTGGTGTCCTCTCTAAAAATTTCTGCTTGATTGGAGGAACTAGGCAGGGGTTTCCTCTTTCCACTTTATTTGAATTATATTAGAACCACTGGCAGTGAAAATAAGGGACTCCAAAATTCAAGGATATAATTGGTATGGTAGTCAAGAAAAGCTGGCTCTATTTGCAGATAATACTATTTTATAACTAACCAAACCAGAAAGGACATTACAGTGTTGTGGAACATTATGAGACAGTTTCAAATCTCTTCAGGATACAAAATTAATGAAGCTAAACCAAAGGCAATAGCAGTAAATTATGTATCCAAACACTAATTGGTTTAGCAATATCCATATTTATGGGGACATAATAAAATTAAGTATTTAGGAGTATGGATTAAAAATTATTCCGATGCGGCAGCTAAGGATATGTGGAAAGAGAGTAAACAAAAGATAAGACAAAAACTGAGAAAATGGAAGCTCTTTTATATGGATATGAATAGTAAGATACAAGCAGTTAAAATGTTTTTACTCCCTTTAGTCTTATACATGGGTCAGACATGTTTTTATCAACCAGAGGAGAAGCTGTGGATGGCAATTATTAAACAGCTGAAAGATTTTATGTGGGAGGGGAAGACTGCAAGAGTCATGTGGAATAAGCTGATTCTTCCAGTAGAACAAGGCAGATTGGGATTACTCAGTTTGAAGGGATATTTCAAAGTAACACAGTTAAGGCTCCTAAACATAGCACCAGCAGAAAACTATAATTCAAAGTAGAAAGAGATGATGACAAAACAGGGAGGAAGCTCAGGAAACAAGGAAAGACTGGGATTTTGGATACAGACCTTTAAGGGAATAACAATAATTATACAGACTTGTAAACGGATTGCTGTAGATGAAGCTGGTACTCAGAAAAACCTCCAGGCAGTCGAGTGAACAGTTCACTTTTATTGATAAACCACACTAAAATAAATTAACGCTCTTCCACATGTAATACTCGCGTTTTCGTCTCACAAATGTGGGACATCATCAGATGTAAGGTAGTTGTGCAGTGTAACATTTAAATAGGTAAATATCTTATTAATTAAGAAAAATGTGCCAATAACACTCAATTTCCACATTTTAAAATGCCCTATCGGCTTCAATTTCTCATGAATATTCATGAGCGTCTAAATTAATTATTAAGCATCTCCGTAGTGCACACGGACCCATATTCCAAAAGACATACATTCCTATGTGTTCTTACTCACGCTGTTATGCCATACACTTGATGCAGATTTGTCTCAATGTTAGGCTTGCATCTGCCATTACATATATATATTCTCAGTAAACTTAAAGTCATGCAGTGTATTGACATTACGTACTTATAAGGAATTTTTAATTCATAAAATCCTTGACCACTTCTTGATACGAAAGGAAAGTCAATGTTGCCTGTGCCACATCCGATTAATATAAAAAATTAAAAATACTTAAAAACATGACTGTATATACATATATAGACATATGAAATATATAAATATATAAATAAATATATAAATATATATAAATATAAAGTGCATTAAGTGTGTTTAAAACCAAACTAGTGACAAAATGAATATTACATACCTTGTAAATGTTAAATTTATAGGGACTTAATAAATATATCTAATAAATTTCTTAAAATCTTTGTTATTATTTTATGTGAGGTTGGGAGTGACATTCCAAACTGAAATAAAAAAGTTTTATTTTTGTTTGAAAATATTAATATATATTCATTTAATTCTTCCATGGTCTACTGCCCCCTAGTGTTAAAATCTGGGATTCAATCATTTAAATTTTATTTGCTTTTAGTCTTAATATAGCTCCTATGGATATGTAGTCATTTAATCCTGGACTTTTACTAGCATCTAAATGTACCTGCCACCAAAGCTCCCTACTTTCTAATGTGTCTTCCCATGGGCCTCCCCTGGGATCAATCTGAATCTGTTCTAACACAAAAAACAAGTAGGTTGCACCTGAACAAATTTTTGTGTGTTTATAAAGTGCGTTTGTTTCTCTTTCTTTTTTAATATCATAATTATGTTCATAGACCCTCCTTTTTAATGGTCTCTCTGTCTTTCCAATATAGAAAGATTGACATTTTTGGCAGGTCGCTAAATACACTACTCTTTGGGTTTCACAATTATAATACCTGAAACTTTTTATTGTTTTATTTCTGCTCTCCAAGTGTATTTCTTTCTTGTTTATTATAAAAATACACTGGGGGCATCTTCCACACTTAAAAGTTCCTACTAGTTCACCCAAATTCATTCTCTTGAATTTCCCCTTACTTTCAACCATATTCTTAATATTAGGTGGATTTTTGTAAACAATTTTAGGTACTATTTCTCTAACCTCTTCAATGTCAGTGTATGTTAAGAATGTTTTCCATTCTCTATTAAATATTCCTCCTATATCTTTGTTTAGGGAGTTGTACTCTATTATTAATCTTCTTTGATGACTTTCTGTTTCACCATCTATTTTTCTTGTATTCTCTGTCCTTTCGTTTCGCAAACCAACATCAATATTTCTTTCTATCCCTTTAATAGGGTGAAATCTTCCACTTCTACCTATTTCCACTTCTTTCCTTATATTTTTTATAAATTCACTAGGATAACCTTTATCTAGAAACATGTTTTCTAGTCTATCACATTCTTCGTAAAAATCCTCTTGTCTACTTGTCATCCTAGACCCCCTCACAAATTGCCCTTTTAAGATGTTTTTCTTACTATGGAAGGGGTGTGCACTTTCAAAGTGTAAAAAAGAATTAACATACGTTGGTTTCCTGTATACCTTTGTTTCAAAATTATTCTTATACTTATAAATCTCAACATCTAAATAGTTTAATATTTCCTTATTTATAGTATAAGTGAATTTCAAGAAACTTGTGGTGGTATTTAAATAGTCCATGAATTCAAAAAAATCATTTATATCCCCTATTCAGAACATAACCATATCGTCCAAATATCTATGGTAAAGTACCCATTTATCTTTATATTTGGAATTTACAATATATTTTTCTTCCCATCTGGATAGTACTAAATTCGCATATGTGGGAGCGCATGCCGCTCCCATTGAAACTCCAGATTTTTGCTTGTAGTATTCACCATTAAAAATTAAATAATTGTTTTTCAATATCACATCCATAAAACTAACTGTAGCTATTTTTTCTTCTTGAGTCATTATATTGTCAAAAAAAACACTTTCTTCGAACAATTTCATTCCTTCGTGATATGGAATACAAGAGAACAAATCAACTATATCTATAGTTATAAATATAATGTCTTCTCTAAAAAGTTTAGGTGTTATTTCCCTTAGAAAATCCCAAGAGTCTTTTAAAATAGTACTGTTGTTTACCCATATATGCTTTGCTTTTGTGTCAACGTATTTGGCTAATGGAACCGTTGTTGCCCCAGCTGCTGACACTATGGGTCTTAATGGGGGATTTTCCTGATTTTTGTGTATTTTGGGTATGCCAAAGATTGTGGCTACCCTTGGTTTTTCCACCTTTAAATAATTGACAGTTTTAAAATCTATAACTTTTTCTAAATGTAAATCATGAATTAATATCTCTATTTTTTTATGTGCAGTCTCAACCTCTTGTTGTGAAACTACACAATAATTGTCTTCATTGTTTAAGATGGTATTCATCTTTGCTTCGTATAGGATCTTGTCCATTATCACAATCCCACCCCCTTTATCAGGTTTCATGATTCTCACTGTTTTGTCATCTACAATTTCTTTCAATAACTCGTTCTCTTCCCTTTTCAAATTCTGGTAGAAATAAGTTCCTTTCTTAGCACTTTTCTTTCTTATTTCCCTTTCCAAAACCATTTCCAAGTTCTTAATTTGTGGTAAAAGGGGAGGATTGTATGTTGATTTCCTATTTAATTCGTTAATTTCTTTATTTTCTCTATAACCTTTTTTATTAAAGCCAGCTCTAGAAGCCAAAATAGTTAGGTTGATTTTCCTTAAGAAAAGTTTCATATCTATTATAGTACTAGCCATATCACCTTTTTTGGATGGAATATATTTTAATCCTTTACTAAATAGACTGAAATGTTTTTTGTCAAGCATATAATTACTAAAATTATATATAGAAAATCCCTCAAAAGAATTTTTGACATCTTCCCTAATAATATTGTTGTCCCTCATCTCGTGATTGACATTGTTTTCAGCTACTATACCAATATTAAAGTTCAGATTAAAGTTCGAATTAATATTAGAACTAATACCCATATCATTTCCCACTTCGTAATTGGTCTCAAGTACAGAATCAAGATTTTGTTCTTGACCCATATCCAAATGGGTGAGGGTATTTAATAACTGAATCTCCCTCTTCCCCTTTCCCCCCCTCGTGTCTGAAAATTCATTCTCCTATCATTTTCTTGTTCAAAAAATATTTCATGGTTTTCATTTCCAAGGGGGGGGAAATCTAGGTCATATAATTGCTCTTCTATTCTTTCCCTGTTATAATTCCTACTATTCCTCCTTTGAAATTTACTTACTTTTTTGTTGTTATTATTATTATTATTGTTATTATTGTAATTTTTGTTAATATTATGATTGTTACCATAATTCTTACTACCTTTAAAGTATTTTTGTAAAGGTTTGGGGTAACTCAAATCATTTGCGTATTCATAAATATCCCTATTTAATTTATTCCATTTACGTTGTATAATTTCATCACATTTCAGATCTATGTCACCTCTAATTTTAAAATATTTCTCCTTCTCTTCTTTAATACCAAAAATCATGTCACTTTTAATACATAAATCAATTTCAACAATGACCCTATCCAAAAGTATTAACTTTCTCTCATTCTCATCAATAATATGTTGCACAACTTCCAAACCACATTTGTTAAACGTTTTCAATAAATTTTCATAAAAAACAGTCCCCATTTGCACATTATTGGGGTATTTGCATATACGAAGTCCTTTTGGGACTATTTCCTTTTTAATGCATTCCTTCAAATAGGCATTTTCAATAACACATGTTCTATATTGTAGCATTAATTTATACAATTTCTCTAATTTAATACTATATGTGTCACCATCTGCAACACTTTTTCTCGTATAGTCAGTGTTTTGGAAATTAAAGTTCTTTTGAAGCCACTCATTAGTGGCAGTAGTAGAGGAGGGGAAGTACCAACATCTTGGAAGAAAGTAGTGGAAGCTGTAACACCTAAACAGGATAAAGATCTATCTGATCCAGATTCATACATGCCCATTTCCATACTACACCATGATTATAAAGTATCTATAACTGCTAAAAAAATGCCAAAATTGATAGATATGTATCAATGTGGTTCTATGTAGTGGAGGCAAACATTTGGCAAGATTAACAGAACATTGATGATCCAGAGGAAAACATAATGCAAGAAAATACCATTGTTGGTGGGCCTGATGCAGAGAAAGCATTTGTCAGAACAAGCTGGGACTTTATGAGCAAGACAATGGAAAAAATTTGCTTTCCCTGATAAAATTATAAGGATGATTAGGAGGATATATGAGGGACTGGAAGTGAAAATTAATGTGGGTGGTGTCCTCTCTAAATATTTCTGCTTGATTGGAGGAACTAGGCAGGGGTTTCCTCTTTCCACTTTATTTGAATTATATTAGAACCACTGGCAGTGAAAATAAGGGACTCCAAAATTCAAGGATATAATTGGTATGGTAGTCAAGAAAAGCTGGCTCTATTTGCAGATAATACTATTTTATAACTAACCAAACCAGAAAGGACATTACAGTGTTGTGGAACATTATGAGACAGTTTCAAATCTCTTCAGGATACAAAATTAATGAAGCTAAACCAAAGGCAATAGCAGTAAATTATGTATCCAAACACTAATTGGTTTAGCAATATCCATATTTATGGGGACATAATAAAATTAAGTATTTAGGAGTATGGATTAAAAATTATTCCGATGCGGCAGCTAAGGATATGTGGAAAGAGAGTAAACAAAAGATAAGACAAAAACTGAGAAAATGGAAGCTCTTTTATATGGATATGAATAGTGAGATACAAGCAGTTAAAATGTTTTTACTCCCTTTAGTCTTATACATGGGTCAGACATGTTTTTATCAACCAGAGGAGAAGCTGTGGATGGCAATTATTAAACAGCTGAAAGATTTTATGTGGGAGGGGAAGACTGCAAGAGTCATGTGGAATAAGCTGATTCTTCCAGTAGAACAAGGCAGATTGGGATTACCCAGTTTGAAGGGATATTTCAAAGTAACACAGTTAAGGCTCCTAAACATAGCACAAGCAGAAAACTATAATTCAAAGTAGAAAGAGATGATGACAAAACAGGGAGGAAGCTCAGGAAACAAGGAAAGACTGGGATTTTGGATACAGACCTTTAAGGGAATAACAATAATTATACAGAATATTATCTTCATAAAGTAGCAGACAGTATTTTAAGCTTCATAAAGTAGCAGAAAGTATTCTAAGAACTAAGCCAACATGGGCATGGAGAAAGATGATTCTGCCGATAAGTTCATAGGTTCATAGGTGTGTATTAGGCTAATGGCCCTGGAGCCTTTACAAGCCTAGCCCATAAAAGTGCCCTGAGATGTGTGCAATTAGGGATGCAGACAATAGACAAGAGGGGACTGGAATTTACTGGAGACAACTGGCAAAGAAACCAAGGTATTGGGCTAAAATAACTAGAGAGGAAAAGGTAATAGTATGGGAAGACACCAAGAATTTATTTGGGGTGCGGGTTAGAGACTGCCTTCCGTATCAAGGATTAATATCAGAGTATGAGGAAAGAGAAGGAAATAGGGGGTTCCTAAATGAAAGACCAGCACTGGTAGAGTTTTAATAGAATCTAGAACAGAAGCTTCCATTAAAAAAGGAATAATTAGTACAGCATATAAAATGCTGCAAGATAACTATAAGAATCAGTCAGAGGAAGTTAGAATGGGTTGTGAAGAGAAATTGGATAAGCAATTCACAAAGAAACAATGGGGGATATATGTATGTCTCCCAAATATGCAACAAATTCTAGAAGATTTAGGATTTTTGCTTATAAATGTCTGCATAGATATTTTTTATACCCCAAGTAGACTCCAGAGAATTTTTCCTCAGGTAGACTGCAAATGTTGGAGGTGTGATGGGGAAGAAAGAGGTAATTGGGAACATATTATTTGGCAGGATTTAAAGATTCCCTGCAGACTACTCTGTTGGAGATGCTTGGTGAGCAGTTTGGTGTAACTAGGGAAATGATTTTTCTGAGCTATGATACAGAATTGGAATTGTCAAAAGAAAGCAATCACTAGAAAATGGAAATCAAAGTCTAAACCATTTGTACTGGAAGTAGTGAATATAATAACAGGACAAAACAACTCACATTTGGATCTTCAGAAAAGGCTAGGAGCAAATTACATAGTAAAAATAGGAATTGTGGGAACAATACATGCAGGGGAGGAATGAGGTTTAAAAGAAGGCAGGACTTGAATGAGCTATGTAATGTTTAACTGACAATTACTGGGTAGATTATAAGTGATGTATAATGTTTGCCACTAGGATTGTGTCAATATGGTCTGTGATGTAAAATGCTTGCAACTAGGATTGTAGCAGTATGATTTATTTTCATTTATATAAATGCATGCTTGCCTATGTCACAGGCGATAATTTAATAAAGATGCTTCTAGTTTAAAAAAAAAACAACTGTATGAAAGATTAACCTGCCAAACATTAATGGGGGACATGTAACACAAAAGTAGGAAATAGACATTTTAAAAAGCTGTCATATATAATAGGTGGGAACAGTAACTTCTTGTCATAATGGCTATGCTAAACATATTATTTTGGAATGTGAATGCCCTCTCATTTAAAAAGAAAATATGAGTATTGGATTATATTTAGAAATGCAGAGTGCAAATAGCAATGCAGCAGAAGACACATTTGTAAAGAAGCAAGCATGTGAATTTGATACACAATTGTTTTCAGTGATATTTAGGAGAATATTACGGACAAAGGAAAAGGGGAGTACTTATACTAATTTCTACAGAAGCTCCAATAGTAGTAGAAGAGGGGGAAAAAGGATAGTAATGGTAGATTTGTGGTAGTAATGGGCTACTGGCAAGGGAGGAGGATTATGCTGGCATGCATTTATATCCCATTTAAAACTGCTATTATGGAGCTTAAGAACATTTTGGGAGAAATAATCAGCTTTCAGCAGAGAATACTATTTAAAGCTGGGGATGTATCTGGGGACCCAGAAGGGAAAATATGACAAAAGAGGGTAGAAATCTGAAGAATTTTATAAAAATATTTGGTATAGCAGATGTGAATTTGGTAGCTAAATTCAGGAGATAATTTGTATATTATTTCCCAAGGTACAGTAACTACATTAGACTAGAAGGAAATTATATTTCACAGGAACATGTGCATTTTATTGCAAGCTTCAACACACATCCAGTAACTATTTCAGATCATGAGCCAGTAACAACTAAGATAAAAATGGAGGGTATTGAAGTACAAATGAAACACTGGTACTTCCCCACCTAATTGTTAAAAAGATAGGAATTTAAGGAATGGGTAGTGGAAATTCTTTAAGAGTTACTAGGGAAGATAGAAATTTCTTCAGAAGTTTTAGCTAGTGAGTGGAATAAAAAGAAAGTAGAGTTTAAGAATAGGGTAGAAATAAAAAAAAGAGATACAGTTATGAAGTGACAAGAATCATTTAGATGGGATAACAAAGGTTAAAATATTGCAGCATAAGGGGAATCGCGCAGAACAAGAGGGGCAAATGCAGAGTGCTGCAGAGAAAAATAAGGGAGTATCTGGATAATATGCAAGAGTTTAGAAAGAATGCTGTTAAGCAACTGTTTTTTGATAATAAGTCCAAACCACAAAAACTGCACAATGACTTAGGCAACAAAAGTAGAAAGGGTTGTTGCCAAACTTAAGACAGCTTACAAGAAGAAAATTAACCAGAGATCATACAGAGATATTTCTGAAATTTTATGAACATGTATATAAAGCAGAGAAATGTGAAAATAAAGAAAAAGCACAAATGGAAACATTAATGGAAGACTTAAGCATGCCAATATTAATGATAGATAAGGCTAAACAATTAACAGTTAGGATAGAAGGAGATGAGATAAAAATGGTGACATATAGTCAATCTTCAGGAAAGTCGACAGGAATACATGGTATTCTTGTGGAAGTTTGGAAACATGGAGTGAAGAAAGTGATAAAGTTTTGAAAGGTTTTGTTTAACAGAAGTTTAAAAGAAGGGGAAGAACCAATATCTTTGAAGAAAGCTGTGGTGACTGTAATACTTAAAGACAGTAAAGACTCATTAGACCCAGCTTTGTATATGTCTATTTAAATTCTAAATCATGATTATAAAGTGTTTATTTCTATAATAGCTAAAAGAATGGTAAAGTTATTGTCAAAATTGATCATATGGCTCAATTTGGTTTTGTGGAAGGGAGGCAAACATATGACAACAAAAACAGAACAAAAATGATCCAGAGGGAAGTAGAATGCACAAAAATACTCCTGCTCTTGGTGGGTCTTGATGGAGAGAAAGCATTCAACAGGGTAAGCCTGAATTTTATGAGTAGGACAATGGAAGTATTTGCATTCCCTGATACAGTAATACGGTTAACCACAAGGATATATGAGGGATCGGAGGCAAAATTTCAAGTGGAAGGGTTCCTCTCTGATATGTTGTATCTGAACAGAGGATCCAGGCAAGGATGTCCTCTTTTATTTATATTATATTTAGAACAACTGGCAAAGAAAATAAGGGAATCAGAAATTCAAGGATATAATTGGTATGGTAATCAAGAAAAGCTGACTTTATTTGTAGATTATATTATTTTGTACCAGATAAAGCCAGAAATTGACATGTCAGTGTTTTGGAACATTCTGAGACAGTTTCAAATCTTTTCAGGATATACAATTAATGAAGATAAAACAAAGGCTGTAGCTGCAAGCTATGTGCTGCCACATGAAATGGTTCAGCAACACCCATATTTATGTGGGCATGATAAAATGAAGTACTTAGGAGTGTGGGTTAAAAAGTCTTCCATTACGGCAGCTAAGGATCTGTGTGGAGAGAGTATACAAAAGGTAATGCAAAAACTGAGAAAGTGAAAGCTCTTGTTAGTGGATATAGACAGCAAGATAGAAGCGGTGAAAATGTTTTTATTAAGAAAGAGAAGGTTGCTGTAGTACAGGGCAGGACCAGACAACAAAGAAAATCTGCATGAAGGAGAAAAATACAAATCACAGGTTCCCTGGAAAAATAACAATGCAAGATCAACTCACAATAACTTTTAATAACAATATAAGACTAGGAACACAAAAATTTGGACAAAAAAATGAATGGCGTTCAAAATGTTAACACTGTACAAAATGTTAAGTGCTTTAGTTCCAATGTTTTTCATTGTCTTCATCAGAACAAAAGTATAACACCCACATTTCAAACTTAAATGGCTGGCACATTCATACCATAATTTTCATTTAAAAAACACAAACTGAAAACTAAGTGATGTTTAAAACAATAAACCATTAAGTAAGAAATAATAAATAAATAAATAAATAAATACATCAATTCCTTAAGTTTATCAGTTGAACTTTATATATAAATAAACTTAACAGTATTAATACAAACATAATTCATATTTAAATTCATAAAAATAATTAATTAAGCATATAGTAATGTTCTTTTAAAAAAAAGTTTCACATATATATACTAACATACCTATCACCAGTTGAAAGAAGACATGACAAAAGATGGGAACATAAAAAAGATAGCAGTTGCAAGATACAAGTTAGTTGCTCTCATCTTTAGTACAATGGCTCTAGAAATATTTCCATTTAATCCCAAAAGATTAAAGGCATTTGATCGAAAATGGCAAATTAATTCCCTATATTCCAGCTTATTTTTCATGCTCCACCCCTCACATCTAGCACTATATTTTGTAGAATACAAAATAAAAAAAATTTAAAACCTTTACAAATGTTTTGAATGCTGACATAAAGTATTATTATCATCTTTATTGGGGATGTCATAACAGTGTCCATAAATGCTCCAATAATCTTTCATTCTTACCCAAATAATAAATGGAACAGGTGCGGCATGTTGTAGATCAGTGTGTGTTGTGACTTTAAGAAGGATTTCACAGTGAGGGCACATGTGTATAAACAGGGAGCATGTGCAGGCAGCAGTGTCATTTTGAATGAACAGCCAGAGTGTTAACATGTATGAGTGCAGTAGTCAGTTTGTTTATAAGTTTAAGTTACTAAGCCTCAATCCTGATGTGTTTGTATGTAATAAAGCTGTTTGAACCAAACCCACAACCATTTGTCTATTTTATCCTGACTGGAAGAGCGACATGGTGTCAGAAGTGCATGCCTGAATGGCATGGAGTCAAATGTGACATGTCTGAATGACATGGTGTCAGAAGTGGCGACTCTGAATGATATGGTGTCAGAACCAGGATGTCTAAGCAACAAGAAGCCAGAAAGAATCCAAAAGTCAAGCCATGGGGTGCACAGTTAGAAATGGAGGTATATAGAGAAATAATCTGTCCCAACCTGCTCAAACAACTGAAAAAAGGTCAGAAACTAATTTCAGGTAATTAAAACTCGTATACATGATTTACTTCATAAAGGAAATGATATGAAGCATTTGCAAAGCACAAAATGCATTATTAATCAAACAAAAAGCACGAAACATATAAATGATTAAGCAAAATGTTCGAAACTACGATATTTGATAAAATTATTCTAAATACTTATAAGAGCATTCAGAATTACTTCAGATTTGCATAACAAGCATGTTCAAAGTAAAACAGAGAAGAAAAATATAATGAGCATAACAGGAGTCAAATGAACATAATGAGTACAATAAAATGGCAAAATGAGCATAGAAAAGCATTTTTTTGGTAAAAGACCACAGTTTTTATATGAGCTATTATTTAATATTAACTAAAGCTATATGAAGTATAACTAGAGTCATAACTAAGTATCTCAGAGTGTGCAAAGTGTTTGCAGTGTGTGCTTTACTACAGTACAATTATTTTAAAGAGTTTACTGTGTGAAAAATACAGTTGTTTCACAAAGTGCAGTCACAATACAGTCATTTTGAGAAGTTTCTTGTGCTGTGTACAATTCATTTGCAAAGTCCAGTCATTTCAAAGTTTTTCTTACACTGATAAGAGTGGTTTCGCAAAGTACAGTGACTTCAAAGTGCTCTTGTGCTACGGAGACTTATTTCACAAAGTGCAGTTATTTTGAAGAGCCTAGTGTGCTGTTGAGCATAATTGCAAGTTTCTGACATCAGTTTCTCATGTATGTGTGTGTATGTTCGTATATAATTCCAAGGGTCTTTATTACTGCATATTGGCATGGCAGAGGCATTTCACAGATGCAGTCCACTTGTGTTTGATCATAATATTGCAGAGAATTGGAGAATATTTGAGCAGGAATATGATATTTTCAAACAAGCAGCTTTTTTTGATAAAGATACACATACAAGGGCATTTATTCTGCTTAATCTAGCAGGATCAGAAGCCATTGAAAGACAGCGTTCATTTGTGTATGCACCAGCAGTATATGCAGCAGAAGGGGGAAACCATCATATTGTTGAACAAGCTGAATCAAGGGAGGACCATGAATGCTTGAAAAGTAAATTTAGAGAAATGTGTAACCCCCAGAAAAATGTTACATTGGAAAGGGAAAAAAAAGTTATGTCTTATCATAATGTTCCATCTGTGTTGTCAATTTTCACCAATCAATGACAGTGCATTTGGTTTCAAACCTCAGAACTGACTCGGCTGTATACTTCAGCTCATGCCCTCCAAACTCTTGAACCAGGCATTATCCATAATGCTCCTCTCAGAAATTGCCTCAGATTGAGTTTGCCGAAAGTGGCAGTCAGACGTGAAGAAATTATGGTTAGATAGGCATAGCAACCGAGGCCAGATCATCATCATCATTAGCCCTCCTTTTTTCCCATTTTTTCTACATGGGGTTGGGGCATCATGTTAACTGTCACCAACTCTCTCGATTCAGTGCCAGATATAAGTCCTTAAAAAGGAAGCTAGCTAAGAACTAATTTGGTCTACTAAGAGTCTCAGGATGGGGGAAGGAGGGAGGGGGTTCAAGGATTGGTGAAGATCGACAACAGAGATGGAACATTATGGTAAGACAGAACTTCTTTATCTGATGTCAATCTTCACTCAATCCTTGACAGTGGGACAGAGTCCCCAGCTACTTTAATATTGGGAAGTCTCACGGAACAATATTCCTAAGCACCATAGAGCCAAATGATCCTCACCCCCCCCCCCCCGAGACCTGATCCAATTTGTAATGAGTGATAAAAGATATGATGAGAAGACCATGTGGCTGCTGCAGAGATGTCATCTAAAGATACTCTGGCATGAAAAACTGCAGAGGTTTCCACTGCTACTGTTGAATGGGCTTGAATTGGTTTTGGAAGTTGGAGCCCTTTAGAATGATAAATGAAAATGATGTAGTCTTTAAGCCATTTAGCCAAGGTAACCTATGAAACTGAATTACCTAGATGGAGAAAAGAGAATGCCACAAATTGTTGGTTCGATTTTCTGAAATCTTTAGTCCTGTGAAGATAAAAATGTAGTTGTCTGTGCACATCAAGTAAATGGAGGGCATATTCTCCCTTGTTAGAAAAATTTGGGAAAAAGACTGGCAATTGTAGCGTCTGATTAATGTTGGTTTTGGAGACAACCTTGGGTAAGAAGGATGGATTTGTTCAAAGCACAACTCTATCTCTGTGAAAAATTATGTAGGGAGGTTTGCAAGATAGAGCTTGAAGCTCAGATACTCTTTTGTCAGAAGTGATAGCCACCAAAAATAAAGTTATCCAAGACAAATGTTTTAAGTCACAACTTGCTGTTGGTTCAAAGGGGTTCATAGTAAGGGTCTGAAGAACTACAGTTAGAGCCCAAGGGGGAGCAGGTTCTTTAAATGGGGGTGTTAACATTAGGAGACCTTTTAAGAATGCTTTACAAAGTCTGTGTGGCATTAGAGAAGCACCATCCAGTCCTATATGAAAGTTCAAAATTGCTACTAGGTAAAATTTAATTGTTGATGCAGAGGGGCCAGATTAGTAAAGTGTACCTAGAAAATCTAAAACTTTATGAATAGGACTGGAATAAAGGTCTAGTCCCTTATCAAGAGCCCATCTAGCAAATTTTTCCCTTTACTTTGATAAAGTTTCCTAGTAGAAGATTTCTGACAAGCAACAATAATTTGTCGGACAGGGAAAGAAAGAGAAGGATGCTTAGCAATCATGGGAATTGGAGAAGCCATGCAGTGAGCTTGAGATGTTAGAGATTAGGATCTACCATGCCCTCTGGGTGAGACAGCAGATCTAGAGCTGGGTCCAGAATCCATGGTTTCCAAATTAAATGAGGACAAAGGAAGGGAGGATTATTGAATTTTCCATCCTTTTGGCTTTTTTTTAGGAACTGCGATATGAAGGGAGTTGGGAGAAAGGCATAGAGCGGACCAGGGGGCCAATTGCGGAGAACAGCGTCTCTGGGTGACTTCCCCCTGAGGGGGGATTAGGGCAAAGTAACTTCTGCACTTGTTGTTTAGAAAAGAGGCAAAGAGATAGCAGCAAGGTAGGCTCCAGTGGTGAAAAATCTTACTCGCCACTGCTGGACTAAGAGACCACTCGTGAGACAAGAGAATAGTTCTGCTAGATTTGTCCACTATCACATTGGAGCTCCCCAGAATGTGTTTGCTGTGAGAAAGCAGTTGGAAGAAATCGCCCATTGCCAAACTTTGAGTGCCTCTCAACACAATGGGTAAGAATTGGTTCCCCCTTGTTTGTTTATATACCAGACGACTGACACGTTGTCCATCTGAATCGCTACTGTCCCTAGAAGGAGGACATCTTGGAATGCTTGCATCTGTAGAACAGTGATGTGCAAGTAGGCCTCCAACTGGGACCACGTGGCTTAGACTGTTATTCACAGATAATGCCCCACCACCCTATCTGGGAAGCATCCATGGTCACTATGGCTTGGGGCTGAGGAAGAATGAATGGCAGACCCAAGAGAATCTGATTGGAGTGTAGCCACCAAATGAGGTCTTGTTTGCAGCAATTGGTAATCAGAATTAGATGACTGGTTGGTGCATCAGAGACCATTGGGAAGCTAGTAACCATTGCAATATTCACATGTGATACCTTGCCAAGGAAACAAGAGTAATTGATGCTGCCATGGAGCCTAATGCTTGAAGAACTAATTTTGCTGGGACCCTGTTATTCTGTAAAATTTGCCTGACTTGGGATCTGATGCACTGTAGTCTTTCTGGAGGGAGAGATGCAATTCCTGAAACAGTGTCTAAATGGGCTTAGATGAAATCCAGTTGTTGAGAGGGATGAATTCTGGACTTTTCAAAATTTATTGTTATACCTAGAGATGTACAAAGATGTATGGTGTAATCTCTTGCCAGTTCTCACGACTGTTGGTAGAGGTGAGGAGCCAGTCGTCGATATATAGAAGTACTCAAAATCCTTGCAGTCTTAGATGAGCTGCTACCACTGCCATGCATTTGGTGAACACCCTGGGAGCTGTGGTGAGTTCAAAGGGCAGCTCCCTGAATTGGAAATGACTGGCTCCTAGCCAGAAGTGCAGAAATCTCCTGGAGCTCTTTTCCATTTTTATGTGACAATAAGCATCTTGGAGGTCCACAGAGCACATCCACTCATCTTTTTCCAAGAATGGAAGTATTAACTAAACCGAAACCATCCAGAATTTGATTTGCTGAACTGCATTGTTGAACTGGCTGAGATCCAAGTTGGGTCTCCAGTCCCATTTTCTTGGGCACTAAAAAGAATCTTGAGTAAAAATCGGATCCTTTTTGGTCTGGTGGGACTTTTTGGATGACTCTTTTTGTCTAGCAGTCTTTGAATTTCTAGTACTGCTGCTTCCCTGCGACTGGGTGGTATGTCTGGGAGTTTTGTCTGTGATTTTGTGGGTAACAATAGAGGGATTTTGTAACCTCTAGATGTTATTCCCTGCACCCATTTGTCCATAGTTAACATTTGCCAGGCAGATTGGTGCAGAGAAAGTTGTCCCACTGACTGCCTCTAGAGAAGGGTAATCAGGCCATTCTCTGGATCCCTGGTTTTGCGGTCCATTTCTGCCTCTGGGTGGCATCTTCCATTGCTTCCCCCTCTGCCCCAAGGGAAGTCTTTGCCTCATGAATCTTGGAAAGGCCCTTTGTATTTTTTATAGGTTCATAGGTAGGTACTAGGCTATTGGCCCTAGGGCCTATATAAGCCTAGCCAAAACGGTATCCTCGCTTTCGCCACCCATGAAAATTATTTTCCTGTGCCTCTGCTGAGCAGAGCCACAGAACTGATCCCCGGGGTGAATTTCCTGTTTCCCATCCAATCATCAAGATTTTTCTTGAAGAGTGCTAATGAGGAGCTTGGTTTGATATAGATAGGTAGTTTGTTCCAGAGTATGGGAAGTCTCTAGGACAGGAATCTACCCCTCCAGCATGTTCTGTTTATTGTGGTGACAAGGTTTAGGTCCCTACAGCATGTAGCTTGGAGGGATTGGGATCTCTTTAAGTAGAGCATGTCCAACAGCTCTGGGTTTGACATAACTTTGTATGTTAGGCAGAGATCGCCTCTGAGTAGGCGATGTGTAACGGAGTAAAGCTGGAGTTTTTTGAGATGGTCTGCATAGGGCATCTGTTTGAGGCTGGTAATCCTCTTTGTGAGGTATTTCTGTGGCCTTTCCAGTTGTTGTAGATGTCTTGTGAGGTACATACCAAAAGGGGCATTGTACTCTATAATGGGTCTAATGAGTGATGAGTAGAGGGGAACAATGACCTCTTTTTTTCCTGGATGAGAAACCTTTTGTGATGAGGTGTGCCACGTAGAAGGATTTCCTGACTACTGTGGCAATGTGATTATCAAAGGAGAGACTACTGTCCACCTGTGTCCCAAGGTCTCTTATCATACGTTCGGTGTTAAGTAGACTACCGCCTATGTTGTAGTTCATGGGTACAGAGTTTTTACCAAAGGGGGTGACAATGCACTTTTTGGCATTGAGCTTGAGGCCATGGCTTTGACACCAGGCATCTGTCTCAGTGAGGCCCTTTTGTAGGATGTCCACATCGTTAGGAGTTTTGATTATGGCTCCTAGTTTGCAGTCATCTGTGAACTTCATTAGCCAAAGACCTTCTGTGTTAGCCTGTACTTCAGAGAAGTAGATACCAAACAGGACTAAGCCCTGTGGTACTCCACTTGTCACTGATCTGAAGTCGGATTTGGAGTCTGCTATTTTCACAGTGTGGGTTCTGTCAGTGAGCCAGTTGGCAACCCATCTTGTGACATAGCGATTTATACCTAGTTTAGTGAGTTTATCTATAGTTCCAGAGTGGGGGATGGTGTTGAAAGCCTTGGCGAGATCTAGATAAGCTGTGTGAACCACCTTACCCTCTTCTGTGGCTTTGGTGACTGCTTCAAAGAAGTCTATCAGGTTTAGGAGATATGGTCTGCCTTTTACAAACCTGAACTGGGTGGGGTCAAGAGTTTGGAGCTTAGCAATGTCTTTGTTTATAAGTTCTATGATGATACATTCCATGGCATTGCAGACCAGGCTCATCAGGCTAATGGGGCAGTAGTTCCTGGGGTCTGTGGTGGCTCCCCATTTGTGGAGTGGGATGACCATCGCTGTGCACCATTCACTGGGCACAAAGCCTGAGGTGAGGCTATGACTGAACACGGTACTTAGATGGGGTGCCAGTTCGTTCTGTAGTTTGTGTAGAATGCAGCTTGGGATGTTGTCAGGTCCCATGGATGCTGTGTTCTTGGCTTTGGAGAGTGTATTTTTTACATGTGCAGCCATGATTACAGGAACTTTGCATTCTTCCGGTACAGAGATGGGCCTTTTAGGGGGTGAGAGGGGGGTAAAGTTAGCACTGAACCTATCTGCCAGGATGTTGGCAATATCAGTTGGTTCATATGTATAGAATGCTTTGTGGTTGTCTTTAGAATCAGTGGTGATTTTGTTTTCATAACTAGCTTTGGAGGATTTTATGAGGGATCTCAGCTTCTTACTGAGGCTGACCAGGGAGTTCCTCCAGTCATGGGATTTTACTCTTTTTTGCAACAGTTTCTTTCTTCTGTTGTAGAGTTTGTTTATGGCAGGGAACCACCAGATTGGCTTCCTTTTTTTGGAGGATAGCATCTTGGTCCTGCTAGGGATAGCATAATCCATTCACTCATGTAACTGCTTATAAAGTGCATTTGTGTAGGATTCAACAATCGCTCTATTGTCCGTCTGCATGGGTGTTGTGACGTTTGTCACTTCTGTCTTAAGAAGCGTGACGTTGGCTTTGAAGAAATGTTTTACAGTGGTTTCCCTAATGGGGGGTGGGGGCAAGATGTGGATCTCTAGGGTGATTAGCTTGTGGTCGGATCTGACCAATGAGAAATTGACCTCTGGTGTGGAACACTGGTCAGCCATGTTGGTAATGACCAGGTCTAGGATATTGCTGCCCCTGGTGGGGGTGTGGATAAGTTGATCCAAGGCATTAGAATTTATGAATTCCAGAAAACGTTGAGCAAAAGAGTTGGTACATGAGTAGTGTTCCCAGTTAATGGTGGGGAAGTTGAAATCACCCATTATTAGTGTGTTGGGTTGTACCCTAATATTTTCCAGTGAGCCAAGAAATGAGGAGTGGGAATCCTGGGGCATGGTGGGGGATATGTAGCAAGCTACAAATTGGATTGCAGTCTTGTCTAGAGTTAGTTGCACTTGGATAATCTCAGATGCATTATGCTTAGCAATTAGCCTGGAGGTGTGGATATCCTTAATGAATATGGACATGCCTCCGCCTTTAGTGTTTCGGTCCAGGTTAGGTGGCCAAAAGGTGTGGTATGAATTATAGCCTGGTAATGCAGGGGTGCTCTCTGGAGCCTTGAACCAGGTCTCTGTCACTGCACAGATGTCGATGTTCTCCATTTTAGGGAGTGCCTCGAGTGAGTGCATTTTGAGGTTTAGACGTCTAACACTGAGTAGTCTCCCACTTCTCTGGTTCCTAGAGTATGGCCTCTTAGGAGTGGAGAAACATATGCCTATAGCAGAAATAGTCTTGCCATCCTTTTCAAATCTGGTTAGGGTGTCTTTTACCTTGGGACCAAAAAGGGTAGATCCGTCAAATGGAGCGTTGATAAATGACACTTTAAATGGCTCCGCAAAGTCATGCAAAGTCGCACAAGTGCATCCAGGAGTGCCTTCTGATGGCTATGCCTGAACCCGCTGCCCTAGTCATGCCTTCAGCAGCATGAGCAATGAGCCTCATGAACGAGAGTGAAGGTCGCTGAAGCATAAACGCACTTACCAAATATATCCATAGTCTTAGACTCCTTGTTCGGAGGATGGATAGTCGGACTTTCCTCAGCAAGTTCTTTCTTGGTGACCACCACTATCTCTATGGTGTCAACAGGAATTCCTTTGGACCAATAAGGCTCATCCTTAGGGGCTGATAAGATACTATCAGGTCTCTTGGGGATTGGTTCTATGGCATCGGGCATCTTCCACACCCACTGAGCAATCAATTTAATGAGATTGTTAGCAGGTGGAGAGATCCAAGAAGTAGAGGGCTGGACAAGAAAAGCCTCCAGGTATACTGATTCCTCCGAGGAAAGTTGGGTGGAGGACCAGCCACCCCTCTGTTTCATGGTTTCTAGGATGTCCCCGAAGGGAACATCATCAGGAGGTGACCTGGTCGAACGTTCCCCCCTCATCAAAATCAGTATCTTCAGTGAAAGACTCCTCTGGGGAGTCTAAGTGCTTAATTCTGCACTTTTTCTTTGCAGGGACTTCCTCAGGGGGATGATTCGGGGAAGTATCTGAAGAGGAGACCACTAAAGTGGGTGTAACCTGGGATTTTTGTGCCTTCTGTCCTAGGGATGAGGCTGATGGTAGCTCAGGTTGAGGAGATGGAGAAATGTGTCCCAACAGGGATGGCAAGGACTAAGAGTCCCCAATGGACAAAGCCTTCTCCATGATCCGGAAGGCTGTCCCCCCCCCATAGAGAGATGGAGCCCATAAACGAAATAGAGTGCTTTGGAACCAGGGTCACACCTCACACTGAGGGGGCAGCCTCTGGAACAGAAGCTTGTTTTGACGCTACAAAGGCCGAGGCACCGAGGGACATAGACAGCTCCGAAGGAGCACCTCAGACCCGTCCAAAGAGTCCCGACCCTGGGAGGCCTCCAGTGCACAAAGTTCAGAGGAACTCAAGGCAGTTCTTGGAACCAGAGAAGAGGATGCTACCAGATGTGAGACAGTCAATGCCAGGAGAGTCAGAACCGAGGGCTCCAAAGACTCCGCAAGAGTTGGAGGAGGAGGAAATGGGGGTGTCATAGATTGGCTGGTTCCGACACCAGTAGGCTATGAATTGAGGACAATCATCTTGCCGTCAGAAGCTGATCCACCTGTCTCATAATATTGGCCTCTAAGAGACTCTTTGTAGATCAAATCGAGGCAGTGGAAGGAGATTTAGAAGGTCTCACTTCCACAAAGGGACTTGGTGGCCTGTCTTTAAAAAGGTCAGTAGAAGGCTAGTAAGTCATTCTTGGGAGTGGAGGCAGCCCTAATTGCTTCGGTACCAATGAATCAGTGGGTGCCGAAGAATTATCTGTTGGCTCCGAGACAAATTTACTTTTGGTTCCAGATAAACCTTCCTGTGCCGATGAACTTTTCTGTACCGAGGTTGATTTAGCCATTTTTCTTAATGGTTCAGCGGACCTTGGAACCGAAGAAGACTTTTTCCTTGAAGAAGAAGATGAGGAGAATGAACTATTGCTAGCTTCAGTCCTGGACTCAGAAATGGCCTTATCAAATCTCGATTTGAGGATTCCCTTCAAAATAAGTGTTCTTCCTTTTAGTCAAGGTATGGGTTGAAAACTCATGACAGATAGAGCAGTCTTCTTGGAGATGAATCTTCCCTAGACAACAGGCACACCAAGTATGTCCATCAGAGTTGGGCATCTTGCCCTCACACTTCTGCCACCTTTTAAAGCCGGAGGTTTCTTTAGAAGATTTAGAAGGGGAAAGTTGTCGTTCAGTCATAACGATACAGTGAAAACTGTCATACACTCACGAGACAAGAAAAGGAAAAAGATAAAGCTAAAGATATAGATAAAGATTTTATTTTTTAAGATCGATAGGGAAAGTGGATACCAACAATGGTAATTAGGATTATATGAGGTAACGAAGCTATTGGCCCTGAGGCCCTTATAGGTCTAGCCAAGAGTTTAGCCCATGTTTAGACAAATCAGCACCTAATGCCCCTGTCCAGCAGGGACACAGGTGGAATCCCAGGGGTATATTTTCTGTTTCCCATCCAGTTATCCAGGTTGCACTTAAAAAGGGGTAAAGTGATACTCTTGCTTGACGTGGAGAGGAAGTCTACTTCATAGATGGGGGAGTCTCTGGGACACAAATCTGTCCTGCCAACAAGTCTTGTTGATGTCACAGACCAGGTTGAGGCCGCGCGTGTGGGTTACTCAAGTGGAGCCTGACTTGCGGATATGCAGGAGTCCCATCAAGGTGGGGTCGGTGATTGCCTTGTATGCCAGACAGAGGTCACCTCTGAGGAGTTTGTATGAAACTGAGTAGAGGGATAGGACTTTTAGCCTATCTGTGTATGGTATATGTTTCAGACCCTGGATTCTGCTGGTGAGGAACCTCTGTGGTCTCTCCAGCTGGTGCATGTGCTTTGCAAAGAACATGTTGAAAGGGGCATTGTACTCAGTAATGGGCCTTATAAGGGAATAATACAGGGATTTTATGACATCCTTATCCCTGGATGAGATACCCTTACTTATGAGGTGGGCCATGTAGAAGGCTTTCCATACAACGGAAGCAACATGGTGGTCAAAGGTCAGGTTGCTATCAACCTGGGTGCCCAAATCCCTCACGACTGATTGTGTGCTTATGACATTAATGTGATAATTTGTGGGGACATCACTCTCCCCAAAGGGGATGATGATGCATTTTTTGATATTCAGCATGAGGCCATGTTTCTGGCACCAGTCATTTGATTGAGTTAGACCCTCTTGGAGGATGTCTACATCACTAGGGGAATTGATGACAGCACCCAGCTTGCAGTAATCTGCAAACTTGGTTAGCCATAGCCCACTGGTTTTGGCCTGCACCTCAGAAAAGTATATCCCAGATAACAGAGGCCCCAAGACCGAACCCTGGAGTATGACACTTGTTACGGGTCTACTGCTTGATGTGGCTTCCCCTATTTTGACTATGTGGGTTCTATCAGTGAGCCAGTTTGCTACCCATCTGGTAACATATGGATTGATGCCTAGTTGACAGAGTTTAGTGTCACAGGCTTTGGCTAGGTCAAGGTAGGCAGGGTTCACCATCTTCCCCTCATTCATGGCTTTGGTGACTGTCTCCAAGACGTCGACCAAATTTAGCAGACATGACATCCCCTTGATGAAGCCAAACTGTGTGGGATCAAGTGTTTGGAGGTTGCCAATGTCCTTGTTAATGAGGTTCATGATAATTCGTTCCATGGACTATCAGGTTAGTTAGGCTGATGGATCTGTAATTTCCCTGGATTGGTGGATGCTCCACCTTTGTGTAAAGGGATGACAGTGGCTGTCCTACTTTCAACTGGGATAAAGCCAGTACTCAGGCTTTGGTTGAACAGGATGCCTAATGGTGCTGCAAGTTCCAGCCTGAGTTCATGTAGGATGCAGCCTGGGATGTTATCAGGTCTCATGGAGGCTGTATTATTTTGCCTTTGAGAAAGCAATGATGACCTGTTCCCTAGATATAAGGGGAAAGGGTCAGGTACTGGAGATGTCCTGATTTACTGATGGGGGGAGAGAGGGGTAAAGTTTTCGCTGAATCAGTCAGCCAGCAAGTTTGCTATATCTATGGCATTTATATATGTGGTGTCTTTGACCACCAGTTCTGAACAGATCTGGGTGCTTTCTTTGAGGGTGTGGACATATGTGAAGAAGGCCTTTTGATTGCCTCTAGTAGATGTAGCCAATTTGGACTCGAAGTTTGCTTTGGAGGATTTCACTAGTGCTCTTATTCGCTTGTTCAGGCTAAGGAGACATTGCTTCCAATTGGGCACCTGCTCCTTCTTGGTCTTGGACAGCAATTTCTTCCTTTTGTTATAAAGTTTATTTATTGCAGATGTCTACCAGACAGGTTTACTCTTCCTTGCAGAGGATGATAAATGCTCACATAGTGCTTTGGTGTAGTCTTGGATATTGGTGACAGTTCCTACAGAGGGGGAGGGGGCTCTAAAGCTGTTTATACCATCCCTTAGGAGGCATGTAATCAGCTTTGGAGAGGTTTTTATGTCTGATCCTAGCTAGAGAGGGTTGGGGGAGATGGTGATTTCGAAAGTGACCACTTTGTGTCGGATCTTACCAGGAAGGATGATACTACAGGGATGCTGCAGTGGTTACTCATGTTGGTTAATAACAAGTCCAAGATATTATCACCTGTTGTGAGGGTATCGACTAGCTGTTCCAAGGCATTTGCATGAACATAATCAAGGAATCTCTGCAGATTTGTGTTCTGGCATGAGTAGTTCTTCCAGTCTATGTTTGGGAAGTTAAAGTCACCCAGGATCAGGGTAAAGGGTTGAATCTTCAAAAATTCAAACAGGTCCAAATAGGCAGATTGAGATTCTTTAGTCAGATTTGGGGGCCAGTAGTTAGCTATGATTTGAATAGTGGTCTTCTCAATGGTTAACTGCACCTGGAGTGTCTCCTGTGTGTCATACTGTTTGATCAGCCTGGAGGTGTGTATGTCTTTAATGTATATTGACACTCCACCTCCTTTGGCTTTACTGCCCACAGTTTGGGGTCTGAATGTATGATAAGATGAGTAAACAGGTAAGGCTGGGTGCTCTCCACGGGTTTGAAACAAGTTTCTGTGACTGCACAGATGTCAGCATTTTCCAGGGTTAAGAATGCTTGCAATGAGTGCAGTTTCATGTTTAGACTCCTAGCATTTAGCATCATGAAGTTTAACTTGTGCTTTGTTGACATTTTTATGTTGGTAGTTTTAACCTCATCAATTTTCCTAAAAAAGGCTCTATAGGGGAGGCAAGAGCCTTTGCCAGAAGCCTGAAGCCCAGGTGAGACAGATGCAGGCCATCTCTGGCAAAGCATTGTGGTCTCTCGATCACATCTTCCCAGGCTGTCAGGTACTGGGTCACCCTGGAATGACACCAGAAACTAAGCCAATTGTTAAAGTCAATCATTTTCTATTTGTACTGAGGCATCATTCTGGGTGATGGCAGAATGCTGCTTAAGGCTAGGGACATACCTGCCTGGGACACATAATCAGTGAGCTCAATCATGTCTCTCTTCATATAGTCCAGAGAGGTACATCTCAAGTCATTCATGCCAACATGGACTATGACAGAGTCATAACAATACCTGTTGTTGAGAGAATTGAGTGTGTATGTGATATGGTGGATTCTGGCACCTGACAGACAACTAACCGTGACTTTCTCCTTATCCATCTTGGTGAGAGGCACATCTGTGTGTCTCATAATGGAGTCTGCTATGACTAACAGAAATACTTAAAAAGGTAAGGGTAAAAGAATGTACCAACAATGGTACTTAAAGGGTCTACCAACAGTAGAAGAGAAAGAGAGAAAAAAGAACACACTAACGCTAAGCTACGAGAGGAGCGGGTAGGTAAAATGGAGAGTAAGAGAAGATATAAATAACTTTTTTATAAGAAAATTAGAGTTTTAACAAGAAAAGACTTACTAAAGATAGCCAAGGCTCTAGAGAGGAACACACGTGTCTGGTCTGTGAAGTGGCAAACAAGATCTGAGGTAATTTCTGAGAGGAGGATTGTGGGTAATGCCTGGCTCAAGAGTTTGGAGAGTGTGAGCTGAAGTATACAGCCAAGTCAGTTCTGAGGTTCAGAACCGAACCCACTGTCTAGGATTGAGTGAAGATTGATAACATCATATCTTACTTTATACAAGAGACCAAAAGCCAGGAAAACATTACTGACTTGAGAAACAAAGCTAAAACGTGCAGATTTGGTGATCTGAAAGATGAGTTGATAAAGGACAGGCTTGTGTGTGGTGTTAATACTGCAGTGACAAAGATTTTGCTTCGAGACAGTGATTTAGCATTGAGCAAAGCCATAGAGATTTGTCAAATACACAAGCCTACAAAAAAGGCACACAAACATGCTTGCAGGTGATAAGAGCATGGTTTCAGCAGCCTCTAGAGCAAACATAGACAGCATGCCGCATGTGGCTAACAGAAACAGGCCTAAGCACATGGCAGCTGTAGCCCCTGTGGGATTCCCAGGGACAGCCCATACTTTTCCAGCAAGTTCTAAAACTAGGTCAGTAAAACAGACATGCTCAGTGCAGCACAAGGGTGAGTCAAGAAAACCCAAGTCAAGTTTCATAGTTAACTGTTCTAATTGTGGTGCCAGTCACAAGTCCAAAAGAGAAAAGTGCTTATCATTTGGTCAACAATGCCACAAGTGTAAAATGGAACCACTTTCAAAAGCTTTGTAAGTCAAGCAAGCCTCATTCATTATTAAGAAAGGACACTCAAAAAAGCAAGTTGATCATATAGAAAGTTGCAACTCTACTTTTTGTGTAGATGGTGTATCAGTGGTTGGTGAAAAGGTTAATGAGTAGGTTTGCTGGCAAAAAACAAAGTGTTTTGTACTGTCCCAATTAATGGTAAACTCACAGAGCTCAAATTGGACACTGGTTCAAAGTAAAGAAGTTATGTACTCACCATAATGTTCCATCTGAGTAGGTAACTTCGTTTGTCAGCAACCTGTGGGTATCAGATCTGACTTGGATCCAAGCCGGCAGCTTTCCAAGCTAAAGATCCGAGCTCCAAGCTCCTCCCCTTACCCAGAATACCCTGCTACCTCCTTCCAGTCCTCAGATTGCGTTTGCCCAATTATACAATGTTATCTAGACAAAACAACAACCTGAAACATCCTAACCTAATGACTACCAAAAACTGAGATCATTCTAGGATTCAGATAAACAAAGAACCAGGTTAGGGGGAAGGAGGGGGGGTTGGTTGCTGACAAATGAAGTTACCTACCCAGATGGAACGTTATGGTGAGTACATAACTTCTTTATCTGAAGTAATTAACTTCATTTGATCAGCAACCTGTGGGACAGAGTGCCCAGCTACCAAAAAACTTGGGAGGTCCTCAAGGAAGGATATTCCGCTGCACTGCAGAGCCAAAAGCTGCTCTTCCTCTGGATATTAAATCCAGTTTATAATGAGAGATAAAGGTATGAGAGGAAGCCCAAATAGCCACAGAACAAATATCATCTTCTTCTGCTGACCAGAACGCAGCAGAAGTAGCCATAGAACAGGTAGAATGGGCATGAACCCCTAAGGGCTCAGGCAGTCCAGATATCTTGTATGTGAGCAAAATGCAGTGAGAAATCCATCTAGCTAGAGTCACCTTCGACACTGGCTTACCCAAGAAAGGCTTCACAAAGGAAACAAAGAGCTGCTCTGACTTGCGAAAGGCAGATGTTCTGTGTAGGTAAAAGCACAATTGTCTATGAACATCTAACAAATGAAGTTTGTATTCCCCTTTATTCTGAAAGTTAGGGAAGAAAACTGGTAGATTAATGGACTGATTGATGTTCACCTCGGAAGCCACTTTAGGTAAGAAGGAAAGGTTAGTCCTGAGAGAGACTCTGTCCTTATGGAAAACAAGATATGGGGGTTTAGTACAAAGGGCCTGGAGTTCTGACACCCTTCTAGCTGAAGTTATAGCTATTAAGAAAACAGTTTTCCAACATAAGAATTTTAAATCAACAGAAGCTGCAGATTCAAAGGGTGGTCCAGTTAGAGCCTGAAGGACCAAAGTTAGGTCCCATGTGGGAACAGCGTTCCTAATAGGAGGTCTCAAAAGAAAGGTTCCTTTTAAGAAGGTCTTACAAATCTTAGTGGAAGCTAAAGGACTAAGATTGTCTCCAATGTGAAAATGGGAAATGGCAGCCATTTGAACCTTTACAGTAGTAGAACTGGCCCCTTGCTGAAAAATAAGAGATAGGAAATCAAGCACTGCTGGAATGGGAGCAGTGAAAGGATCCAAATTCTTATGCGAGGCCCAAATGGAAAACCGTTTCCATTTGCTGTTGTAAACCTTCCTGGTAGAAGGCTTATGTGCCGCTACCAGGATGGATCTAACTGCAGACGAGATACCGGGAGTCCTGGCAACTAATGGAACTGGATCAACCAAGCTGAGAGCTTGAGGTCATCCAGATTCAGAGTTTCTAATCCCAAAGGATGAGAAATCAGATTGAGGATGGGATCTAAGATCCAAAGAGGAGCTATGAGATGAGACCGTAGGTACGGGAACCAGGTTTGACGAGGCCAGAATAGGGCTATGAGGATAATCTTGTTCCCCAACCGATGAGCTTTCTGTAAAAACTTTGTCATTAATGGAAGAGGAGGATAAGCATAAAGAAGACGGGATGGCTAAGCATGAACTAGAACATCTCTGGGGCTTTCCCCCATGGGGGATTAGAGCAAAAAACTCACTGCACTTCGCTTTTGAAGGCAATGCGAAGAGATCGCAGCAAGGCTGACCCCACTTACGGAAGATCTGTTTCGCTATTATGGGGTTCAGAGACCACTCGTAAGGTGAGAGGATAGTTTGACTCAGCTTGTCTGCTAGGATGTTGGACCAACCCAGAATGTGCATTGCTAACAGAAAACGGTTGGTGGATATCGCCCAATCCCAAACCCTCATGGCCTCTCGGCAAAGAGGGTAAGACCTGGTCCCCCCCTGTTTGTTGATGTACCAGACCACTGACATGTTGTCTGTCTGAATTGCAATAATCCCTGGAGAGAGAAAGGCGTGAACAGCTTGCAACGCTAGAAGCACCACTCTCATCTCCAGAACATTGATATGCAGAATGGTCTCTGTCTGAGTCCATATACCTTGGACAGTTCTGCCCGTACAATGACCCCCACCCATGGCGAGACGCATCCGTGGTTACCGTGGCTTGGGGTTGTGGCATGAAATTGGAGCCACCATATGAGGAAATTTCTGCAAACTCTGCTGAGGGGGATCGGAGAGTCCAATGGGTGTTGAAGGATGGACCACTGGACCTGCAAGGTCCACTGGAGGATCCTCATGTGCAAGCAAGCTAAGGGCGAAAGGTTGATTGCTGCTGCCATGGACCCTAAGGCTCTCAGGACTAACTCCGCTGATGGGGCTGGAGATTGAAGGAGTGCTAGGATGTGAAGGGTTAAGCTGCGAAGCCTGTCCAACATCAAGAAGGCCTTGGTCTGAAGCGTATCTATTCTGGCCCCATTGAAGTCCAGTACTTGCACTGGTTGAAGGGATGATTTCTTGTAATTTATAGTGATCCCCAACTGGAAGGCTAAGAGCAGGAAGCAATCCCTGGCTGAGCAGAGTAGATGCCTTGTGGAGGCGACAAGGAGCCAGTCATCCAGGTAAGGAAAAACCTGTATTCCCTGAAGCCGCAGGTGGGCTGCTACAACTGCCATGACCTTGGTGAACACACTGGGGGCTGTGGTGAGGCCGAATGGTAGGACCCTGAACTGGTATTGACTGGCCCCCAACTGAAAGCGGAGAAACCTTCTGGATCATCTGCCCATGAGAATGTGGTAGTACGCATCCTTGAGGTCTATGGAGCACATCCAGTCGTTCTCCTGCAGTAGGGGGAGAATGGATGAAGAGTGACCATCCGGAATTTCTCCTTGGCAATGAAGAGGTTCATTGTAGAAAGGTCGAGAATTGGTCTTAAGTCCCCCATCTTTTTTGGCACCAAAAAGAACCTGGAGTAATTGCCTAACCCGGACTGGTCTGGGGGGACGTGCTGGATGGCTCTTTTTTCTAGCAGCTTCTTTATTTCTAAAGCTGCAGCCTCCCTCTGACTGGGTGGAACATCGGGGAGGCACCTCGATTGAGGAGGAAGGTTTATGAAGGGAATAGAGTAGCCTCTGGATATTATTCGAAGCACCCAGCGATCTGTCGTGATGGACTCCCATAGTGCCAGCTGCTTCGAAAACCCCCCCCCCGACTGCCTCCAGAGAGGAGCAGTCGGGCAACCCCTCAGGGCTGTTGCATGGGTCGATCAGAGAAAGGTTCTCGCGACACAAAATTCTTTGGTCCCCCTCTGCCTCTGGGCCGGCGTCCACCTTGTCCCCCTCTGCCTCTGAAGGACGAGGGGTCCGCAGCGTAATGGGACTGATGAGACTTCCAGAACCACATCTTCTTTTAGGTTCATAGGTTCATACTAGGCTATCTGCCCGAGGGCATTTACAAGCCTAGCCCATAGTTTTGTGGCTTACGCCACCCCTTTAGTATGGGGAACTATACCCATTATTTTGCTGTGCCTCTGTTGAGCAGTGACACTGAGGTAATCCCTGGGGTATATCTGCGATCTCCCATCCATTGGTCAAGATTTCTCTTGAACAAGGCCAGCGAGGTGCTCTGCCTCACATATACCGGGATTTTATTCCACAGCATAGGGAGTCTTTGGGTGATGAATCTATCCCTCCAGCACGTCCTATTAATAGCCGTGTCGAGGTTTAAGTCTCCGCCCTTGTGGCTCTGACGGATCTAGATTTTTGAGGTGAAGCATATTCATCAAATCTGGGTTTGACATGGCCTTGTATGTTAGGCAAAGGTCACCTCTGAGCAAGTGGTAGCGACTGAATAGAGCTGGAGTTCTTTCAGTCGGGCAGCATAGGACAGATGTTTGAGACCCTTTATCCTTTTGGTGAGGAACTTTTGTGGCCTCTCCAGCTGCTGCAAGTGTCGGGTCAGATACATTCCGAATGGGGCATTGTACTCAATCATTGGTCTGATGAGTGATGAGTATAGGGAGACTATGACCTCCCTTGATCTAGATGAGAATCCCTTCATGATAAGGTGGGCAATGTAGAAGGTCTTCTTAACTACTTTAGCTACATGGGTGTCGAATGACAGACTACTATCAACCTGGGTCCCCAGGTCCCTGATAACTTCTTTATTTGGTAGCTAGGGGTAACCTTGTTTTTCCCGAAGGGTATGACTATGCATTTTTTGGCATTTAACTTTAGGCCATGGCTCTGGCACCAGTTATCCATTTCTGTGAGACCCTTCTGAAGGATATCTGTGTCAGATGTGTTTTCTACTATGGCGCCCAGTTTGCAGTCATCTGCAAACTTTGTCAGCCATAACCCTCCTGTGTTTGCTTGTACTTCGGAAAAGTAGATGCCAAACAAGAGTGGGCCCAGGACTGAGCCCTGTGGTACACCACTTGTGACAGGCTTTGAGTCTGACATGGCGCCAGCAACTCTGACCCTGTGGGTTCTGTCACTCAGCCAGTTTGCAACCCATCTTGTGATGTATGGGTTAACATTTAAGCTGATGAGTTTTTCAATGATACCCGAGTGGGGTATTGTATCGAAGGCCTTCACCAGATCGAGGTAGGCTGTATGGACTGCCTTTCCCTCATCAATGGCTTTGGTGACTGTTTGAAAAAGTCAACCAAGTTTAGAAGGCATGATCTGCCTTTGACAAAGCCAAACTGGGATGGATCCAAAGTCTGCAAATTCCCTATGTCTTTATTTATGAGGTCCATTATGATCCTCTCCATGGCTTTGCAGATAAGGCTTGTCAAGCTAATGGGCGGTAATTTCCAGGGTCGGTGGAGGCACCGCCTTTGTGAAGTGGGACCACAGTTGCAGTGCGCCACTCCTGGGTACGTATCCAGAGGTAAGACTATGATTAAACAGCTGTCCTAGCTGTGGGTTTAATTCCTCGTTGAGTTCGTGGAGCACACAGCCGGGGACACCATCAGGTCCCATGGATGCTGTGTTTTTGCTTTGGAGAGAGCAGTTCTCACTTGGGCGTTGGAGATGTTTGGGGGCTGCAATCGCTTGGTATAGATATCTCTCCTTTTGGGGGAGGGAGAAGTTTGCACTGAACCTGTCAGCCAGTATGTTGGCAATGTCTGTAGGATCAGTAATCTTCACATCATTTTGAACTAGTTCTGAGCATATCTGGGAGTTTCCTCCCAGGTTTCTAACATAGCTAAAGAAGGCCTTATGATTGTCTTTTGAGTCTTTAGCTATTTTTCTCTCAAAATTTGCTTTGGATGATTTTATGAGAGCTCTTAGTTTTTACTTATAGAGATCAAGGGTGTCTTACCTTTTAAGGATTTTGCTCTATCTTGTAGTAGCTTCCTCCTTTTGTTGTAGAGTTTGTTTATGGCTGGGGTCCACCAGACTGGACGCTTGCCTTTGGTACAAAGAGTCTTTGTTTTGCTTGGGATTGCCTTATCCATGCAGTCCTGCAGGTGCTGGTAGAAGGCATTTGTAAGTGATTCAGCGGCTTGAGTACTGTTTTCCGCCAGCTCGGAGGCCTTAAAGGAGACCACACTAGTCTTTAGAAGTGTGAAGTCGGCTTTTGAGAAGTTCTTTACTGTGGTCTTTTTTATTTCAGGTGGGGGTGGGATGAGGACCTCCAGCGAGATTAGTTTGTGATCTGATCTCACCAGTGAGGGGTATACTTCCGGTGTTGAACATTGTGCTCCCATGTTCGTGATGATGAGATCAAGTATGTTTTCTCCTCTTGTGGGGATGGTGACTAGTTGTTCCATGGCATTTGAGTTTATGAATTCCAGGAACGTTTGGGCTAGGGTGTTTGGGCTTGAGTAGTGTTCCCAGTCTATATTAGGGTAATTGAAGTCACCTAGTATGATGGTGTTTGGTGATAAATTTATCCCCTCTAGTGTTTTCAGGAAGGCCATGTGAGGTTCCTGAGTTTGTGAGGGTGGCCTGTAACATGCTACAATTTGCAGAGCAGTCTTGCCTATGGTTAATTGTACCTGGATGGTCTCCGATGCATCGTGCGTTGCCACCAGTCTTGAGGTGTGGGTGTCTTTGATGAATATGGATACCCCCCCTCCTTTCTTGGTATTGTCCGGATTTTGGGTCCGGAACGCATGATAAGAGGTAAAACCTGATAGTGCTGGGGTGCTCTCAGGAGCCTTGAACCAGGTTTCTGTCACTGCACAGACATCGATGTTCTCCATACTGAGAAGGGCCTCGAGTGCGTGCATTTTGAGATTTAGACTTCTGGCATTGAGCAGCATTACCCTTAGTTTTTTCCTTTTTGTGTTCTAGGGTGGTAGGTTTAGAATTTGAGCCTTGCCTAAAAAGGCACTATGGGGTGGCAAGAGCCTTTGCCAATATCCGGAATCCCAGGGTGACAGGTGCAAGCCGTCCCTTGAAGCAGCGTGGCTTGTCCAGCATGTCATCCCAGGCAGACAGACATTGGATCCCCTTTGAATGACACCAGAGTTTAAGCCAATTGTTAAAGCTGATCATCTTATCTCTGTATTGTGGCATCATTCTTGGTGAAGGTAGGATACTGCTCAAGGTCAGGGTCATACCTGCCTGGGCTACATAATCAGAGAGCTCCTCAATGTCTCTTTTCATGTAGTCCAAGGAGGTACGTCTCAGGTCGTTTACACCAGCGTGGACAATGACTGAGTCGTATTTGTACCTCCTGTTGAGAGACCTGAGTGCTTGCGTTATGTGGCGGATTCTAGCGCCCGACAGGCAGCTTACTGTGACCTTCTCCTTACTCAGTCTGGTGGGCGGGACGTCAGTGTGTCTGACTATGGAGTCACCAATGACTAGTGTGTCTGGCATTGTGTTTGGCCTTAAGGGCTGTGACTGTTTGACACTCTGACTGTGAGGTCTATGTGTTGCAGGTGTTGTGTTCTGAGGTGGTGGTTGTTTGGGTGTCTGCTTTGGTGGCCTCTGCTGTTTTGGTAGATTTTTGATCAGAGCCGCCGAGTATGTCTTTGTGTGTTTATGTGTATGATTTGAGGTTGTCATGGTACTATGTGAGACTGGGTCTATAGTGTGTGTGGTAACCTTCTCCTCCTGACTGGTCTTGCCAGTCCTATGTTGAGAGAGCTCAGCCTCCAGTTTGGCCGTATAGTTGCATCTCTCGCATGTATTTGTGTTTTGTGGGAGGAGGAGAGGGTTGTCTGTGTACTCTTTTGTCCTCTCTGGTTCCCGGAAAAGGACCTTTGAGGAGCCGAGAAGCGGATTCCGATGGCAGACAGCATCTTCCCATCTTTCTCACTCTGGACCAATGTATCACGGACGGTCTTGCCAAACAGGGTAGAACCATCAAAGGGAGCGTTTGCAAAGGACGCCTTGAAGTGTTCCGAAAGTCACAAAGTCAGAGCCAAGCGTGATGCCGTAAGGCAATGCCTGATCCGCTGGCTCTAGCGGCCCCCTCCGTGGCATGGGAGAGTAGCCGCATAGACGTGTTTTATATAGATTTCAGAGTGGCCATGCGAGTCGAGAAGGTCTGTTTGTCCTCGGCCGACATGGATTCAGGGGGAGACTCAGCATATTCCTTCACCAGATCCCGCTGAAGCCTAATCACATGAGCCAAGTAATTCAGTGCCCTTATGGAAAAGGTAGCTGAAGCAAACATCCGCTTTCCAATGTGATCCATTGTCCGAGACTCCTTATCAGGAGGATGGACCGAGGAACTATCCTGAGCCAGTTGCTTCTTGGAGGCAGCCCCCACCACCATGGCATCTACCGGGGAACCTTTACTCCACACTGTCCTATGCACAGGGGGACTAAGGATCTTATCTGGTCTCCTGGGGATTGGCTCTACAGTGTCCGGCTCCTTCCATGCCCTGGTAGTAATGAGGTCTACCAGGGGGTCGGCCGGAGGGGACACTCAAGAGGTAGACAGGCCTGTGTCAAACGCCTCCAGAAACACCAACTCATCCGAGGAAGGCTTTTGGGCTGACCACCCCCCCTTTTAGGCATAGCATTTCCATAATGTCTCCAAAGGAGACGTCCTCGGGGGGTGACCTGGGGGAACCTTCCCCTTCCTCTAAATCGGTGTCTTCCATGAGGGACTCGGGGGATTCCAAGTGCCTCCTTTTACACTTACGTTTGTGAGGGACCTCCTCGGCGGGACTGTCCGAGGAGGGCTCACCAACAGGATCATGTTCCTCCAGTGGGACTGACTGGGACATCGACGCAGGCTGTCCCTGGGGCCGGATGAAGGAAGACAAGCCTATCTGCGAGGGAATGGTGGCTGGATCCGTAGCACGAGCAGGGGGTCTTGAACCTCTCGAGAGAACCCTCTCCACCATGTCAAAGGCCGAAGGTGAACCGCTCTCTCTGGGTTCCATGAGCAACACCCTCGGATCCGACACGAGGATCGGCGTCGGAGCCGAAGCGATCAGACCCAAAAGGGAAGTATGCTCTGACAGCAATGGAGCTGAAGACACATTTACCCCCTCAGATCTGACGCACAGCTCTCAGCTCCAAGAGCTCAGATCCGAAAAAGGATCCGACAAACTTGAGGGCATGGCCAGCATCGAAGTAGCAACTACTGTTGGCACCGGCTCCCTGACTCCGAGACTACTCGGATCCGACATTGGCTCCTAAACCCGATAATGGATCGAGAAGGAGCTATGAGGGCAAAAAATGGGGCTGAGCTCCCCCCGGAGGGGGGAAGACATGAGCACTCCCATCTGCATCTGGGCTTGTAGGAAGTGACGCATCATCCGGTCCATGTCAGCGTCTGAGAGGCTTCGTGTCAACCTAGAAAAGGCCACCGAAGCTGGCTGGGAAGGCCGCTGTGACTACTTCAAAGATGGCTGGGGCTCCTACTCCGGCTCTGGCGAGAAACGTGGGGAGCAGAGCTGAGAGGGGGAAGACCCGGGAATCTTCAGGGGAGAAGAGAGCTGTTTAGCCGGCGGGTCCGAGGGGGCAGAGTCGGCCCGCTGCTTGTGGCTCCTATGTTTCTCTCTATCCCTATCTCTCTGTCTCTCTTTCTCCCTCTCTCTCTCTCTCCTCTCTTTTCTCTTAGCCACCTTCTCTCCCTGGGAAATGGTGGGAGGCTGAGTCCCAGCCAGGGGAGATAGCACAGCTGGCTGAACAGCCGCAGCCACGGCTGGAGCCACTGAGGGAGAAGAGGAAGAAGCAGAATCCGCAGGCAAAAGACCCACCAGGATCAGCCTGTTCCTCCTATCCCTCACAGCCTGGGGGTTAAAGGCTGTGCAGATATGGCAGCCCAATGACAAATGCCCTACCCCCAGGCAAATAACGCACTGAGTGTGGCCATCGGCTGGGGAGAGCTTATGGCCACACTCAGAACACTTGGAGAAAATGGCCTTAGGGTCTTCGGCCATAACAAAAACCACAACCACACACACTGACACACAAGAATAAGGGGAAGGGTGACTATACTAAAATTAAGCTAAGCTAATGGGTTTAAACTAAACACAAACACACACCTCTCTAAATTTACCAAAAAGTCAAGAATTTGACAAATACTCACTACCTAACCACCAGGAGCTCATAACTCGTGCTTGTTAAAGCCGCGGCAAACGAGATCTGAGGACTGAAAGGAGGTAGCAGGGTGTTATGGGTAAGGGGAGGGGCTTGTAGCTCGGATCTTTAGCTTGGAAAGCTGCCAGCTTGGATCCAGGTCGGATCCGATACCCACAGGTTGCTGATCAAATGAAGTTAACTACTTCAGATGCAAGGTTATGTCAGCAGAAACATTTACTAGAGTAAGAGCTGGTGAACAACTTCATTTGGCCACTTGTGCAAAGCTTGTTGCTTATGGAGGTGAAGAGATTCAAACCAAAGGCTCAGTAGTGCTTTCATGCTATTCCACTGGAACAGTTACAGCTTGCAGTTTTATTTATTTATTTATTTTTACTTTACATTTGTTGACTGGGAATGTCCAACTGGAACAAGGTCCATTTACAGCGGAGGCCCGGGAAGAAAAGTTCCACATTAATTAAACAATAACTGCAAAAGGTCAAAAGACATACAGTCATTATTAGATCTCAGAGATAGTTAAAAAATGAAACTGCTTTTTTTACCAAAAAAGTCCATCATGTAACCACATGTCCCAGTTCCAGTTTCATCAATGCTATTTTCTCAGATTATGCTGATATTTATGAAGACAAGGTAGGTAAACTTCCAGTTGTACTCCATGAAATTAGACCCAGAGGTCAGTCCAGTGGTCAGATCAGTGAGAAAAGTTCTGATAGCTATGCAGGACAGAGTCAAAGTCTAGTTAAATAAAATAGTGCAGCAAGGTGTGATTTGTCCAGTTACAGAATCAAGTCAATGCGTGTCTTCCATAGAAGTCACTCATAAGAAAAGCTGAGATGAAATCAGAATATGTATTGACCCAAGAGACTTAAACAAAGCATTAAAGAGACCCCACCATCCTATGCATACAGTCGAGAAAGTTGCTACCCTCATGCAAAATGCCCTTGTTTTTGTCTGTCTTATATGCAAGGAGTTCATTTTGGCAAGTAATGCTTGATCGCAAATCTTCACTACTGACTACATTCAGTATGCCATTTAGTAGATACAGATTTCTCAGAATGCCTTTTGGAATACATTCTGCCAGTGAAGTCATTCAGTGTGCTATGAAGCAAATTTTGTCAGGCTATCTGTGAAGCAGAGCATGACAGAAACCTCATGAAAGTTCTGGAAACAGCACATGAAGTGAATCTAAAGCTCAGTCCTCTGAAATGTAAATTCAGGCTGAGAGAAGTTACTTATGTCGGTCATTTATTTACCAGTCCAGGCTTACAACCAGATCCTTCCAGTCATTCTTGATATGCCAGCTCCAGAACATGTCCAAGCTTTACAGCATTTTCTTGGTATGGTTAAGTTTATGTCAGACTTCAATGAATTATCAGTACCCTTAAGTGAGCTGATACACAAAAATGTCACCTGATCATGGTTGAAACACCAGAGACCATTTGATGACCTGAAACAGAAAGTTGCCAGGCCACCAACATTAAGATACTATGATGTCCACAAACCAGCAATTCTTCCCTGTGATGCTTCAAAGGTTGGTCTTGGTGCAATTATTCTTCAAGAGAATAGACCAGTAGCCTGTGCATCTAGAACTCTTACCCAAACTGAGATGCAGTATGCTCAAACTGAGAAGGAACTTTTGACAACTGTGTTCACATGTTCAAAGTTCCATGATTATATTAATGGCTGAGCTATCCAGATTGAGATTGATCATCAACCTCTAGTCATTATTTTAAAGAAGCCTATGCATACAGCTACAGCAAGACTACAAAGAATGATGCTCAGATTACAAAAGCACAACTTCAAAATGGTCTATACAAAAGGCAAACTTCTTTATCTAGCTGATACCTTATCCAGATCACCCAGAAATACCACAGAAAAGCTTGATGCAGAGAATTTTGACTTTGATATCATGGAAATGCGTAATTTTTCTACCACAACACTTGGTGAGCTAACAGATCATACAAAGGCTGATCCAATTTTGCAAAAACTCAACCACTTCATCAGTGCTGGATGCCTTCAAAGCAATCTTGTGTACCAACAGAAGTGCAACCTTATTTTCCTTACAGAGATGAGATGTTGATGGAAGATGGTATAATTTTCAAAGGTTCTAAAGTTGTTGTTCCTGCTTCCTTACAACATGAGTACATCCAGATTTTGCAACATGTCCACCCAGATTTTGAAGCTACCAAATGAAGGGCAAGAGGACTAGTATTTTGGCCTTCTCTGTCAAAAAATATCAGTAAAGTAGTTTCACCCTGTTCAGTATGCAATAGTACTAAACTGCATCTGCAAAAAGAGCCACTTCAGCTAAACCAGATTCCTGAACTACCTTGGTCAATAGCAGCCACTGACTATTTGAGTGGAATAATCAGCATTACTTAGTGTTGGTAGACGCTTATTCAAATTGGTTTGAAATTGATCTGCTACCCAACTTAACGTCCAGTACTGTCATTACTCAGTTGAAATGTCATTTCTCAGTCTTTGGTAGTCCACACAAAGTTATTTCTGGCAATGGTGCCCAGTTTACCAGTCAGCTATTTCAGAAATTTGCAAAAGAGTGGGACTTTATCCATGTTACCACTAGTCTCGAGTACCCACAGTCAAATGGCCTAGCTGAACGTGCCATAGTAAAAAGTGCAAAGCAATTACTAGAGAGGTCAAAGCGTGACAATACCAATGTTTTCTTGAATTTGCTTAATCTCAGAAATATACCCCATGACAATTTACTTGGCTTACCTGCTCAGAGACCTCTACCTAGGCAAGCCAGAACAACCTTGCCTATCAGTTCCAGTTTGTTGGTGTCTAATGTTAAAAAACACCAGAGCAATCAAAGCCCAACTATTCAAAAAGTGGTCATTCCAGAAGTCCAACTATAATGAAATGAGCAGATTTCTTCTTCCATTGAAAGAAGGAGAGAGAGTGAGGATGCAAACAGTGAAAGGTTTTGATCAAACTGGTCAAGTGAGAGGTGTATGTGCCGAGCCGAGATTTTACTCAGTAGAATCTGAGGGTATTGAATACAGAAGAAATTGCAGGCATCTTCTTCTGGTGTCTGAATCACTATCGCAGCATTGTACCTGTGATATAAACTCTAGATCTCAGAGCAATTCAGATGATGTTCCTGTTGAAGGACATGTTTCAGTACTTATTCCCATTCCTGATGATGTCCCAGATGACCCTGAAGTTGAACATTAATTAAAGACAGTACCTTTTGCTAAACCTAGTCCTAATTTATATGTCACACGATCAGGTCCTATTTCCAGACCTAGTGTAAAATACACAGCAACCTGGACATGACTGTTTCACTTGTAATTAGTTCTGTATAATTGCATGTCAAAGGATTATTTCTGTACAAACTGCATGTCAATGATTACTGTCATTATTACTGTGCATGACTTATTTCTCAAAGAGGAAGGCTGTAGATTAGTGTGTGTCATGACTTTAAGACAGAGTGAGGGCACGTGCGTATAAATAGAGACCACGTGCAGGCAGCAGTGCCATTTTGAGTGAACAGCCAGAGTGTTAACAGCCCCCCACTTCATTTGGGTTTAAATTTGTTTTGCTTTTTTTTTGGCCAATGTAAGTCTTTCCCTGTGCCGTTCGCGGTTTTCAGTTTCAGTCTTACCAGTTCAATGTTTAAGTGTTCGATAACCTAAACATTTGATCTGGTGATATAGACCCCCCCACCCTTTAATACAAGAGGTTTAAGGAATCAAACAGTGGAAAGTCTAGCTTGGCTAGATTTTTCCTTTAGTTTATACTAAGAGGTTTCTAAGGAGTGAAAATCATCTGTAACAACCAAGTGAGCTGTCTTGTCTCCCATCTGAATGATAACCTGCACTACTACAAGTCATGATAAAGAACAAGAGGTGAAGAAACTGACTCTTTGTTGATTGTTATGATAGGAGTGTTTTTCTCTTCTTAGTTTGTAAAAACTTCCCACTTTTCTTTTTACTAGAACTCTGACAGGTATGTAGAACTAAATATGAGACTGTTTTAAGCAACACTCTGGGAAAACACAAAGTGGCTGCTCTGCAGAAACATATGAACACTAGTGGAGTAGAACAGCTCCTAAAATATAAAAGCAACTAGGAACTGTCTATGAGCAATGTCTCATTAAAATACCTTGGAAGAATAAAATGTAAAACCAAGGACCAAACCTATGATGCTGAACTGCACAGTGATGAATGGGTTCCAAACAAATGTCAGAACTGCACATAATCAAACTGACTAAGCCCAGTGTCAGGAACGAAGAACACTTGGTCCTAGCCCGCCTCCAGGAGAGACACCAGAGCCCTAGACATGGGAGGTAAGCATGGTGATCAGCACAAAAGACCCTGTGTCAGATAACTAAATTGGGTCTTACTAAGGAGATCACTTAGAAGACCCTGCATTAGACACCTAAACAAGGTCCTTGAAAGAATAACAGGCTCTGAGTAGTCTCCAAGGCTCATGTATCAGATTGTGAATAAGGTCCAAGTGAAGGCAAAAGCTCTCCTCTGTCTGCAAAAAAATGCAAACAAGTTACATGTAAGATCACCTAAATACAACCTTATCTGACTGTAACATTTATCTAGCAGCATTTTAGCAGAAAAGCAAAACACACCCTCAAATGAAACTACATAGTGTTCAATAGCTAAACATTCCCTCACTCGAGCACATTCCCACATGACACAGGTCCAGTAAGAATCTCTCAACTGACCGTAAAGAGAAATACCTTACTGAATTGAGATTATGAATGCAGACAGGAACACAAGTGGTCTGGAACTGGAAAGGAGAAAAAGATAACAAACACAAGAAATAAGCAGAATGTCGACCTCATTGCCAGAGAGGCCAGGTCTCAGAACCCCCCCCCCCAAACCTAAATGGACTGGAAAGTAAAAGGAATAACATTTAGGTGTCACAGCCTCAGGGGCACACATACAAGGGCAAGGTATTTGAGGGTTCTCAAGTCCTTACCATACATTGCTAAGTATCAGAGGAAAGGGAGTTGTTATAGTGCCATGGAAAGGACATGCCCAGGGAGAAATGCTCCAGACGCATGTGTTTGGAATGTAGGAGGAAATTGGAGCACCCAGGGAAAGCCCACGAGAATGCAGTGAGGACATGCAGACTCCAAACAGAAGGTACCCCAGCCAAGAATTGAACCAGAAAACCTCTTGCTGTGAGGCAACAACACTAACTGCTGCACCACTGAGCCACCCAAAAAACATCCATCAAGTATCACAAATGTCAAGAGGACAGCTGAGGACTAAAAGCTGGAGATCCAGGAGTCCAAAAGCAACTGAAAAAAAAGGAAAGAGCAGGGGAACCAACAGTGTATGTAACAAGAGACCCAGTCACAAACAGCCTCTGACAGGACACTAGCCAAACACAGGCGATACTTGGTGAAAGGCAGAATCTCTGCAAGAACACAAACTGAATAGTCACAAGGAATAGCAACTATGTGAGGAAGATCAAAGACCATATATCCTCAAAGAATATCAAGTTCAATGGGAATTTAGAGGTCATAACAGACTCCAAAGTAAAAACATAATCAAGGACAACCATGTAGCTGGCATGGTCCACCACTATGGGAAACTTTACATTCTGAAAAGATGGGGTCAGGAATGCAGAGATTGATGCCTGTGGATAGTGAGGTTGACCTCTATCCACATGTTGAGAAACAACCTGTTGAGGATATGACTAACATGAAAGGAATCTGTCAACCCCAAGAGATCTTGGTGAAGTTGATGCCAATGGCATTGAGGTTGATCCTGTTGAAGTCAAAAGTTTTGCTTGAAGGAACTTGTAAAACTTGAGGAGGTATCAGAGACTGAATGAAGTCAAGGTAGAAGCCAACAGTACAGGAGTTGAACTTGAAGAAACAAGGGCTGACCCTGAAGGGAACTGTTGATCCCTTTGAGGAAAAGTGTTCAAGAAAGAGCCCCAAAGATCTAAGATGACAAGAAAGAAGAACATCTGTAGAATGGAATCATTATATGAGAAAGCATCTACCCCAAGGAAGGGGTTAAGTTTGTTACCACAAGAAAGTCAGAAGACAGAACCAAAAAAATAGATATAAAGGGTCCAACTGCCACTACAACTAAAACAGGGCTGGTGTGAAAACCAGGTGCAAACAATCAGAAAAAATAATCAAAGAAAAAAATCATGGAAACTAAGCATTGTCACTTAAAATTCAATGATGAAGCAAAAAAGAAAATCAAAGAAAGCGCACAAAAGCTTGAAACACAGAAAGGACGCATGATGGGGAAATGGGGATAAACAAGATAAACAACAGGCTGGGGAGAAGGACCAGGTTAACTGTGACAGTGGTAGTTAAAACAGGACCATGTTAAGCAACTCCATCAGACTAGCTGAAGTGAAGGCAAAATACAGCAAGGCAAGCAACAGTAATACGGCATAGAACTAAATGCCATCTCCAAGACACACAGTAGATTACTTCCTATACATAACTATTTTACAAAATAAAATGCAATTTATATAAGAAAATTTTAGACAAATATTAATAAGAACAAAAAATATTTTTTTCACTAATTTTTTTAGTCTGTTTGATGCCTTTCGAAACATAAATGACAAAGTGGGGATCATGCTTTATAGTTTATCCACCAGTTTAACACAGTCAACAGCCCTTCGGTCTTTTTCATCCACTTCTTACAGAACAACCATTTACATGTTTACACTACATCTAGTGGGACTGATGCTTTACAAATCTCCCAATAATTCACTAATTTCACTTTCTAGCTAGTCTTCCTCCTGATCATCTTGATCTCCTGTCAACAATCTCTGGCTCAAGTATAAGGTACTCCTAATTCTTCTAGTCAACTCTATTTTTTTTCTGTCACTCGAGCATTTCCTTTGGAACCATGTAAAATGTTTTCTTAGTAAAGTCCTAAGGGACTTTTTACTGTCAGAAGATTGAGAAGTGTAGCCTTTTTTTAAAAAAGAAACTTTATTGAATTATCACTTGTGACATAGTCAAATTTACATATATATAAAAGCAATCAAACTATATTAACAAGTTCAAGTTTACAAACATTATACTTCACATATATTGCTTTATATCATGTAACCTAAGCAATATTGCATACATTACTTCAATTCCTGCCCTTTTTTCAATAAGAAACATCTTTATTAAACCATCACTTATGACATAAGCTATCATACATTTATAGAAATGAAAACAATTCGCAATGACACAATCCTAGTTGCAAGCATTTTGAATCACAAACCATACAGACACACTCCCACTTACAAACATTATCTATACACCACTTATAATCTACCCAATCATTTTCAAACATTACATAGCTCATTTAAGTCCTGCCGTCTTTTAAACCTCATTCCTCCCCTGTATGAATTGTTCCCACAATTCTCATTTTTCCCTAAGTAGTTTGCTCTTAACCTTTTCTAAAATTCTAAACTTCAGTTGTTTTATCCCTGTTACTATATTCACTTCTTCTAGTATAGCTGGTTTAGATTTTGATTTCCATTTTCTAGTAACTGCTTTTCTGGCAGCCACCATAATTAGACACTGCAAAGCCTTAACATGTCTAGGCAATTCTGATTCTGTATCATAGCTCAAAAAATCATCTCTCTTGTCACACCAATCTGCCACCCAGCATCTCCGACAGTGCACCCCGCAGGGAATCCTTAAAGTCCACCAACTCACTGCAGTCTCAGAAAATATGTTCCAAATTACTTCTGTCTTCCCAATCACATCTCCAACATTGGGTCTATATTATAACTTGGAATGATTAAAAGAGCAAATGCTCTTTAATCAACCCCTTAAAATCGAAAGCACTAAATCCCTAACACACGGAACAGCAATTTTTTTCCCAGGGAAAAAAAAATCACTGTGCCATTTTCGGTACTTTGCCATTTCCTGCACTGTGGTGCTATCTTGGAGTTGATATATTTAAGTAGGGGGTGTGGGGGCACAGGCACCCCACATCGAGGGTTGTGGGGGGCAAAGTCCCCCACTTTATTTTGTGTTTGGATTTTTTTTTTCAGAGTAGAAAAAAAATTGCTGTTCCGTTTGTTCAGGATTTAGTGCTTTCGGTTTTAAGGGGTTGATTAAAGAGCACTCGCTCTTTTAATCATTTAAAGTTATAATATAGACCCTCTAACATTTGCTGTCTACCTGAGGAAAAATTCTCTGGGGTCTACTTGGCATATAAAGATATCTATGCAAACATTTCCAAGCAAATGTCCTAAATCTTCAAGATTTTTTGCATATTTGGGAGACATACATATATCTTCCTATTGTTTCTTTGTGAATTGCTTATCCACCCTTTCTTCCCAATCCTTTCTAACCTCCTCTAATTGATTATTATAGTTACCATGCAATATTTTATATGGTCTACTAATTATTCATTTTTTAATGGCTGCTTCTGTTCTAGATTCTACTAAAATCTCTACCACTGCTAGTCTTTCATTTAGGACACCCTATTTCTTTCTCTTTGCCTATACTCTGATATCAATCCTTGATACAGAAGGCAATCTCTAACTTTCAGTCCAAATAAATTCTTAGCGTCTTCCTATTCTATCATCTTTCCCTCTCTAGTTATTTGCTTCCAATATCTTAGTTCCTTTGCCAGTTTTCTCCAATAAATTCCAGCCCCCTCTTGCCTATTGTCTGATCCCTAATTGTAGATAACCCTATCAGCAGAATCTCCCTTCTCTATTTCCATGTTAACTCAGGATACTTTCTTCTGCTTTATAGATACAACATTCTGTATGATTATTGTTATTCTCCTTAAAGGCCTGCATCCAAAATCACAGTCTCTCCTTGTTTCTTGAGCTTCCCCACATGTTTCATCATCATCCATTTCCACTTTGAATTATAGTTTTCTGCTTGTGCTATCTATGGGAGCCTTAACTGTGTAGCTCTGAAATGCCCCCTTCAAATCGGGTAATCTCAATCCATCGTATTCTACTGAAAGAATTAGGTTATCCCACCTGACCCTTGCCGTCTTCCCCTCCAAGATAAAGTCCTTCAGCTCTTTATTTATTGCTATCCACAACTTTCCCTCTGGTTAATAAAAACATGTCTGACCTGTGTATAAGACTAACGGGACTAAAAACATTTTAATTGCTTGTATTTACTATCCATATCCATATAACAAAGCTTCCATTTTCTCAGTTTTTGTATTATCTTTTTAGTCTCTTCCCATATATCCTTAGCTGCCACCAGAATAATTTTTAATCCATACTCCTAAATATTTCATTTTATCAGGTCCCCATAAATATGGATATTGCTGAACCAGTTTCATATGTGGGTACATCATTTACCACTATTGCCTTTGTTTTAGCTTCATTAATTTTGTATCCTAAAAGCATTTGAAACTCTCTAAAAATGTTCCACAACACTGTAATGTCTCTTTCTGGTTCTGTCCAATATAAAATAATATCATCTGCAAATAGAGCCAGCTTTTCTTGACTACCATAACAATTATATACTTGAATTTCCGAGTCCATTATTTCTTTGCCAATGATTCTAAATAGAATGCAAATAACAAAGGAGAAAGAGGACACCCTTGCCTGAGTTCTCTGCTCAAGCAGAAATTATCAGAGATGACCCCAGCCATGCTGATTTTCACCTCCAGTCCCTCATATATCCTCCTAATCAACTTTATAATTTTTTCAGGAAATGCAAATGCTTCCATTGCCCCACTCATAAAGTCACAGTTTACTCTGTCAAATGCTTTCTCAGCATCAAGACCTACTGACAACAATGGCATTTTCTTACATTGTACTTCCATCTGGATCATCAGTGTCCTGTCAAATGTTAGCCACCCCTCCACAAAACCACACTGATCCATATCTATCACTTTTGATATTACTTATGCCATTCTTTTAGCCATACGATGAAGTAACTAGTCAGGATACACCACGAGACACCTTCTTCAGCAAAAATCTTTATTCCAGTAAATGAATAAAAATGGATAAGCGCTTTCGCTTGCTGCTAGCAAGCTTCTTCAGATACAATACCATGAACTTCTCGAGCATTTTTATATCTAAAGCATTCAGCAGCTAATCACACCATTAAGCTATTTATTATGCAAATAGACCAATTAAAACCAAAATGAGTTAAGTTAAAACAACTGCATTGCTGCGATTACTTCTTGCTAAGGCAAGCAAACCAACTGTTCAGCCTTATTGAATATAGTGATTCAGGACACAATCTCTCAACTCATCCGTGCAGATTATATAATATAACAAATCACCACATTCCATCACTGGTTAGAAACATTAGCATAATGCTATAATGCTATAATGCTATAATTCATAATCATTGGAACTAAACAAGTTGAATAAAAACAACTTGAATAAAAACAATTGTCACCGTGTGACTATATGTTTAAAAATACTACTAATCGGTCAATGGAACACATTCTAGTACAACTGATAGATCTGCTTGCTTTTTAGCTCCACATCAAGCAAAACAACAACAAACTGTATGCAGACATCCCATTAAATACTAGGACTGTATCATCATGGGTATTGTGCGCAATCCAAGCGCTGGTTCATATCATTTGCGAGGCAGCTCGCTGAAAGATTTTTCTGACTCACTGAACAATTTTTTATATATATATATATATATAAATGCCATATCAAAATGAACCTCACTGTGTCATATGTAAACCCAAGATGAAGTGCAAAGAAATACAATAAAAAGCAACACGATAAAATATCATTAATATAACAATAAAATACTAACAAATAAAATAAAACGATTGATTAATAGATCACAAATGTATAACATCAAGCTGCTACATAGTATTGGTCAAGCTGCAACTCCGCCCTTAACTTCTATATTGTTGAGAAACTTGTTGCTTGACTTCCAATCAATCAACAATAAGCAGAATATTTCTAAAAATATGTGGTTATAACCTACCAAATATCTGCATGTTAGAAGATGTCTACAAGTAGCTGATGTATCTATAACACTGAACACTGTATGAACATAAACATGAAATTCTTTTAGCCATTATAGACATGAACACTTTATAATCATGGTTTAATATTGACATGGGCCTGTATGAAGCTGGATCTGATGGATCTTTGCCCTCTTTGGGTATTACATCTACAACTGCTTTCTTCCAGGATGTTGGTACTTCTCCTCTGAAAATACTGTTAAACAAAATGTTCCAGATCTTTATCAGTTTTTCCCTCCTAGCTTCTAAACCTCCACAGGAATACCATCTATTCCTGGGGACTTTCCTGCAGATTAATTATACATCACAATTTTTATCTCATCTCCTCATAACCGTTAGTAATTGAGCCTCATCTACCTCTAACCAAGGCATATTTAATTCTTCCATAAACATTTCCATTTTTATCTTTTCTTGATTTCCATATTTTTTGGCTTTATACAGACTTTCATACAGTTTATGAAATATTTCTAATACCTTTACAGGATCTCTTGTTACCTTCCTTGTTATAGGCTCCCTGAGCTTGGCCAACCACCCTTTCTACTTTCTGCTGCCTGAGTCGTTGTGCTAAAAGTTTTTGTGCTCAAGTATTATTATCAAAAAACAGTTGCTTAACAGCAATCTTTCTAATTTGTGTACATTATCGAGGTAATCCCATATTTTCTGCTTAGCATTCTGTAGTTGATCATGTTCTTCTGTGAGATTCCTCCTATTCTGCAATAAGTCAATATGTCAGTCCCTCTAAATAATTCTTGTTACTTCTTATCCATAGCTCCCTTTTTGCCACACTATTTCTAAATGTCACCTTAATTTTATCCCACTCCCTAGCTATATTTTCAGAAGTAATTTCTATTCTCTCAAATAGCTCCTGAATAATCTCCACTGCCCATTCCTTAAAATTCCTCTCTTTTCAACAGATAGGAGGGGAAGCACCAGTGTCTCATTTTTATTTAATTACCTGTGTTTCTATTTTAGTTATTACTGGTGCATGATCTGAAATAGTTATTGGGTGCGTATAAAGACCTTCAATTAAATGCACATGTTCCTGTGAAATGTAAATTCTGTCTGGCCTAGCCCAGTTTTTATATCTTGGGGAATAATATGTGAATTCATTCTGAACTCCTATTACTGAATTCACATCTTCCATGCCAAATATTTTCATAATTTTATTTAAAAATCTACCCTCCTTTGTCATACTTTCCCTTATGGCCCACCATGAACATCTTCACTACTGCAAATCAAATTCTAGTCCCCACCTATAAGTAATATTCCTTGAAAACTGATTATTTCTAGCATAATTTTCTTAAGCTCCATTATAGTGATTTTGGGTGGAATATAAATACATGCCAGTAGCTCCTTAGCACTATACATTTGCCAATATTATCTTTTCTATCCCCTTCTATCACTACTGGAGCTCCTCTTGCAATTATTATAAGTACTCCTCTTTTCCTTTGTCCCAGATATTCCACTGAATAACCATCCTGAAAATCTTTCTTTATCAAATTCACATGTTTAGTTCTTTCCAAGTATATGTCCTGTAACATAGCTATTTGAACTCTACATTCTTTAATATAATTCACTATTCTTTCTCTTTTGTATTTGTCTGTGAGACCATTGATATTTAAATATATTGCAGACATCAGTCTACTAAAAAGTTATTATTCCCACCTTTTATGTATAACACCTTTTTTTAAATGTCTAGTTCCAGCTTTTGTGTAACATGCATACACTGTTTGGCAGGTTGAATTTTTATATAGTTTCTTGTCACATCCATTTCGGCCTATGTCACGTCTTAGAAATTTTTTTGTTTTACTGAAAGCTCTCAAAAAAGAAAAAAAAAACAATACCCCCTAAAACCTAATAATTTAATACTAACACAGAAAAATATGTACATCTTCAAATACTTTAGTTTTACCCTCCTAATAGGAACACATGTCCCAAACTGACAGTCACACTCACAAACTTGAGTTAACCTAAAAGAAAGGTTATCCATGCTAAGACATAAGGTACAGCTTGTGCTTCTACTAAGTGATAACTGGTTTTGTCTTATCTTTATAGTTCCCCCAGCTGGGAACCCCCTGAATGCTTTAAGAGAACATTATCTCCTAGACAGTTTCTCTCCTGTTCCCAGCTGATCAGTCTCCACCAAACAGTAACCAATTTCTCTTTATCAGATTGTCTCCACGGAGACATGAGAACCCAACAGCCAATTTCTCATTATCAGCTTGTCTCCATGGAGATGTGAGAACCAGTCAATTTCTCTTTATCAGATTGTTTCCATGGAGACATGAGGGCCAGATACAGAATTGCTAATAATCATACTTTCATTTACTAGAAAAAAAGCCTCATACTATTCAATATTCTTTTTTCATTTACTTACTTTATCCTAAAACGTATTTTATTTATTTTTATTTTTATATTTGTTAACCAGGTTAGTCTGTCTGGGTTCTTAGAAGCCCTTTTTCAGCAGAGACCCAAGGAGAAAAGCCCCCCCCCCAAAAAAAAAGTTTTAAGTAAACAAATAGTAAGAACAAAGATAAACACATTTTATGTATAAATCAAGCTAAGGTCCTTAATGCAGTCATTCCCCCATGCAAGAATGAGGAAAAAGCACATGATTTTTTCTTTTGTCATGCTGTTTTAACCATTTTTTTACACTGCAGTGCCTACAGTTCTTAAAATTGAACATGAAAAAAAAGAAAAGGGAGAAAGAATGTAAAAAAAAACACTATCACCTGTTTACAATCTGCATTACGCTTAAAAAATAACTGAGAAAACTTTACTTTATAGCAAGCAAAAAAAATGCACCACAAAAATAGCACTATTAAGAAAAAAAAATTTTTCTTTACTTACAGTTAACATTTTCCCCTCTTTTCACCTTCCCAAAGCATTTTTTCCAAACATCAATGACATGAAGTAGGGCATATACTTTACAGTCCCCCAAAAGTCTAACAAATTCTGAAAAAGTCCAATATTTCCAGATTTTCTTGTTCTGTCATATTTTCCAAATATAATTATTGCATTGTAATCCCACATTAAGTTACTTGTTTTATTACTAATCGTCTTCACCTCCCAAATCCTGTCTCTGATTCAGTTCCAACGTACTCTCAATTCTTCTAGTCAGCTCTCATGCTCTCTTCCTTCTCTCCAATATTTTCCATTAAAAGAGTGAAAAAGGTTTCACAGGTACAGTCTCTCTGTGTTTTTTTATTACACGAAAAAAATCAAGACACATAATCTTCTGCTTCACAGCTCACTTTTTGTTGGACAAATTGCGTATTTCCTCCTTATCATGTATTTCATCAAAAAATGATTTTGTCCCTTCAGGAAAGAATACCTTGAAGACAGCTGGGTACAGCAGTTTGAAGTTCACACCTGTGTCTTAACATTCCTTGAATAGTGGAATGAATTTACTCCTCTTCAGCCTGCTGCACAATGATTAATCATTATGTATAAACACGCTTCTGTCTCTCACTTTTAGTATTTTATCCTTGTGCCACAGTTTTGTCAAAATCAACTCCTTCTGCTGGTAGGATTTCATCTTTACTATTAAAGGTCTAGGTTGCTTTTTCATAGCCAGGTTTGGAGCATAAACATGATGTGGCCTTTCAACTAACATTTTTTCCAGTCTTTTGCTGTTTGTGTTGATATACTCCATCAGTGTTTCATTTATTTTAACCAGGTCTGTGTGCAGTTGTCTTATATCTTCCTGTAGCTTACTGGAAATCATATCTGGAGGTTGTATTGCTTTTTTGCTGAACAGCTGCAGAACATTCCCCAGTCAGTGTTTTTCCCTCACTTTTTTAGCTGATTTTTTCCAGGTTCTCTGCATTTCTTTTTTCCTGGCATCCAGGCAGTACACTTACTAGCCAGTTCTATGCCAAGGGTCTTATCCCAGGCATTCATCTATGCAAACACTGGAAAAGCATATCAGTGCTACTTATATTATGAACTGTATACTTTTGCACCCAGTCTCCCACCTCAGCAACCCAAGATTGCAGCTTATTAACTTAAACATGCTTTTGCCTAGTCCTTCTTCTCTTTTTTGCACATTATTGCTACATCTTCTAACTCCAAGAAAGAAAGAAACAGAAGAAAAGAAAAAGGTACCTGCTTATTTACTTTTGGAACTTCATCATATACAAGAAGAACTAAATATACTTTACTATAAATGGATGGCGCAGTGGTGCAGCATTTAATGTTGTTGCCTCACAGCAAGAGGTTCTCCGGTTCAATTTTCATTTGGGTTGCCTTCTGTGTGGAGTCTGCATGTCCTTCCTGCATTTGCATGAGTTTCCTCCTAGTATTCTGGTTTCCCCCCACATTCTAAAGATATGTGTCTGGATTATTTCTCCCTAGGCCTCCCCTGAAAATAGGCTCTGTCCTAGTCGGACTTTCCTGGCCAACAAATGCTGAATAAATAAATGCAGTTTATAATGTGAAAAGCTTCATAGAGATACTGTTAAGAACAGAAGTTGTTTCACTTAGAGTTACCTTTCCCCTCTTTTCCCCCTTCTTTCAGTATCCTTCCAAACATTAATGACATGAAGTGAGGCAAATGTTTCCCAGTTCCCCTCAAATTTAACAAAGTCAACAAAAGTCCATTCTTTCCACTTTTTCATAAACAGCCGCATTTCACAAGTGTGAATGGTGCTTTGCAGTCTGACATTTTTTTCACTAATTTCCATGTTGCTGGTCTTTTCCTCTCCATCTCCCAACTCCATATTCTATTTCAATTCCAAGGTATTTCAAATTCTTCTAGTCAACTCCTGTGCTTTTCTCTGCCTCTCTAGCATTTTCCTTTGGAACAGTGGAAAGGTTTCACTGGCAAAGTCTCCCTGAATACTTTATTATTAGAAGAATAAGAAGCAGAGTCCCCTTCTGCTTGATGACTCACTTTTTGTTAGACAGACATTTGTATTTTCTCCTTAACCTGTTCAGCATCAATAAATGACTTTGACCCTCAAGGAAAAAAAATATTCTGAAGACAGCTGGATACAGCTGCTTAAATCTCACACCTGCCTCTTGACATTCCCTAATTAGTGGAATAAATCTGTTTCTTTTCTGCCTGGTGTACAGTGAATAATCTTTTCCCCTCAAACACTGTACTGTCTCCAACGTTTAATACTTTGCTCTTTTGCCATATTTTTATCAAGATCAACTCTTTCTAGGACTTCCAAGATGGCTGTACATTGAGTAATAGCTTAATTTTAGCTCTCCCAGTGTGAAACAGAAACTCAGCAGAGAAGGTCAGTACACTTTTGAGTTTCTGGGTAAATTTCAGTAACTGGTTAGTAAGTGCACTGCCTGGATGCCAAGAGAAAAAAATACAGAGGATCTAAAAGAAATAAGCCACAAAAGGTGTGGAAAAAACACTGACTGGGAAAAGTTCTTCCGCTGTTCAGCAAAAAGCAGTGCAGCCTCCCGACATGACTTCCTGTAACCTAGAGGAAAGTATAAGGCAACTGCACACAGATCTGGTTAAAATAAATGAAACACTGATGGAGTATATCAACACAAACAACAAAAGACTGGAAAAAAATGTTAGTTGAAAAGGCTCATCATGTATATACTCCAAACCTGGCTATGAGAAAGCAACCTAGACCTTTAATAGTAAAGATACAATCCTACGAGTAGAAGGGGTTAATTCTGACAAACTTGTGGCAGAAGGCCAAAATACTAAAAGTGGGAAACAGGAGAGTGTTTGTAGAGAATGATTAATCATTGTATACCAGACAGAGGAGGAGTAAATTTATTTCACTCTTCAGGGAATGTCAAAAAACAGACATGAGATTCAAACTGCTGTACCCATCCATCTTCAAAATATTCTTTTTTGGAGGGACAAAATAATTTTTTGATGAAGTACATGTAAGGAGGAAATACAGAAGCTTGTCCAACAAAAAAGGAGCTGTAAAACAAAAGGAGTTTCTGCTGCTCATTCATGTGGAAAGTAGACCACAGGAAGAGACTGGGCCAGTGAAATGTTTTCCAATATTTCAATCAAAAATGCTGTAGAGAAGGAGGGAGCATGACAGTTGACTAGAAGCATCAAGAGTATGCTGGAAATGAAGCAGAGACATGATCTGGGAGATGGAGATGAACAAGAATAAAACCAGTAACTTGAAAATTGACAAATATGGGATTACAAAGCAGTAATTATATTTGTGAAATATGACATAACAAGAAAATCTGTAAATATTGGACTTTTTGTACTCGAGGGGGACTTTAAAGCATATGCCATACTTCATGTCATTAATGTTCGCAAAAAATACCTAGGGGAGGGGAAGAGACGGGAGAAAGTTAACTGTAAGTGAAACAATTTTTTTTCTTAATAGTATTATTTTTATTACTGTATGATTTTTTTTGAATGCTATAAAGTTTTCACAGTTATTTTAAATGTAATGGGGATACTATTTTAAAGAGGTGCTCCTGTTCATTTCTCTCTCTCCCCCCCCCTCTCTCTCCTTGTTCAGTTTTAAGAAATGTAGGCACTGCAAAGTAAAAAAAATGAAGAAGAAGAAGAAATGTCTGGTTAAAAGGGCATAACAAAAGAAAAATGAACATGTTTTTTCTTATTTTTGATGGGGAATGACTTGATTAAGGCCCTTACCTTCATCTAATAACACATTTTAAGACAAAGCAAGTAAATGAAAAAGAATATTGAATATAACACTTTTTTTCAAGCAAATAAATGTATGCGTAGTGTAATTCTGTATCTGGTCTCCACCTTTCCATGGAAACAATGTGATAAATACAAATTGGCTATAATCTCTTAAAGATAAATTGGCTAGAAATAAAGACAGCAACTGGCTAGAAGATAATGTTCTCTGAAAGCATTCAGGTGTTTTCCCAGCTGGGATAGCTATAAAGATAACACAAAGCCAGACAGCACTTATAGAAGCACAGGCAGCACCATGTGTCTTAGCCTGATAACCTCTGTTTTAGATTAATTCAAGTCTGTCAGTGTAGGTGTCATTTTGGGACATTTGCTCCTATTAGGAGGGTAAAACTTCAATACTTGAAGTCATACACAGTTTTGTGTGTTAGAATTAAATTAATAGGTTTTATGGGGATATTGAGGTGTCTTTGTTTTTTTTTTTTTGTTTGGGGGCTTTCAACAAAACAAAAAGTTTTGTCAGATGGAACATAGGCTTAAATGGATATGACAAGAAACAAATGTATAAAAGTTCAACCTGCCAAGCACTGTATGCATGTGACACAAAAGCTGGAACTAGACTTTTAACATTAGCACATCATTTATTAGAGTTTCCAGGTCATACTTTTTCTTTTATGGTTCTCCAAATAATAAGAGATAATGTACGAGGAGATGATATTATTAATAAAACTGAACTGGCTGAATTACGATGGATCATGGATTTGCAGGTGGACAAGTCACCTAGAATAAATGGGATGGCCCCTTTAAAATCAGTGCTAAAGGTGTGGAAAATTCAAGGAATCTGACTGGATATGTGACTGTTTAAAAGTTGGAAAGTGTTAGAATATGGTGAGATCTGATGAAGGTTCAGTTGCCAAAAATGCTTATAGGTTCATAAGTAAGTACTAGGCTATCTGCCCAAGGGCATTTATAAGCCTAGCCAGAGTGTGTTGGCTTTTGCCACCCCCTTAGATTAGTTCCCTGTGACTCTGACCAGCAGAGCCATTAGTTCCCTGTGCCTCTGTCCAGCAGAGCCACTGCAGTGATCCCAGGGGTAAATTTTCTGTTTCCCATCCAGCCATCAAGGTTTTTCTTGAAGAGTGCTAGTGAGGGGCTCTGCCTGATGTATATTGGAATTTTGTTCCAAAGCATGGGAAGTCTCTGGGTCAAGAATCTATCCCTCCAGCACGTCCTATTTAATCTTGTGGTAAGGTTTATAGCTCTCATGGGTTTTTTTAGGTGGAGCATATCCATAAATTCTGGGTTGGACATGGCCTTGTATGTCAGGCAGAGATCACCTCTGAGTAAGCGGTATGCAACCGAGTATAGCTGGAGTTTCTTTAGTCGGGCTGCACAGGTCATCTGTTTGAGACCAGTAATCCTCTTGGGGAGGTACTACTGTGGTCTTTCCAGCTGTTGCAGGTGTCTTGTAAGGTACATCCCAAATGGGGCATTGTATTCTATAATGGATCTTATAAGTGATGAGTAGAGAGGCACGATAACCTCCTTTGATCTGGATGTAAACCCTTTTGAGATTAGGTGGGCCACATAGAAGGATTTTCTAACCACCTTGGCAATATGATTATCAAAGGAGAGATTACTATCTACTTGGGTCCCCAGATCCCTTATTATTTTTTCTGTATTAAGGGGACTACCACCTATGTGGTAGTTCGCGGGTACTTTGTTTTTTCCAAAGGGGATGACTATGCACTTTTTGGCATTCAGCTTAAGGCCATGATTTTGACACCAGGTATCCATCTCAGTGAGACCCTTCTGGAGGGTGTCTGTATCAGCCAGAGAATCAATTATGGCCCCTAGTTTGCAGCTGTCTGCGAACTTGGTCAGCCAAAGTCCTCCTGTGCTTGCCTGTACCTTTGAGAAGTATATACTAAACAGGAGGGGTCCTAGGACTGAGCCCTGGGGGATGCCACTTGTAACCGGTTTAGAGTCGGACCTAGAGTCTGCTGCTCTCACCGTGTGGCTGTCTGTCGGTGAGCCAATTTGCAACCCATCTCGTGATGTAGGGATTAATGTTCAGGTTGGTGAGGTTGTCTATAATACCAGAGTGGGGAATGGTGTTGAAAGCCTTTGTGAGGTCTAGGTAGGCTGTTTGGACCTCCTTACCCTCATCTAATGCCTTGGTAACTGTCTCAAAGAAGTCCATCAGGTTTAGGAGGCATGATCTGCCCTTAACAAAGCCAAACTGGGTGGGGTCCAAAGTTTGGAGGTTCCCAATGTCTCTGTTAATGAGTTCCATTATGATGCGCTCCATAGCCTTGCAGACCAGGCTAGTCAGGCTTATAGGGCAATAGTTCCCAGGGTCCACTGTGGTGCCACCTTTGTGAAGTGGGATAACTGTTGCTGTGCACCACTCTGTGGGTACGTAGCCTGTAGAGAGGCTGAGTTTGAATAGTGTGTTTATGTGTGGGGTTAGTTCATTTTGGAGCTCTTGTAGGACGCAGCCTGGGATGCTGTCCAGTCCCATTGAGGCAGTGTTTTTGGCTTTGGATAGGGCTGTTTTAACCTGCATGTCAGTGATTGCCGAGGCCTTACATTCTTCTGGTATGGTTATGGGCCCCTTAGGGGATGAGAGGGGTGTGAAGTTTGCACTAAACCTGTCTGCCAAAATGTTGAGAATGTCAGTCGGTTCAGTGTATTTTCTGCCATTCTGCACCAGCTCAGAGCAGATCTGAGAGTTTCCACTTAGGTTCTTGACATAGCTAAAGAATGCTTTGTGGTTATCTTTGGAGTCCTTGGCAATTTGTCTTTCAAAGCTAGCCTTGGATGATTTAATGAGGGATCTTAGTTTCTTGCTGATACTGATCAGGGATGTCTTTCCTTCTAGGGATTTTAGTCTTATGTGTACTAGTTTCCTCCTTCTATTGTAGAGCCTGTTTATGGCAGGGGTTCACCAAACTGGTTTACTTTTCTTGGAGGAGTGAGTCTTGGTTTTACCTGGGATAGCACGATCCATGCATTCCTGCAGATGGTCATAGAATGTCTTTGTATAGGTTTCAGCAGCTTGGACAGCATTATCCATTGGCGTGGGGGCTGTGAACCTTTTCACCTCGGTCTTAAGTAACTTGAAGTTTGCTTTTGAATAGTTTTTCATGGTGGTTTCCTTGATTGGGGTTGGGGGCAGAATGTGGATATCCAGAGTGATTAGTCTATGGTCTGATCTAACCAGCAAGGGGTTGACATCAGGTGTGGAACACCAGTCGCCCATGTTGGTGATGACCAGGTCCAATATGTTGCTCCCTCTGGTAGGGGTGTTGACCAGTTGATCCAGGGCGTTCGAGTTTATAAATTCTAGGAAGCGTTGGGCAAGGGAGTTAGAATTTGAGTAGTTCTCCCAGTTAATGTTTGGGTAGTTGAAATCACCCAGTATTAGGGTGTTTGGTAAGACCTTCATATTTCCCATTGTCTCCAGAAATGCGGAATGGGGGTCCTGGGTCAAGGTGGGTGATCTGTAGCAAGCTACAATTTGGATTGCAGTTTTGCCCATTGTTAGTTGCACTTGGATGATCTCTAATGCATCATGCTGCGCCACTAACCTGGAGGTGTGAGTATTCTTGATGAAAATGGATACACCCCCGCATTTTGTGTTACGGTCCAGGTTCTGTGGCCGTATGGTATGAGTTATACCCTGGTAGTACTGGGGTGCTCTCTGGAGCCTTAAACCAGGTTTCTGTTACTGCACAGATATCGATGTTCTCCATACTGAGGAGTGCCTTGAGTGCGTCCATTTTGAGGTTTAGACTTCTGGCGTTGAGCAGCATTACCCTCAGTTTTTGGTTTCTTGTGCTATTTATGGTGGTGGGTTTGTCTTTTGAGCCTTGTTAAAAAAGGAACTATGGGGGCAGCAAGAGCCTTTGCCAGTATTTGAAAGCCTAAGGGTGACAGGTGCAAGCCATCTCTTGCGAAGCAACGTGACTTGTTGAGCATGTCATCCCAGGCAGACAGACACTGGATCCTCTTCAAATGACACCTAAAACTTAGCCAATTGTTGAAATTGATCATGTTAGTGCATTTCTTTGTGCCGGTTCCAAGCCCGGATAAATGGGGAGGGCTGCATCAGGAAGGGCATCCGGCATAAAAATTCTGCCACAACATTTATGGCGCAAACATTTCATATTTCCATACCGGATTGGTCGAGGCCCGGGTTAACAATGATCACCACCAGTACTGTTAGCCAACAGGGTGCTGGCGGAAATTGGGCTACTGTTGGCCGAAGGAGAAGAGGAGGGCGAAGGCATGCCCGAAGGCAGGAAGAGAGGAGGAAGGTTAGGAGTGTATCAGTGAGGGTAGGAACTTTGAATGTTGGCAATATGACTGGTATAGGAAGAGAGCTAGCTGATATGATGGAGAGAAGGAAGGTTGATATATTGTGCATGCAAGAGACCAGATGGAAGGGATGTAATGCCAGGTGTTTAGGAAATGGGTTCAAATTGTTCTATCATGGTGTGGATGGCAGGGGAAATGGGGTAGGGGTTATACTAAAGGAACAGTATGCCAAGAGTGTTTTAGACGTGAAGAGAGTGTCTGACAGAGTGATGTTTATGAAGCTCGAAATTGATGGTGTAATGATGAATGTTGTTAGTGCATATGCTCCACAAGTTGGGTGTGTGATGGATGAGAAAGAGAAATTTTGGAGTGAGTTGGATGAAGTTGTGGTGAGTGTACCCAACGGTGAGAGACTAGTGATTGGAGTGGACTTTAATGGGCATGTTGGTGAAGTGAACAGAGGGGATGAGGAAGTGATGGGTAGGTATGGTATTAAGGAGAGGAATGCAGAAGGTCAGATGACTGTGGATTTTGCAAAAAGGATGGACATGGCTGTGGTGAATATGTATTTTAAGAGGAGGGAGGAGCATAGGGTGACGTACAAGAGTGGAGGAAGATGCACACAGGTGGATTATATCCTATGTAGGAGGGCCAGTCTGAAGGAGATTGGAGACTGTAAAGTGGTGGCAGGGAAAAGTGTAGTTAAGCAGCATAAAATGGTGGTCTGTAGGATGACGTTGGTGATGAAGAAGAGGAGGAGGAGTGTGAAAGCAGTGCCAAGGATTAAATGGTGGAAGTTAAAAAAGGGTGACTGTGAAGTGGAGTTTAGGGAAGAGTTAAGACAGGCACTGGGAGGCAGTGGAGAGTTACCAAAAAGCTGGATAACTACAGCAGAACTAGTAAGGGAGACTGCTAGAAAGGTGCTTGGTGTGACATCTGGACAGAGGAGGGAGGACAAGGAGACCTGGTGATGGAATAAGGAAGTACAGGAGAGTATACAGAGGAAGAGGCTGGTGAATAAGAAGTGGGATTGTCAAAGAGATGAAGAAATTAGGCATGAGTATAAGGAGATGAGGCGCATGGCAAAGAGAGAGGTGGCGAAAGCTAGGGATAAGGCGTATGGAGAGTTGTATGAGAGACTGGACACTAAAGAGGGAGAAAAGGACCTATACTGATTGGCTAGACAGAGGGACAGAGCTGGGAAAGATGTGCAGCAAGTAAGGGTGATAAAGGATAGTGAGGGAAACGTATTCGCAAGAGAGGAGAGTGTGTTGAGTAGATGGAAAGAGTATTTTGAGAGGCTGATGAATGAAGAGAATGAGAAAGAGAAGGTTGGATGATGTGAGGATAGTGAATCAGGAAGTGAAACAAATTAGCAAGGAGGAAGTAAGGACAGCTATGAAGAGGATGAAGAATGGAAAGGCTGTTGGCCCAGATGACATACCAATGGAAGCATGGAGGTGCTTAGGAGAAATGGCAGTGGAATTTTTAACAAGATTGTTTAATGAAATTTTGGAAAGTCAGAGGATGCCTGAGGAGTGGAGAAAAAGTGTTGTGGTACCTATCTTTAAGAATAAGGGTGATGTGCAGAGCTGCAGTAACTACACAGAGATAAAATTGATCAGTCACAGCTTGAAGTTATGGGAAAGAGTAGTAAAAGCTAGGTTAAGAAGGGAGGTGATGATAGTGATCAGCAGTATGGTTTCATGCCAGGAAAGAGCACTACAGATGCAATGTTTGCTCTGAGTGTGTTGTTGGAGAAATACAGAGAATGTCAGAAGGAGTTGCATTGTGTCTTTGTAGACTTGGAGAAAGCATATGGCAGGCTGCCTAGAGAAGAGTTGTGGTATTGTATGAGGAAGTCAGGAGTGGCAGAGAAGTATGTAAGAGTGGTACAGGATATGTACGATGGTAGTGTGACAGTGGTGAGGACTGCAGTGGGAGTGACAGATCCGTTTAAGGTGGAGGTGGGATTACATCAAGGATCAGCTCTGAGTCCTTTCTTATTTGCAGTGGTGATGGACAGGTTGACAGATGAGATCAGACAGGAGGCCCCATGGACTATGATGTTTGCAGATGACATTGTGATCTGTAGTGAGAGTAGGAATCAGGTTGAGGAGACTCTGGAGAGGTGGAGATATTCTCCAGAGAGCAGAGGAATGAAGGTCAGCAGGGCTAAGACAGAATATATGTGTGTAAATGAGAGGGAGGGTAGAGGAATGGTGAGGATGCAGGGAGTAGAGTTGGTAAAGCTGGATGAGTTCAAGTACTTGGGATCAACAGTTCAGAGTAATGGTGAATGTGGAAGAGGGTGAAGAAGAGAGTACAGGCAGGGTGGAATGGGTGGAGAAGAGTGTCAGGAGTGATTTGTGACAGACAGGTACCAGTAAGAGTGAAAGGGAAGGTCTACAAGAGGGTAGTGAGACCAGCTATGTTATATGGGTTGGAGACAGTGGCATTGACAAAGAGGCAGGAGTCAGAGCTGGATGTGGCAGAGTTAAAGATGTTAAGATTTGCACTCAGTGTGACTAGGATGGATAGGATTAGGAATCAGTATATTAGAGGGTCAGCTCATGTTGGACAGTTTGGAGACAAAGCAAGAGAGATGAGATTGCATTGGTTTGGACATGTGCTGAGGAGGGATGATGGGTATATTGGGAAAAAGATGCTAAGGATGGAGCTGTCAGGTAAGAGGAAAAGAGGAAGGCCTAAGATAAGGTTTCTGGATGTGATGAGAGAGGACATGCAGGCGGTTGGTGTGACAGAGCAAGATGCAGAGGATAGGAAGAAATGGAAAGAGATGATCCGCTGTGGCGACCCCTAATGGGAAAAGCCGAAAGATGATCATCATCATCGTCATGTTTTCTTTATACTGTGGCATCATTCGTGGTGAGGGCAGGATGCTACTCAGAGTCAGGGTCATACCTGCCTGGGCTACATGATCAGAGAGCTCTTCCAAGTCTCTGTTCATGTAGTCCAGGGAGGTACTTCTCAGGTCATTCACACCAACATGTACAATGACAGAGTGAGTCATATTTGTACCTGTTCTGGAGTGACCTGAGTGCTTGTGTTATGTGGTGGATCCTGGCACCCAACAGGCAACTAACTGCAACCTTCTCCTTGTCCAGCCTAGTTAGTGGAACATCAGTGTGCCTGACTATACAGTCACCTATTACTAGTGTGTTGGGTATGTTATTTTGCCTTAAGGTCTATGATTGCGTGACACACTGATTATGTGAAGTATGTGTTTCATGGTTGCTGATGGGTTGTGGAGGTTGCTTGGATGCCTGCTTTGGAGGTCTCTCATTATCTCATTTTATCCTTGTTTTTATGGTGTGGTTATTTTATATTAAATAGTTATTTTATCCCTATCAGCATAGTGGCCATAGTATTTGTTGCATTTCTAGTTTGATATTTTAAAAAGTAGAGTGCAAATAGCTATGCTACAAGATAAACACTTGGAAAGAACTGAATATGGGAATTTGATAAAGAAATGTTTTTAGGATGGTTATTCAGCAGAATACCTCGGACAAATGAAAAGAGGAGTACTTACATTAATTGAAAGAGGAGTTCCAATAGTAACAGAAGAGGATAAAAAGACAATAATGGTAGATTTGTAGTACTAAGGAGCTACTGGAAAGGGAGGAGGATTATACTGGCATGTATTTAGAGTCTACCTAAAACTGCTATAATGGAGCTTAAGAAAATTCTGGCAAATTAATCAGCTTAGGGCAAGGAATATTACTGATAGGTAGGGAATGAAATTTGATTTGCAGCAAGATGTGTCTGGAGGAGACCAAAAGGGAAAGTATAACAAACAAAGCTAGATTTTGAAGAAATTTATGAAACTATTTTGCATGGAAGATGTGAATTCAGTGACAGGAGTTCTGAGTGAATTTACATATTATTCCCCAAGATACAAAAACTGGGCTATAATAGACAGAATTTACATTTCACAAGAACGTCTGCATTTAATTGAAGGTCTTGATATGCACACATTAACTATTTCAGATAATGCGCCAATAATAACTAAAATAAAAACACAAGGTAATGAAATAAAAATGAGACACCTGTGCTTTCCCACCTATCTGTTGAAAATAGAAGAATTTAAGGACTGGGAACTGGAAATTATTCAGGAGCTCAAAGAGAAGATAGAAATTTATTTTAAAAATATAGTTACAGAGTTTAATAAAATTAAAGTGGAGTTTAAAAATAGGGTAGAAATAAAAGAAAGGGAGATATGGTTAAGAAATAACAAGAATTATTTAGAGGGACTGACAAATGTTAAACTGTTGCAGAATAGGGGGGATTTCACAGAACAAAAAGAGGAGTAACTGCAGAATGCTAAACAGAAAATAAAGGATTACCTTGACAATATGTATGAGTTTCAAAAGACTGCTGTTAAACAATTTTTTTGATAATAACTCTAGAGCACAAAAACCTTTAGCACAATGACTCATGCAACTGCAACAGCCTTTTCTACTTGCAGTTGCATGAGTTGTGCAGCAACCCTTTCTACTTGCAGGTGCATGACTCATGCAACTGCAAGTAGAAAGGGCTGTTGCCAAGCTTAGAGAGCCTGTAACAAGGAAAGTAGTAGAGGTATTAGAAATTATAAAAGTCTGTATAAAGCAGAGAAATATGGAAATCAAAAAAATGTATGAATAAAATTGTTTATGGAAGAATTAAATATGCCAAGTTTAGAGGTAGATAAGGCTCAATTACTAACAGGATAGTAGGAGATTAAATAAAAATTATGATGTATAACCAATCTACAGGAAAAGTCCCCAGAAATAGATGGTATTCCTGTGGAAATTTGGAAGCTAGGAGGGAGAAACTGATAAAGATCTACAAGGTTTTGTTTAACAGTACTTAAACAGGAGAAGTACCAGCATCCTGGAAGAAAGCGGTGGTAGCTGTAATACCTAAAGAGGGTAAAGATCCATCAGATCCAACTTCATACAGGTCCATTTCAATACGAATCCATGACTATATGTCTATACTGGCTAAAAGAATAGCAAAAGTGATGCCAAAATTGATAGATATGAATTGATGTGGTTTTGTGAATGGGGAAGCAAACATTTGAGATCACTAATAGAACATTAATGATCCAGAGGGAAGCAGAATGTAAGAAAACATCACTGTTGTTGATGGGACTTGATGCACAGAAAGCATCTGACAGAGTAAGCTGGGAGTTTATGAGCAGAGCAATGGAAGCATTTGCTTTCCCTGATAAAATTATAAGGTTGATTAGGAGGATATATGAGAAATCGGAGGCAAACATTTAAGTGTGGGGAGTCCTCTCTGATAATTTCTGCTTGAGCAGAGGAACCCGGCAGGAGTGTCCTCTTTCCCCTTTGTTATTTGCAGTATATTTAGAACCACAATGGCAAAGAAAATAAGGGACTCAGAAATTCAAGGGTATAATTTGTATGGTAGTCAAGAAAAGCTGGCTCTGTTTGCTGATATTATTTTATACCTGACAAAACCAGAAAGGGACATTACAGTGTTGTGGAACATCTTGGGATAGTTTCACATCTTTTTGGGATACAAAATTAATGAAGCTAAAACAAAGGCAAGAGCAGTAAATTATGCATCCACACACAAATTGGTTCAGCAATATCCATATTTGTGGGGGCATGACAAAATGAACTGCTCAGAAGTATGGGTTACAAATGATTCCAGTGTGGTAGCTAAGGATATGTGGGAAGACACTAAACAAAAGATAATACAAAAACTGACAAAATGGAAGCTCTCTGATATGGATATGGATAGTACAATACAAGCAGTTAAATGTTTTTAGTCTTTTTAGTGTTATACATAGGTCAGGCATATATGTTGTGGATAGGAATTAATAAAGAGCTGAATGATTTTATCTGGGAGGGGAAGACAGCAAGAGTCAAGTGGTACAAGCAGATTCTTCCAATAGAATAAGGCAGCTTGGGATTACCCGATTTGAAGGGGTATTTCACAGCAACTTAATTAAGGCTCCTATGCATAGGACATGAGGAAAGCTATAATTCAGAGTAGAAAATGATGATCATGAAACGGGAGAAGCTCAAGAAACAAGAAGAAACTGGGATTTTGGATGTCAACTTTCAAGGAAAATAACAATAGTCATACAGAATATTATATTCATAAAGCAGAAAATTTTCTAAGAACTAAGCCAACACGGGAATGGAGACAGGAGATTCTGTCGATAGAGATAAATGCAATTAGGGATACTGACAACAGGCAAAAGAAGGCTGGAATTTACTGGAGAAAACTGACAAAGGAACCAAGTTATTGGGAGCAAATAACTAGAGAGGGACAGGTAACAGAATGGGAAGACATCAAAAATGTATTTGGACTGCAGGTTACAGATTGCCTTCCCTATCAAGGACTGATATCAGAGTACAGGCAAAGAGAAAGAAATGGGGAGGGGGTTAAAACAATGACTAGCACTGGTAGAGTTTTTAGTAAAATCTAGAATAGAAGCTGCCATTAATAAGGAATAATTAGTAAGGCATATAAAATATTGCATGATAACTACAATAATCAATCATAGGTTTGAAAAGATTTGGAAGAGACAGATTGGATAATCAATTAACAAAGAAACAATGGGGGGATATATGTATGTTTCCCAAATATGCAATAAAATCTAGAAGATTTAGGATTTTTGCGTGGAAATGTTTACATAGACATTTTTATACCCCAAGTATACTCCAGAGAATTTTTCATCAGGTAGACAGCAAATGTTGGAAGTATGATGGTGAAGAAAGATGTAACTGGGAACATATTTTCTGGGAATGTAATGAGTCGGCAGACTTTAAAGATTCCCTGCAGACTGCTCTGTCAGAGATGCTGGGTGAGCAAATTGGTGTAACTAGGGAAATTATTTTTTTTCAGCTATGACAAAGAATCGGAATTTCCTAGACATATTAGGGCCTTGCTGAATCTAATCATGGTGGCTACCAAAAAAGCAATTACTATAAAATGGAAATCAAAGCTTAACCCAATTGTGCTAGAAGTAGTGAATATAGTAACAGAGCTAAACAACTGGAATTGGGATCTTTAGAAAAGAGTAGGAGCAAATTACATAGGACAAAATGGAAATTGTGGGAACAGTACATCCAGGGGAGGAATGAGGTTTAAAAGAAGGCAGGACTTAAATGAGCTATGTAATGTTTGACTGAAAATGTCTTGTAGATTATAAGTGATGTGTACTGTTTGCGAGTGGGAGTGTCAGTGTGGTTTTTCAATTATATAAATACATGATTTTCTATGTCGTAAGTGATAGTTTAATAAAGATATTTCTTGTTTTAAAAAAAAGCCCAGGAACTGAATAATTTATGTAATGTTGCTTAGATTATATGATATATATAACAATATATGTGAAATATAATGTTTGTAAACGTGAACTTGTTAATACAGTTTGACTACTTTTATATAAATGCAAATTTGCCTATGTCACAAGTAATAATTCAATAAAGGTGTTTAAAAAAGAAGAGGAAAAAGAATCCAGAGTACCTGTCACTTGAACCTGAGTCATCTCTCAACCTCTTAGCACAAGAAATTTGGACAAAGCCAAAAATAGTGGGGGGAGAAAAGCCCCCAAACAAGGGCAGATTTTAAATATTGCTGTTATAAACTTAACATGTTGCTAGAATAAAAGGTTTTGTATTAGCATGCATTTTCTGAATGATGCGGAGTCTGTAACTCAAATGTATGTCATTATTTAACAAATTCAATAATCACTGATTTGCCAGAAAACCACAAATTTTATGACAAACACACTAAAAATATAAGGTAAAAATCCAGACATTCTGTGAAAATCTGGATAGCTGACAAGTATAAACTGAGTGTGATGTTGTCAGGGGTATTTTCAATGTGGGTGTGGTGGAGTCTTCTCAGTGACTGTAGTCAGGGGTATTTTCAATGTGGGTGTGGTGGAGTCTTCTCAGTGATTGTTGTATGTGATAAAGATATTAAAGAAAACTAATACATTTTAGTTTAAAAAATTACAATGCAATAATAGACAAAAGGCTGGACCAAAGAAAGTTTAAGTTAATATACTGTGATCACGGGCTGCTGGGTTGGGGTGGGGGATGTAAAGGTGCACTGATTATATTATATGTAGAGTTGAGATGTTTTCTGTTATTTTTGCAAAGGTGAATGACTGGATTAATGATGTTGGCTCAATTCATAAACAAGTGTTTTTGTAAGCAACTAGGCTTGAAAAATAAGACAAAACATTGAAAGCCATGAGAAGTGCCACATTTATTGCATATGCAATGGAATCATTTGTTTTCTGCCCCATAGCAAAATGTTCAGTAGGAGTCAAGATGTCTGCAGCTGAAACCAGTTGTGCATTCTATTATGTGCTGAGTGAAACTGACAAAGATTCCTTCATGCATTTGCAGAGTTGTTAGCTGTTTTTTTCTCTCTCATTGCTGAATACGTTTCCATGGAGATGAACTGCCTGCAGTTGCAAGAAATTCATCTTTTTTTAAACACCTTTATTGAATCATCACTTAAGATATAGGCAAATGGACATTTATATAAAAGAAAACAAAACATCCAAGTAAGCAAACAAACAACGAAACAAACTAAATAAAAAACAATAAATCAGCAAGGCACACGTAAACCTACTAAAACCTGTTTTTATTAAGTACTGTTAGCGCTTTTGTTCAATATAATATCAAACTTCCTCATACATCTTCACATTAGAAAAACACAGCCTTATATACCATTTAAAAGTCTGCCAAAAATTAAAAAAAACAGAAAAGATGCATATAAAAACTTTTCTTAAAAAGACTATACACATAAAATTGCTTCCATTACTATAATATTATCCTTGCTAAAATTAATTTCAGCAATAATCTAATTATCACCATTTAACATGTTGTTACCTATTATCTATAATATTAACATGAATGAATAAATAATATAATAAAACTTTTAATTATGTACTTACCATAACTTTAGATGTATGGGATCCATCTCGCCTACATTCTCTACAGATGGGTTCGGAGCCGATCCTCGGCTCCGACTCGGCCGCTATACAATAGAACGCAGTCTCTTATTGGCTGAGTTACCTCATATCCCAGGATGCACCACAACTGCTTCCCCAGATCTTGTTTGTCCGCACACATAGACTGTTGTTATAACAATGCCAGGTGTTTCAAGAGAGGAAACAGTTGAATTTGGATCGTCCGGTCTCTTCTGGCCTACAAGGCAGGGGGAAGGAGGGTGGGTTATTAGGAATGTAGGCGAGATGGATCCCATACATCTAAAGTTATGGTAAGTACATAACTAAAAGATGTAATGTGATCCTATCTCGCCTACATTCTCTACAGATGGGACAGCGTCCCTAGCACCTAATTCCTGGGTGGCTCACTGGAAAACGGTCCAGAGAACCATGGAACCGAAGGAAGCACGACCCCTAGATGCCACATCCAATTTGTAGTGAGAAATAAAGGTGTGTAGAGAAGACCACGTAGCAGCCGCACAGATGTCATTAATAGAGAGCTTGGAATGAAAGGCTGCCGAAGTGGCCATGGCCCTGGTAGAATGAGCTTTCACTGGAACTGTAAGCTCCCTATTTGAAATGCGATAAATATGACTGATACACTCTCTGATCCATTTGGCAATAGTGACTTTCGTGACGGCTTTGCCCAATTTACTGTCCAAAAAGGACACAAACAGTTGATCTGATTTTCGTGCTTGGTGTGTCCTATCCAAATAGAAACGTAATTGTCTGTGCACGTCTAAGCTGTGAAAGGTATACTCAGCTCTGTTTGAATACTTAGGGAAAAAAACGGTAATTCCAGTGATTGTTGCAAACAAAAGTTAGAACAGACCTTTGGTATAAAGGATGGGCTTGGTCTAAGAGATACTCTATCCTTGTGAAATACCAGGTATGGTGGTTTGACAGATAAGGCTTGAAGTTCTGAAACTCACCTGGCTGATGTAATAGCAACTAGAAGGGCAGTCTTCCAAGAAAGAAATTTTAAGTCACAGGTTGCTGCCGGCTCAAAGGGAGGTGCGGTCAAAGCACCTAACACTACGTTAAGGTCCCACGGTGGTGCGGGATGAGATATAGGGGGCCGTAGAAGCCAAACTCCTTTAATAAAAGCTTTGCACAACTTGTTGCTCATTAAAGGTGGTTCTATGCTCTCGTGAAAATTGGAAATAGCCGCCAATTGAACTTTGATGGTAGACACCGAACAACCCTGGTTGAACAGGGAAGTTAAAAACTTCAGGACCTCTGACACCAAGGCTGTCATAGGGTCTAATCCTCGGAGTTGGGCCCAAATAGCAAACCTCTTCCATTTACTGCTATACATCTTTTTAGTAGAAGTATTGTGGGCCGAGGACAAAATATGCATGACTTCAGGGTCGAAAGAATGGCTCCTAACTATGGTCGGAAGAGGAGTAGCCAAGCTGCTAGCTTCAATGAATGGAGGGACTGATGGAGCTGTCCTGACTGATGCATCAAGAGGTCTGGAACTTGGTCCAGGAACCAGGGACCCTCCAATGCATATTTGTGAAGAAAGGGGAACCAGACTTGACGAGGCCAGTATGGGGCGATTAGAATCATTTTGCTTTCCAAGCGAATCGCCTTCTGAATCACCTTGGGGAGAAGAGGAACCGGTGGGAAGGCGTATAGGAGGCCAGGGGACCAAGCTTGGACCAGAGCATCCTTGAGGATGTCCCCCAGAACTGGGGTGAGAGAGAAGAACTGCTGGCATTTTGCATTGAGGGGAGTTGCAAAAAGGTCGCAATATGGAGCTCCCCATCTCGTGAAAATCTGTGTTACCACTCTGTCGTTCAGGGACCATTCGTGAGGGGAGATAATAGTCCTGCTCAGTCTGTCGGCTATCACATTGGTTCTCCCAGGAATGTGTGTTGCCGCTAGAAAATGTTTGGTAGCAATCGCCCAATCCCATACTTTCATGGCCTCTCTGCAAAGGGGGTAAGACCTGGTCCCTCCTTGCTTGTTCAAGTACCAGACTACCGACATGTTGTCGGACTGAATGGCAATCGTACCCTGGGGGAGGTGATCGTGCAGTGCTTGCAATGTTAAAAGCACCACCCTCATTTCCAGGATATTGATGTGGAGGAGACTCTCGTCGGAGTGCCACGTGCCTTGGACCGACCTGCCCAGATAATGCCCCCCCCACCCTGTCTGGGAGGCGTCCGTAGTCAATGTGGCCGAGGGGGATGGGGGGACGAAGGGACGCCCCTGATCCAGGTTGGAGGAAAGAAGCCACCAACGAAGATCCTGTTTGCACGTCTCTGTGATCAAAATGTGGTGACTGAGGGGAAGGTCTTGATAAGACCACTGGACTGAGAGGAGCCACTGGAGTAACCTCATATGCAACCTTGCCAAGGGGACGAGAAGAATGGTGGCTGACATGGAACCCAACAGCTGCAGGACCATTCTCGCTGGAGCGCGACGTCTGAGGAGTAATGCCCGAACCTGAGACTGCAATGTTGCTATCCTTTCCACAGGAAGATAGACTCGCATCTGCCTTGAGTCTATTTCTGCACCAATAAACAGAATACGCTGTGATGGCAGCAATACGGATTTTGTCCAATTGAAGGTGATTCCTAAGGAGTTGCCTAGGGAGATAGTGGCTGTTAGAGTTTTTAAGAGTAGATGCCTGGAGGTGGCAGTTAGGAGCCAGTCGTCTAGGTATGGAAACACCTGGAATCCTAGACTTCTCAGGTGAGCAGTCACCACTGCCAAACATTTGGTGAACACCCTGGGGCTGTGGTGAGACCAAAGGGCAGTGCACGGAACTGGAAATGACTGTCTCCTAGGCTGAAGCGCAAGTGTCTCCTTGACGCCTGATCTATCAGAATGTGATAATAGGCGTCTTTGAGATCTATGGAGCACATCCAAACACCCTTCTCCAAAAGCGGGAGAATGGATTGCAAGGTGACCATCCGGAATTTGGACTTTTTCACTGATCGGTTTAACCTGCTGAGATCCAAAATGGGCCTCAAGTCCCCGGTCTTTTTTGGTACCAAAAAGAATCTTGAGTAAGTCCCTGATCCGGCCTGGTCTGCGGGGACAGGTTGGATGACTCATTTTTGAAGCAGCTTCAAAATTTCGCTGGCTGCCAGATCCCGTTGACTGGGTGGCGGGTCTGGGATTCTTTGGGACGGTGGAGGGGGTTGAGAGAAGGGAATGGTGTAACCTCCGGCGATGATTCGGAGCACCCATTGGTCCTGAGTGATACTTTCCCAGGCCTTTAGGTGCCTCGAAAAACGACCCCCAACTGGCTCCGGAGCTGCACAGTTGGGCACTCCTTCAGGGATGCTGGAAGGAGGAGGAGCCACGAAAGGACTCGCGGTCTCCAGTGTTGCAGGGGCCTCCGCCACCTCTGGGACGGCGTCTCCCTGAAAAATTTCCCCTTCCTCTGCCTCTAGAAGGGGAATCACTCTGCTCCGACGAGTAAGGCTTTTGAGACTTACAGAACCACATTTTCCCTCCTCTTCGAGCCTTGGGATAAGGTCTGAAGGGAGTGGAAAACCGGGCCCCTACGGCAGTTAAAGTCTTACCCTCCTGTTCGCAGCGAGTCAAGGTGTCCTTTACCTTAGGTCCGAACAGAGAGGACCCATCGAAGGGGGCGTCGGCAAAGGAAGACTTAAAGGCCTCCGCAAAGTGACACAGGCGTAGCCAGGCTTGTCTCCTTAGAGCAACACCTGTGCCCGCCGCTCTGCTCACTCCTTCGGCTGCATATGAAATGAGCCTCATGGACAAGTTGGATAACGAGAACAGGGTAGCCAACTGGGAGTTAACCGTCTGGGCTAACTGCTCAGGTAAGTTACCGGAGAGGGTATCCGAAAGCTCCTTGACCAGATCCCTCTGCAGTCTGGTGAAATGCGTCAAGTAGTCCAGAGACCTTAATGTAAAGGCTGCTGAAGTAAGGGTGTGCTTTCCGTACCGATCCATGCTCCTAGACTCCTTATTAGGAGGAAGGATGGACGTTGAAGCCTCTGCCACATCTTGCTGGGTGGCAGATGCCACCACCAAGGCATCTACAGCCACACCTTTGGAAAGAAAGTCCTTATCAGGGGGTGCCGAAAGGAATTTATTGGGGTGAGCTGGCACCGGTTCAACAGAGTCCGGGTGTTCCCACGCCCTTCAAGAGATCAAATCCATAAGCTCATCGAAGGGCGGAGACACCCAGGAGGCGGAGGGCTGAACCCCGAAGGCCTTGAGGAACACCAACTCCTCAGCAGAAGGGGGTTTGGAATGCCAGTCGCCTCGTTGCTTAAGGATCTCCAAGATGTCCGCAAAGGATACATCATCCGAGGATGACTTGGGGGACCCTTCCGCATCATCGAGGTCGGTATCCGAGGTGAGAGACTCATCAGGGGAGTCGACGTGCTTCCTCTTGCACTGTCTCTTCCTCGGAGGTTCCTCCGAAGATGTTTCGGAGGGACCTCCAGGAAGAAGGGAACCCCCAATGGGGGTAACCTCAGGCCCCAGGGCTCTGCTGCCATGAGACAGGGGGATTGCAAAGGAGCCAGTCTCCATGCCAAGGGAAGGTGGTGGTGAGATGGTAGAAGTGGCCAGAGAGGATTTGGCCAAGGCACTCCTCATGGCCTTGAAGGCGGGACCCTCAGAGTCCTGGGATGGTTCAACCCCCAAGGCCACAACAGCAGTCGGAACTCCCGCAGCCGACGCACTGAGAGGGAGGCTCGGAACTGAAAGGATCGGTCCCGAAGCGTCCCCCCAGGGCCGACAGAGGAGGTTCACGTACCGAACCCCGACCCGAAGGGCGGGGTTGGAGTTAGGGTTGGAACCGACCCGACAACCTCCACCGGCTCCACCAACACCGACTCCAACGGCACCAAAGCTGTTGGAGGAGGAACCGAGATAGCAGGGTGGGAAACCGGCTCTGGAGCCGACTGGGCTGGAGCCGAGACCAACTTTTGAAAGACCAGAGACTGGAAAAGCCTTTGAAGCACCCTGTCTACATCCGAATCAGACATCCTCGATGACCGAGAAGAGACTGACCGGGTCTGAGTCGACTTCTCCGCCGGCTCTGAAAAACTGGGGGACCGGCTCCGTATAGTTTCGAGAAGTATCGGCGCCGAGGAAGATTCCACTACCACTGCAATTTCCCTCGGAGCCGATGGGGACTTCGGCACCGAAGGGGAAGAGTCTGAGCGGGCAACCTTCATCGGCTCCGAAGGCAGTGGAGCCGATGGAGATGGCTCGCCTCTCGACGCCCGAGCTCTCGACTCCGAAGCCAGAGGAGTCGAGGCTGGAGACATCGAGGCAGACCATTCTGCCCTCGGCTCCAAAGTCCGTGGAGCTGACGGAGAAGCCTGCCTTGACTTTTTTGCTGCCGGGTCCGACGGGCTGGTCGAGCCGAAGATTTTTTCTTCCTCGAAGGAGAAGAAGAAGAAGATAGGGCTTCCTCAAAAGAGGGGGTAATAAGCCCTTTCAAAATCAACTTATTTTTCCTCTCTTGGAGCACGCGAGAGGAAAAAGCGTGGCAAACGCTACAGGATTCCTGGAGGTGCTTCGGACCCAAGCAGTAAACACATAAAGAATGGTCGTCCGTGATGGACATTTTATAGCTACATTTGGAACATTTTTTGAAACCTGACGGTCTATGTTCCTTCGACATGTTGACTGAATCAACACACTAAACTTTTCCAGAGGAAAAAAAAAAAAAAACAAAGAAAGTACACAAAACTATCAACAACAACCTAGATTCTAAGTAAACGACTAGGAAAAGGCTAGGCCCCTCTGACTCGACGGGATCACTGCCCAAAAAAATACAATTTTACCTCAGAAAAATCTGAATCACAGTCACACAACAACAAGTAGCTGTTAAAACAGCTTTTGGGTTAATTTTAGCTCAAATTTTGACAGAAAATATGTCAGTAAGGAGGTACTTAGCTCAGCCAAGTCGGAGACCACGTCTTTGCTTCAGAAGCGGCAAACGAGATCTGGGGATGCAGTTGTGGTGCATCCTGGGATATGAGGTAACTCAGCCAATAAGAGACTGCGTTCTATTGTATAGCGGCCGAAAGCCAAGGATCGGCTCCGAACCCATCTGTAGAGAATGTAGGCGAGATAGGATCACATTGCATCATAGAAAAAATGTCAACAACTACATTCCATACCTTATTACAAATGTTAATATAATTCTACTATTTGCATTAATAATAAATCTCAGCAAATAACTTATTTGGTAATTAATTTATCTACAAAGAGCCCTAAGCTTTAAAATGCTGTTACTGGAGCTATACTCATTAAGCCCTGGCCATACATAAGAATTTAACAACATCTGGCATATTAATTCATAGTTCTCTAACTGCAAAGACCATGGACCCCCCCCCCCACCCTAGTATTTTCATTCACCTGCTGAATAACTAAAAATTGGAAACCATGATCATGATTAATGGCAACATGTCTGGCCAGTGCATTAGCTAAATTCACTTTCCTTATAGCATACTGGTGCTCATATACTCTTTCCTTTAATGATCTCTCAGTTTTTCCAACTTAATAGGAGGGAATTTTTTTAATGTGGCTAAATAAACAACCCTTTTAGTATTACAATTAAACCTCCCTTTTATCCTATACTTTTTACTCCTTATTTCAAAGTGTTCACCAACATATATAAACGACAAAAATTCCACATTCCACATTTTGTCATACCAAAATGTCTGATGTTGTCTTTTATATTATTAATTTCCATTAACATCTTTAAACTGGCACCTCTTCTTGCCACCATTTTCAAACCATGTTTAAGCTTTTCTTTAATGTGCCTATCCTCTTCAATAATCACCCAATTCTTTATAAGTGTAGCTCTAATATCATAATAGTCAGTGGTGAATGTTGTAATGAAAGTTGTTGAATGGTCATATTTGTCCATTATCTCTTTCATAACAACATTACTCCCAGCATTATTAAAAAAGGGAATAAAATATTCACTTTGTCTTATACTTAACATCAGCATATAATTCATCCAACATATATTTGCGGATACCTCCTTCCCAAAAACATTTCAATCAACTTATTACATTCATCATCAAAGTCAAAGTCTAAACTGGCCATTCTGGCAGCCCGAACAAATTGACCTTTCACAACCGATCTCTTATTATACATCGGATATGCACTTTGGTAGTGTAAAAAGGAATTGGAATATGTTGGCTTTCTGTACATTCTAGATATTAACCTCCTATTTATCCTTCCTTTTCTTAAATTTATGTCCAAATAGTTGATTTCTTCAGCATTAACTTCATAAGTGAACTTTAAAGGTTTAACTTTTAAGGTTTTTATGGCTTATAGGAAAATAGGTAGTTCATTGCAAGATATGTTTTTGGAAAATAGAATTGATTTGGAATTGTACAATTATTTAACTACAATATCACTGACTGTACCGATTATACACAAGGACATTAACAACCCTCCTTTACGTCCAAAAGTAGATGGCCACAATTCTATAACATACGTCTGTGCTAAATATCTAGATAGGAAACTTAAAATATACATACAGAATGAACAAAAAATTTGTAAAGATTCATGGCAATTTCTGCAATTATTAAATCAAATACAATACTAGGAAGATTTTCTCTTCCTTACGGTGGATGTCAAAGATCTATTTTCTGTTATACCACAACAACTATGTATAGAAGAGATTGAAGAATATTTGATAAATCAAGGGGTCCCTCAACAGGAAGTTAATTTATATGCTGATTTATTTGACATGATTTTATGTAATAACTATATATTCTTCAATGAGAGTAATTATTTATTTATTTAACATTTCTTTGCCAGGATAGTCTGACTGGACAACAAGCATCTGTTTTCAGCGAAGTCCTGGGGAAAAAAACTCTATAAGTTTACAGAAAGAAGAAAAATTTACAAAAAAAAATTACAGAGTAGTAGCATACAGACTGTAGACTTTACAGCTGTTAGTATACAATAAGAGGATGTTCCCCCTTTTGGTTGAAATTACAAGCGTACAAAATATGCAATGAGAGTAGATAAGAACCTGACAGAGCACTGCAAGATATTTCACAACTGAATAAGATAAGAGTATATAAATGTTTAAGTTTTCATATATACATTCAAGAAAATGTACATGTAAGAGCATATACATACACACACACACACACACACACATATATATATATATATATATATATATATATATATATATATATATATATAATACACATATATATATATATATATATATACACACACACACACACACACACACACACACACACGCACGCACACACACACACACACACACACACACACACACACACACACACACACACATACACACACAAGTACATGCTCTCATATATAGGTTATTGCTCACACATGGATAGGTATAGTTAGAGTATGTTGTTTGTGTTGTCCAGGACAGATGGGGTGTAGAAATAGTGAGTGGATGAGGCTTCAAGGGGTCAATTACAGTTGCACAGATGGTTGGTGAAGAGGTATGTTTTAAGTAGGCTTTTGAAGGAGGCTGTGGAGTTTTCTAGTATGAGGTCAGGGGAAGGTTGCTCCATATTTTTGCTGTTTCATGGGCAAATAGTGATTCCCTGGAGTTATTTTTCCATGTGATGATTTCAATTAAGGCTTTGTTGGAGGACCGAAGTTGTCTATTTGAAATGTAGAAGTTCAGCATGCCAGTCAGATCAGGGTTTTTTTCGGGATAGTACAGAATTAGATGAGCTAGGCTGCATTATCGGTAATGGGATCGCCTTGTGGTACTATTTTTGCGAATTTGGTCATGGCAACATGGGAAAGGTAGTTTGTCATAAGCAATAAGGAATTCAGCAGGTATATGAGTATGTATGTAAGTTACCTGGATGATATTTTTATTTTATGGACAAGTAGCTTACAGATGCTAGAACAGTTTGTGGAGTTCATTAATGGGACCACACAATTTTTAAAGTTCTCTTATGAAGTTAATGCTGAAGAAATTAACTATATGAACATAAACTTAAGAAAAGACAGGATAAATAGGCGGTTAATATCTAGAATATACAGAAAGCCAACATATTCCAATTCCTTTTTACACTACCAAAGTGCACATCCAATGTATAATAAGAGATCGGTTGTGAAAGGTCAATTTGTTCGAGCTACCAGAATGGCCAGTTTAGACTTTGACTTTGATGATAAATGTAATAAGTTGATTGAAATGTTTTTGGGAAGGGGGTATCCGCAATTTATGTTGGATGAATTATATGCTGAAGTTAAGTATGAGAGGCAAAGTGGATATTTCATTCCCAATCATAATAATGATGGAAGTAATGTTGTTATGAAAGAGATAATGGACAAATATGACCATTCAACAACTTTCATTACAACATTCACCACTGACTATTATGATATTAGAGCTACACTTACAAAGAATTGGGTGATTATTGAAGAGGATAGGCAAATTAAAGAAAGATCAAATATGGTTTGAAAATGGTGGCAAGAAGTGGTACCAGTTTAAAGAGTTTAATGGAAATTAATAATATAAAAGACAACATCAGACATTTTGGTACAAAAAAATGTGGAATGTGTAATTTTTGTCATTATATATATATATGTTGGTGAACACTTTGAAATAAGGGGTACAAAGTATAGTTTATAAAGAAAAGGAAGGTTTAATTGTAATACTAATAGGGTTGCTTATTTAGCCGCATGTAAAAAATGTCTCTCATATTAAGTTGGAAAAATTGAGAGATCATTAAAGGAAAGAGTATACGAGCATCAGTATGCTATAAGGAAAGCAAATTTAGCTACTGCACTGGACAGGCATGTTGTCATTAATCGCGGTCATGGTTTCCAATTTTTAGTTATTCAGCAGGTGAATGAAAATACTATGGGGGAGTCCATGGTCTTTGCAGTTAGATAAGTATGAATTAATATGGCAAGTGTTGTTAAATTCTTATGTATGACCAGGGCTTAATGACTATAGCTCTAGTAACAGCATTTTAAAGCTTAGGGCTCTTTGTAGATAAATTAATTAGCAAATACGACATTTGCTAAGATTTATTACTTATGCAAATAACAGAATTATATTAAGATTTGTAGTAAGGTGTGGAATGTAGATGCTGACATTTTTGCTATATTTTAGTATATTATTTATTCATTCATGTTAATATTACAGATAATAGGTAACAACATGTTGTTTAATGGTAATAATTAAATTAATGCTGAAATTCATTTTAGCAAGGATAAAATAGTAATGGAAGCAATTTTATATGTATAGTCTTTTTAAGAAAAGTTTTTAAATGCATCATTTCTGATTTTTGAATTTTTGGCAGACTTTTAAATAGTATGTAAGGCTGTGTTTTTATAATGTAAAGATGTCTGAGGAAGTTTGATATTATACTGAACGAAAGTGCTAACAGGACTTAATAAAATCGGGTTTTAGTAGGTTTCCGTGTGCCTTGCCGATCTACTGTTTTTAAAAGAAAACAAAACATATTAATATGTTCAGTTATAAACATTCCCCGGGATTCATGAAGCTCGGCGCAAGGACGGCAGTAGGCTTGCGCCGGCAGTGTGGCGTGAAGATGGCGCAGTAGCGCCAAATGTATATTAATGAAGGCGCGCTGCCGCCAGAGCCATGTGCGCAGGAAAGGAGCGCGAGTGCATAGGGCATGTCGAAGTGCCGCACGGAGGCGTGGAAATGGCAGCTGCCGACATGCAACCTAAAATGCTTGCATATAACAAGTTGTAAGACAGTAATCACATCTGTCAGTATCCCTGGATACTGAAACCTATGCAAGGCATGCAAGAAAGTTCCTGCGAACACAAAGTGAAGAAGCAAACACAAATGCACGGCAGGGAATAACGGGTCCCTATCCTGTGAACAAATGACATGGAAGACCATGTGTCCGTAGTCCAATGCCATTTAGATAGCTATACCTAGTGGAAGAGAAACGCATCATATGTTAGCAAGCCGCCAGTAGGTACATCCAGCCCAATGGTGAGGGTCATCAGTTGACCCATAATGTGAGGGAGGGTACACAGCTGGGCAGATGTGTCCATAACAAAATACACGATAAATGTAGATATCTAGCGACCCTATGTCTGAATCATATCCCACAAGGCATGTAATAGTCACATACAAAAGGTATGTCAGTAGTTCACATACCAAATGTGATAGGAAATAGAATAAGCATGTAAATGAAACAGAAGGAGCATATAAACAGCTACAACAATAAGGAAACATGTAGGCCGAAAGGAACAGTATTATCCATACCGTCGACAGTGGGGACGCGTTGTCTAGTATAGTCGGATATGTGTACGGAATATATCCCATCCTGGACATAGGAAAAGGTGGCATCCTACCAATGAGTAGAACAGGCTGCCAAAATCCGGAAATCAGAGGTACAAGCCAAACTTGTCAGGATGTGTCACAGTTGAACGGGTAGTACCTGGGTATACCAACCATGTAATGAAAGTTAAGTATGGGCGTCTACCTATGTGCGTGAGGCATAGCATGTGGAAAGCAAACATGGCAGGGTAGTCCACACAACCACAAAGGTACCTGACACATGTAGGGAATTCAATGTATTACTCTGGCCATTGTGGCAGTACAGGCAGACTCTGATCTAGAACTTCAGCAAAGGACAGGAGAATGGAATGCAAATCTGAAGGCACATGGGATGAAACTAAGCACAGATAAGACAGTGGTAATGGCAGCAGATTGGGGAAATCAGAAGAAGCTGAGAATAGAGATAGATGGGAAGATAGTGGAACAGGTAAACAGCTTCAGGTATCTGGGAGGGGTGGTTGAGGAGAAGGGTAGTCTGAATGAAGAGGTCAAAGCTAGAATCAGAGGGGCTGCAGCCAACTGGCATAGAGTATCAGGTGTAGTATATGACAGAAGAATGCCAAAGAAGCTGAAAAGTAAGGTGTACAAGACAGTGGTGCGACCAGTACTACTGTATGGTACAGAAACCTGGGCAGTAAAGGCAGAACAGTTGAAGAAGCTAGAGGTGATGGAAATGAAGTGCCTGACAAAGGTGGTAGGATGCACACTGCGGGACAGGCGAAGAAATGAGGACATAAGAGCAGAAGCCAAAGTAGCTCCAATTGCAGAAAAGATCAAAGAAAACACATTACGATGGTATGGGCACATGTGTAGAAAAGCAGAAGACAATCTGGTGAGGGAGATTTGGGACAGACAGGAAGATGGTAAGAGGAAGCAAGGACATCCAGCAAAGAAGTGGATGGATTGTGTGAAAGAAGATCTGCGACAGTCAGGCATGAGTGTTGAAGAAGGCAGGAGAGCGGAACTGAATCGAGAGAGATGGCGACAGTTAATATGATACCCCGACCCCATGTAAAATGGGAAAAAGGGGATGATGATGATGATGACTCTGGCCGTGTCATGGGCCAACAACCAAAGCAGTGATTTATGGGGTGTGAGGAATCTGTGTGTGGGGGGGGATGGGTAATGTTACAATCCTTGGGTAATGTTACAATCCTCCAAGGTGATACTGTGTCGTATGCAGAATAGGTGAACTGGAGGTGTATGAGGGAGCAGCGGGTGAAGCTGAAAGAAACACAAACACATGTATAAACAGCTGCAATACAACCAGACAGGCCATACTGTAGAACACAATCCCACAAACATATGAATATTGAAATGTGCGATACAAATCGATAGACATGTCACTGGCACATACCCACAGACTGGTCCTGATGGAACTGGCCATAACAAATGGAACACACCTGGATGCATAATGGACTACCCAGCATCCCCTCCACATCACACAACCGCCCTACCTGAACGTCCACCAAATCCAGCCATACTTGGCCTACTGGTTTGGTGCAGCCACAGCTACACATAGTGACCACTACGCATATGTGGTAAATAGTGTCACCCTAGGCAGTTGCAGGATTGCACACTATGTATCCCTGGCATGTAAAACCCCCAGCACGTTTTCATATAGCCAAAAAGATGTTCGTTATTTCCTTGTGGATTGGTCCAATTTTTGGATATCCCTCATGGGATATGTAACCTGTGTAAACATTAGAATGGAAGACACGAAGGCCAGCAGATATCTGGACACAAGTTGGAATGTGCATTAGAGGTGCACGACACTGTCCAGCCCTAAGTGGTCATGCATAACCTACCACCCAGGATCAAACACCTGCCCGTGATGCACGTGTCCCGACACGAAAAAGCGGGAGAATATATTGCACACATTCGCATAGTGGCACATAGTATAAGGATGATGAAGGTACTGACGTAAACAAGATACCCCTGATTCACTGTGTGAGGGACAAGTAATGTGTGTGTAGGTGTGACCTGACCAACAATGGTACAATCCCAAATGTCATGTGACCATAGGGAATAACTATGCACCATACTGCATGTAACAGTTTCCTAAAGCAGTCACGTCAGGATAGAATAAACGTAAGTCGTACAAGAAACAGCAAACAACAAAAGTGCCAGAGGTAGAAGGCTTACAGCTAGGAAACAAATGACTGTTCTAAACCTGCAGTGACAGTGGCTATGTGTCGGCCCAAATAATCTGGTGTCCGCAGTAGGGTTGTCATCTGTCCCGCTTTGCGAGGGATAGTACATTGTTGGACAGTTGTGTCTTGACAAAAGACATTTCAAATGGCAAATGTCATGGGATTGTAGGACATAATTATGTCCCATATGTTATGTAAAAGTAGCAGAAAAGAATTATTGCAGTATCTACAATACCTAAATGTTACAAAAATCAGAATAAGCAAATAAACCGCTACAACAATAGGGTTTTATGTCGGCAAATAAGTAAAGTTTTATCCGTTGTACTGACCGTGGGTATGTGTCGGCATGTAAAACCAGGTGTGTTCCGAAAATGTCCCATCTTGCCCATGTGAAAAGGTGCCAATCCTAGTCCCAGAATGCAGCACAACCCGTACATATGACAATGTCAACAATACCAATGGTCAGAGCATTCACACAATAACTGGCCAGACCCTTAAACTCACAAAGCCAGTGCCCTTTGGGGGAAAGGTGTTGAATGAGAATGAATACTCACAACAATGAAGAGTACAGACATATTTAACTGCAGACAATTAGTAGTATTACGAATCTGTCAACAGGTTCCAAGTTAATAGTACTAATATTGTAGAAGTGTCCATGATTGTCCCTGAGTTGTCATATCCTTGTCCCTGTAGACACGAGTCCGAGTATCAGAGAGGTCCGTACACAGAAGTACACCAACCAACTCTCCCAGCTGTTGACTAGACTATTGCATACCTGTAGTGGATTTATAACAGATGTCCAGAATAATATTCATTGTATGTATAAATTAATGAAATAGTCAAATGGGAAGGGAAACCACCCCTCCCCAACCCGCATTATGTAGTGGAACCACTCCCCACCCTAAATTATGTAGCGCTGACCCAATAATGTGGTCAGAGGTGCCCAAACACCTGCGTCTGTAAACACAGGTAGACTGTAAAACTCTGGACTAACTCTGGCCATGTGCTACGTGTGATCTTTGAACAGTGCCAGGGCAGTGCTAGTCACCAGTCGGCCGAGCCTAAACCTGGACCAGCACATGAAAACCCTGACAATCCAACACGCGTATGTGCGAGGACTATAAGCGTAGGGGGTTATGAATATCCTTTGAGTGAGTAGACTCGCAGCACGAATCCGAATCAGGGAATGTCCAAATTGTAGTACTGCGGTTTTCCCAGCAGGTGAATGGATGCCTGCTGTGTAAGGGAAGCGGTGAGGTGTATGTCAGAGTAGCTATGAACCATGGGTATACATATAAATGAGCCTGAACACCAACAGTGTAGCGGTTACAGCATCCGCCCAACGTAAAGACATTCCCGGTGCAAGTACGACTATAGCACATATTAATTGTGTAAAGAATGCCTCTGTGCTGTAAAGCCAACAGTTATACATGTAAAGGTGACCGCGTTCGCATGGGTCCGTTAACCGGATTCCATCAAAGTGGTACTGTCATAAGGAATAAGGCACATGTAATCCTAAAGACGTGCCTGTAAACATATGTAAGTCAGAATACGTAGATACAAGTGGCCCTGCACGGGTGTAGGCGGCTATTAGCATAGCAAATGTATGTTGTCTTCTACAGCTGTAATTGTCATATATATCTATATATATATATATATATATATATATATATATATATATATATATATATTTATATAGATGTGTGTATAGAGAAATATCCACAGACATAACAGAAATATACAATTATATAGCTACATATCTATCTATATATACACATATATATCTATCTATATATATATATATATATATATAGATATATAGATATGTTAGGAACGCTGAAAGACAAAAGCAAACCTAAGGGTTGTGAAGGGAATCCAGAACAAGTTAGCAATTATGAAGTGCTCGCAGCGTATGTCACATAAAGCTGCACAAGTGTGGGTAGAGCACCGCTCTCCACACCAGAGGCAGGGCTATACCAGTGGCCATAACATCGTTGAAGTGCTACGTCAACATTATAAACAGACGGAATGTAGGACATGTTGCGACCACCTACAGTTGTAACATGCAAATTGTTCGTAATGCATAACACCAGGAAAGGCACGTATGTGCAAATATTAATGGATGGTGAGCCTCTGAATACGCGAGGTGGTAGAAAATGTGTGTAGGGCCCCAACGCTCATGAGAGGGCAATGTGTAAAGGTGTGTCGCGGCTGTGATATCAGGTGAATAATGTCTGTTATGCGGGGAAACTCAACACGGGTGTGCAGGAGAAACCATGGATATGCGAGTATGGACACAGGGGTGATAGGGTATGTTGCGCCAGGTGCAAGGGTGCGGCCCGTGGAGGACAGCTAGTAGGGTTACCACTGTTTCAAATGCTCATAGTGGGACATTTTCTGTAGAAATGTCAGATTTGCAGGACAAAACATACCCATGACCAGTACAAATGATAGAACTTCACCTATCTGCCAAAATAAAAAGCTTATTCATGTAGCATTTGAGTTGCTTATACTATTTCATATAGCATGTAGGTGTTTCAGAGAAAAAATAACTGTTTTATGAAACTTTGAAAGAAAACGTAGGAAATATTTTCGTACAATAATCTCAGGACACCTGCCATTTTGTCAATTTTTCGCAGGACACAACTGCCCAAAGCGGGACTGTCCCTCACAAAGTGGGACAGGTGGTAACCCTAGCTAGTACGTAGTTGCGATTCCCAGATAGAGCGTCGTTTGCATGGAGACATGGGTGACTGGGAGTATCGTTGTCGGACGCTGTGCGTCAGGTCTGGCATCACTGCATGTAAAACCTATACGCCACTCATGAGCGGAACAGAGTTCTGCTGTGACAACCCCAAACCGGGAAAAGCAGAAAGACACAACTACATGAAGACAACATTTGTCGACGTATAGTCACAGTAACACAAACACACATCCTTTCAACAGTAATAATATGAATGTGTACAGAAACAAACACAGTAGCAGAAATAATAGGCTGTGCATACAAGGAATAGGTCGAATGACACGATCAGAACCCAGCTAGCAGCAGCACCCCAGACATGAAAAACCTGTGACATTTGTCTGCTGCACAACGTGCAATATACTGAACACAAGTTCACCGGAGTGAAGTGCCGGTGTCAGAATGACTAAGGCAATAGTATGCTGTTGAAGCAGGGATAAAACCAATACACATATGTAAGTGTCCATGTATAGGTTAACGGACACACATATGTATATATAGATAAAAATGTATATATACAAATAGCTATAATAATTGACATACACATATATATCCATACGGACATATATATATATATATATATATATATATATATATATATATATATATATATATATATATATATATATATAGACACACACACACACACACACACACACACACACACACACACACAAGGATATACTATGGATATAGATAGATAGATACATATACACAAACAACAGGTAGTGATATATACACATACACACAAAACAAACTATATGTCAGTGTAGATATACACATTCACATAAATAGGTTACTTCACAACAATTAGGGGTAACATATTTACAGCCTGGACATTTGTGACTGGGAGGTCTAATAAAGAAATGTTGTACCCCCCACATTGCTCAGCTAGGCCGGACAGACATACAGACAGGCAATACAGATCAATACACTGCCGCTGTCCAAAACACCGGTAGGAAAGGACCAGCGGGAGAGTTCTGCAAGGTCTACACTTTAAACATGGATAATGGTGTCCCTAGCGGGACCCCAAAAATTCAGGGTATGTATGAACCTGTAGTCATCGATGCAAGCAGGATGTAGGTGTACATGGAACAGTAGGTTGCGCAAGTGTGATAATACATGGGTTGACAAAACGTACAACATGTGTCCCGAGATGGGGAGAGTGGGCAATGTGTAGGGGTGTGCTCATACCCCAGCTGCGTTCGCAGTAAGTATTTGTCACGACTGCTGTAGCGGGGTGCCAGGTAGGTGGTCCATGGGTATGCATTAATGGGCTTAAGTGTGCATGTGTTGGTTGGCAGAGATGTAGTAGGCCCGCCCAGTGGAAGTCATTAATATTCCTATGTGGGCATAGCATACGCCTACACCTCCCAAACCTGAAGAGCACATCTACTGGATAGTTTGTAAACCATCGGGGAATACAGAGAAACCTACACAGTGCCCTGTACCCGAGTAGCATGGACGTCCATAGTTATGTATCAGAATGTACCAAAGTCCAAAGAAACACTGCCAGAAATACTGATATTAGGTGAACAGGTGGCGGAATACAGGTAATGACAGATGATAACATGTATGAGTCATAAGCAGCATGTACCTCAACAAACATGAATGAATACATATGTTCTGTGACTGTGAATGTGTCTGGTTAATAGAACCAATCATCTAAATGTGTCCCGCAGGGTGTTATGCATTGTTCCCGATACGGTGTTCAGTCACACCCATTGGTATGTGAGTTCTGCTACTGACGGAAACCGCATAAGTTGCTGACCACTTCAGGTAGATGATAGCATAATAGAAGAGGTTAAACACCCATACACCTGTGAGGGACACACCCGTCTGGGCAGTTGTGTCCTGCAAAATGACAGTTATGGCACATGGCCTGTGCATACCTCTCAACTGTCCCTGAATTTCATGGACGTCCCTGATTTCGACCCAAATTTCAACTCTGTCCCTCTTAATCCCTCCTAAAACTAGTGACTTTTGGAGGAAAGGTGATGAATTACACTTAATGAAAACTGACAATAATTAAGAGTTATAATTTTACTTCAGAAAATGTGTGTTAATTCATATGCACTGATTCTGTCAATGTATCAGGTTAATAGCACTAATATTTTAAAGTTGTCCCTGATTGTCCCTGTTCTTCCCTGACTTGTCCCTGATGCTGTTGAAATTTGTCCCCAATTGGTTGAGAGGTCTGGGCCTGTGAGTTCGGGAATGGAGGCTAGATAGTGTGTGTAGTGGTGTCAGACATCACTTTGTTGTATCAGTAACAGCTACATGTAGTAGGAAACAGTATTATCAATTATAATGCTACATAAATAACCTTAACGTATGCAAACCGTGGAGGTCATCCGTGTACTACTGGCTGTGGCTCAGACCTCTCAACCAATTGGGGGCAAATTGCAACAGAATCATGGATAAGTCAAGAAAACACAAGGACAATAAGGGACACATTTAAAATATTAGAGCTATTAACTGGAAACATTGACAGAATCAGAGCATATGAATTAATACACATTTTCTGAAGTAAAGAAGTTTGTAACTCTTACTTATTGTCATTATTCATTAAGTGTGATTCACCATCTTTCCTCCAAACGTCATTAGTTTTAGGAGGGATTAAGAGGGACAGAGTGAAAATATGATTCAAAACATGGACGGCCCTGAAAATCAGGGACAGTTGAGAGGTATGCTGTGGTTATGTGTTGCCTCGACACATGTGATAGCTCTACATATAGGGTCAATAGGTCCGCCACCAGTCTGAACGGCAAAAGTGGAACCTGGTCTGTAGAACTGTCAGATGTACCAGGGCAGAACATACATATAGCCATGCATAGTACAGAAATATACATATCGGAGCAAATCAAAGCATAGTCTAGCAGCAGTATAGTTGGTCATGCTACTACATATGACATATCGACGTGTCAGGTATACAAGACCTGTAACAAGCAACCAGCACAGACACCTACAACATGAGAAGGTCCCCTAATCAGGACAGTTGCAATGGCTAGAGTATTGTCCATACCACTCAACTGTCCCTGAATGTCAGGTACGTCCCTGCGTTCGACTGAAAGTCTAACTGTGTCCCTCTTAATCCCTCCTAAATGTAGTGGCTGTTGAAGGAAAGGTGGTGAATTACATTCACTGACTAATGACAATAAGTAGGAGTTATAAACAACTGTCACGTCACAATATGTATATTATGTCATATGCTCTGATTCTGTCAATGTGTCAAGTTAATAGCACTACATTTGTAAATGTGTCCCTGCTTTTCATGACCTGTCCCTGAGTCTGCAGAAATATGTCCCCGATTGGTGGAGAGTTCTGGTATTGTCACATGTGATGTGTGATGAGGGACTGTCCCATGCAAAGTGGGAAAGGTGTCACTCCTACAGTCTCCCGTCGTGCAGTCTGAAAGGTGGTCAACATGCAGTTGGTATGCGATAGCATGGCTCGGCAGACCGCTGTGTTAACAAACCCAAGTCACATGTCAGCATTGCAGAGTATCGGTTCCCATGTATCAGGCAGATGGGAGCAGATTGTATGAGGAACACGCATATAATATGATTACGTCACTGGACAGGCCTCCGAGTCCGTACAGTCAAACGGCGGCCGTAGCAAAATGGTTACACATACCCGATACTGTAGTCATGTAGTCCAATGTAATACGCATCACAAGGGATCGCACACACCCATCGTGAGTGACAAATGTAAGCGGACATGTCGGAGAGCGAGTGGCTGTAAGCGTGTTTGTCTACCAGTATGCCAGTAGTGCCCTGTCAAAGAAATGTGGAGTGTAAATGTGTATAAGGTGCTGTGACCAGAGGTCAGCAGTGCTTAACACTGTGCAAACCCACGCACAACAGCTCCCACCTGCTGGACTGTGCCTTACCTGGTTTGTATCCAAAGGCATCGGCATGTCCGCAAACAAAGAACCGCCCTATACACGTGATGGTAGACGTACCCTGCACATATAGCTCATGTGACTGAACAATAGACCATGGCAGATGTACAGACAATAGACCGCAAACACCATACAGCGCAGACATCCAACAGTACAGCAATGTACTGGCAGATATGTCTGGACCACTGGTGTGTGTATGCTTGGCCGTCCTGTGTATCAGTGTGTGAGCATGCCCAGTATGACTGTTGCGCATGTTGTAGACTGACAATACCATCATGTGTGTGAGCATGCAAAGTATGGTCAACTGTATTGCATGTGTCACATGTCCAGATAGTTAGTACTGTGTTGCTGACCCCTCCGTTCTACACAGACAGGTGACATGCTGTGTCTGCAGGGTAGCTAATGGTCATGTGGCATTGACAGTTGCTACATGTCTGTATAGCATGGGGGGACATGCAACCACAGTCCTACACAGCACCGTGGGTGGTGCACATGACTCACATGTGTAGGTGTGACGGTGTGCACAGCCAACAGTTGTACACATCTGCCACTACTGTGCAGGTCTGCCAGGTACTCCATGTCAGTGTGTGGACCTACCTAAATTGCTGGTTGGAGGGATACCAGGGTATGTCAGTTCCCAGCATTAATTACCAGCACAGTGGTGTTGGACGTCCTATTACACATCCTACATCAAACAGACTGGCCTGCTGTCATCTGTGTGTGTCATATGGGGTTGGGGTCTGTCAGTGGGCATATCCATAGGCCATCGTATATCATTTGTCTGTATTGGTCCACATCTGTCCAGCTGCATGGGACGTGTGTGGGCTCTATGGACACACATGATGGTCAGCCCATAATCTGCAGTGGGTAGGACACCCTGTGTACTACAGGCTACCATTGTGAACCCTGTATGTGCTACAGAGGTCATGGTGCCACTATGGATGTGTACTGTCTGCTGCCCTAACATTTGGCCATCACAGTCACTTGTATGCTCACATACATACCAGAGCAATGGGTAAGTACACATTTTAATACAATCGCTAGTTGTTAGGTCAATAGACACACCTCGGTTGTGTTATGGATGCACACAGTGCACCTTCCTTACATGGCCGAGCACAGGTACTGTCATGTTTGGCATCCATTGTACTGTGTGCGGGTCAGAGAGGGGAAATCCGTGTGTACCTACTGTGTCAGTGCATATGCCGTGTGTTGCCTCTTTGCCAAGGGCAGGTCATATTGTGCACGAGCTGTCGCCGACTGTGCCCTACACAGGTAGTTCCTTCACTAAGTCACACTGTGCCTTTACAGGCCTTGGCAGTGGTGTTGGGCTGTGTGGCCCTGCCCCATGCCATTTGTGCTGCAACTGTTACTGCAGGCTAGCATTGTGTAGCATAGCAAATAACATAACATGTATGCATGTAACTTGTGAGTACTGCAGAGCCCCTACAGATGTGTCTGGATACCAGAACTGTGAACCGAGCATCCCAAACACATGCACATGTATATGTCTTGCCTGTGCATCCACCTCAGTATGGTGTGAGTGTTCAGGTGTGTGTGCATTGCTGATGGGTGTTATAAGTCACTACACTAGTGTTTACCTAGCATCCACCACTGGGAGACTGTAGGGGATGTCCACATAGGCACTGGTGTGCTACCGCTGTGTCAGACACCATATATCGGACACATCACAGCTTCCAGGGCAGACAGCACACGCATTCAATGTCATGCCCTGGCCATCGCAAAGGGCCTAGCTGTTGTAGGGTATGCCCCTCCACTGACAGTAGGCCCTACCCTGCTCCCCGGGTGGTGCTACGTGTGAAGGCTATAGCACCCAGTACTCCAGGGTACTCATCCATGTGGTGGAACAGATTCATATTGCAGGTCCACTAATCACGTATGTGGAGGACCTGTACATGCTCACTAGCATGTGTTGACATGGCATCTGTGAAGTGGTGCAATACTCTGGATGCAGATTCCTGTGAGATACCCATGATATCCCCAGTTGTGCTGTGTGAGGTACCTGTGGCTAGTACACCTAGGACAACACATCCCATGGTATCCACTGTAATGCGTTCCCCTCGGCCTGTTTGATGTGTTAGGCACAGGTCAACAAGCTGCTGTAGGAGGTCTCTGTCCACCCCATAGTGCTCTAACATCCCCAGTCCATGTAGACCCTAGTAAGTCACCCTCGGTCAATAAAGTCATGTGTCACCCCAGTAAGGGTTGTCCGGCAGTATACACATTCGCACTGCCCCAGCCCCCTGCACATGTTGGTGTATGTTGGCTGCTGCAGCCCTTTGGTTGGACTGTATCGTGAAATGTCTCTGCAGGTATACACTGGTGGTGTAGAGTGTGGATGACATATGTGTGTATGCTGCTTGCTCGCATTAGTGTACTGTCCATGTGCGGGCTGGCCATGTCATCAGCTGATTGTGCTGATCAACACCTGTGTGTGCTGCCTGGACACCCTGACTACCCCACCACTGCTGTCATCCCTCCCAGTGTCACCAGGCAGGTATAGACACACCCCTAGCTGAGGTTTGCTAGGGCAGGAGCACTCCCGAGGCACAGTACTGCAATGTACGTACAGTATGCCTGACCCCTCTCCCATGCTGTCATCTATATGCGCGACCTGCACCTGGCTGACTACACACATACACTTCAGGGACCAGCAGCACACCCTGGTGATAAATGTGATACACCATAGTCAACCTCATCTGCATAGTATAGTCTTCTAAAGAATAGTTATATGACCCATGCCGAACCTCCAACATATTAACCACTGCTCAGTGTCGCTCAGATTCACACACAGCTGGCAACAGGTGCCCTACCATCACCATATTTGATGTCCCATGGTCTTCCCAGCAACAAAATTACCGGTGTCTACACGACTACAACCCATGGCCCTGAACACCACAGACGATGTGCATTAACACCACACCATGGCAGATATACATAGATCCCAGGTTATCATGTACAGATCATCCGGCACAAATAGTCAATAGTGCTGAATTCCCCAGACATATGTTTACATCCATGTCCAACTCTACATCTACATATATCACATATATTATTTGTAGACATATATACATGGACATATATATATATATATATATATATATATATATATATATATATATATATATATATACATACACTCATATACATGTACACATATGTAGATATGGTATTTATGTCACAACAGCGAACCACATGACAGCAATGCATTAGACAGGAATGGAAAGGTAACCACATGTGCCACCTGCATCATGTAGTGTTGTTAATATCAAGGCACGTGTGTTATGTTGCATCACACGGGTCAGACCATAGCAAGGGTAAGAGTAGGGCTGCTGACAGTTACTCACCAGACCTATTGGCGACTGTATGTGTTGACAACCCAGTGTCTTGGCAGAATATGTGGGCTGTGGACATTAAATAGGTCAGCAACAAAACAAACTGGACATCCTGCAGCTAGCCACCCACAGATACCAACACATACAGTATAACTGCCAAACACACACCTGCCATGCCCTGGAATTGAGCATCTACCTGTGTAGTCTACTATACTACAGCATTATGCAGTAACAGAACGCGCTACCAAGTTCAGGCATCACCGCACTCCCACAGGTATACTTCTAGGTGGATGATATCATCCGCAAAGGCAAAGACGCCGATAGGGAATGTATGTGCTGTGAGCTGTCTAAAAGCATTACACTGTCCCCAGACAGCTGGAAACACACACACACACACACAGGCACACACCTGCCAGGGCTGGGAGTCAAACACACACCTAACTACCTTATCATACTACAGCAATATGCAGTTACAGAATGCACTACCGAGATTACTGAACACAGCACTCCCAGAGGCATACTTCTAGGTGGGTGACATCATCCGCAAAGGCAAAGACGCTGATAGGGAATGTATGTGCTGTGAGCCATCTAAAAGCATTACTCTGTCCCCAGGCAGCTGGAAACACACACACACACACAGGCACACACCTGCCAGGGCTGGGAGTCGAACATACACCTAATTACCTTATCACACTACAGCAATACGCAGTTACAGAATGCGCTACTGAGATTACTGAACACAGCACTCCCAGAGGCATACTTCTAGGTGAGTGACATCATCCGCAAAGGCAAAGATGCCGATAGGGAATGTATGTGCTGTGAGCCATCTAAAAACATTACTCTATCCCCAGGCAGCTGGAAACACACACACAGGCACACACCTGCCAGGGCTGGGAGTCGAACATACACCTAACTACCATATCACACTACAGCATTACGCAGTTACAGAACGCGCTACCGAGATTACTGAACACAGCACTCCCAGAGGCATACTTCTAGGTGGGTGACATCATCCGCAAAGGCAAAGACGCCGATAGGGAATGTATGTGCTGTGAGCCATTTAAAAGCATTACTCTATCCCTAGGCAGCTGGAAACACACACACACACAAACACACACACACACACACACACACACACACACACAAACACACACACAGAGGCACACACTTGGCAGGGCTGGGAGTCGAACATACACCTAACTACCTTATCACACTACAGCATTACGCAGTTACAGAATGCGCTACCGAGATTTCTGAACACAGCACTCCCAGAGGCATACGTCTAGGTAGTTGACATCATCCGCAAAGGCAAGGACGCCAATAGGGAATGTATAGAGAGTGAGCAGTCTGAAAGCATATTACTGTCCCAAGGTAGACGTAGATAAACACACGGCAGTGGTGTAATCAGGGCAACTAAATATCTACGGAGCACTACAACAACACTACATAGATACGTGATGCGCCACAGACAGTACACCCTTCAAGACAGTCAACCAATGAGTTCAATGTAGGCATCCATTGTGACGTGGACAATGGACATCTGTTGCCTGGATGACCACCATCGCTATACAGGATGTCAATGGCCATGCCCATACACAGAGGCACATCACTGACACAAGGTGTCACTGGGCATGCCCACACACTTAGTATCACACATCCATTTGGAATGTACTGTGTGTCCATCTACACAACAGCGTACTGGGCATGATCACACACTTAGCAGTTGCAAAGGGCCATCAGCAGTTGCAAAGGGCCGTCTTGCATGCACACGGATTCTAAACATGGAAGGGTGCAGTTTGGAATGTACTGTGTGTCCATCTACACAACGGCATACTGGGTATGCTCACACACTTAGCGGTTGCAAAGGCCCGTCAGCAATTGCAAAGGGCCGTCTTGCATGCACACAGATTCTAAACATGGAAGGGCGCAGTTTGGAATGTACTGTGTGTCCATCTACACCATGGCGTACTGGGCATGCTCACACACTTAGCGGTTGCAAAGGGCCGTCAGCATTTGCAAAGGGCCGTCTTGCATGCACACGGATTCTAAACATGGGAGGGCGGAGTTTGGAATGTACTGAGTGTCCATCTACACAACGGCGTACCGGGCATGCTCACACACTTAGCGGTTGCAAAGGGCCGTCAGCAGTTGCAAAGGGCCGTCTTGCATGCACATGGATTCTAAACACGGAAGGGCATAGTATGGTGTTACTGTCCCCACGTACATGAATGCCACTCACATGTACTGACCAGTACACACTCAGGAGCCATCACAGATGTCTCAGGTGCAGATCACAGAGGTACACACCACATACATTGTAGCCCTCAGACATCACTATGTTGCAGGATCAGCAATACACTGCCATACATTACCACAACACCATGTGGCTCATGACCAGTGGACTGTACATAGGTCTACAGCAACTGTGCAGACTACACATTTACCGACAGGATTCCATCATGTGTTATGCATTGCAATGATACCACTGTAATGACCAGGTCGGCTCTACACATACCAGGGGCCCTGGGTCTTACACAGCTGTGACAGATGACTGTCGCTGTACACCAGAAATCACACGTTTGGATATGACATACATGTAATCACAGTGGATATGTGCATGGACCACACACACAACAGATATGTACATAGCATAGCTTTTGCTGTTCTCCGTGCAGACAAGTGGCTACAGCAATCACACACACACAAATGGAAGGTGGGTCCATGGCTTTTGAATGCTAACAGTACATGAGGTAGCAATGTTGACCGAGGATGCATTCCTTCTGTACTAGTTACCCATGACACCCATCATATCTTACAACAGTCCATGTGTTATGCATGCCATCACACATGTCCACCGATTGCATTGCATACAAACATGGCTACATGACAAGCATGTAGGACCAACACACATGTACAATTTGTAGTGTGCATGCAGCTACCATGCATGTGCAGTAGCTGATGTATGTGAACCATCTGTGCCTAACTACAACATGCAGCTGCAATGCAGCCCCATCACTGACACCTGTATATGGTGACATACTGACAGTACGGTAGGATGTACATCAGGTATGGATGGATGTGTGTACATAAAGTGGTGATCCACCTGTGCAGATGGATGTTTGCCAGGGACGGCTCACAGGTATGTCACACGCCATCCTACCATTACATGTGCAAACAGTACGCTATGTTACTGTTACTTGACGGTGAAGACATATAACCTACACAGCGGTCAGGTTACCGACTGTATGTCACCTGACACCTGTAACACTTACATCCTCCCGTGTGCATATAGCACCACAATTGCCGGACGTAGTGTTGGTATATATAATGCGGCCAATACTGCTACATGTCAGACGTATCATCATATCGCAGGTGTATCATTCACACTACTGCCATGTGTGTTTGCTTGTGAGACCATATATGCCACATATGGTGGGGATTACATCCCAATTGTTACACACCCCTGTACACTGTTGTAGAGATCTGTACATACTGCAGTGTGGAAAGCATGATGTAGGCAAGGGTGGTGTGTGTATCACACACATCAGCTATCCGTATGTGTATGACATTTGTGGTCCCCACAGTGTGTGTGTGTGTGTGTGTGTGTGTGTGTGTGTGTGTGTGTGTGTGTGTGTGTGTGTGTGTGTGTGTGTGTATCTATGTATGGCTGTCTGGTGCATGGAGTGAGGGTGTATGCTACCATACAGAACACACAGGATCCCTAACCCCTCATGGTGATGCAGTCCACTACCCTGTTGATGCCATAGGTCTCAGCCATACTGGCTACCTGTACATGTTCTTTCTCTGTGTCATGTCGCGTTGCTGCACAGTACTGTGAGGGTGATGACCACATAGGCAGGGGACCTCACCTCAACACTATGGGGTGTGTGTTATAATGTTGTTGACCCCGTGAGTGTGGGCATGTTCCTGTAATGTGACAGGGTATGACTGCTACACAATGAGGCCTCATGCTATCAGGTGGCCTCTAACATTATCATCGGCCGGGCCGCTTTGTACAACACCTGCACCATGTCAACATACCTGTAATGTGACCTGGTATGGATGTCCCATCTCTAGCCACTGTAGCCTCTTAAACTGCCTACATGCGTCTGGATCAGTATATGTGTGGACATCTGTGGTATGTTAGCATTTCCAACAGTCAGGTTGAGGCTACATATAGCATGCTGATATTGCCATACGTGCCTGTGAGTACTCCACAGTTACACATGGGAGACTGCAAACACTGCTACCTGTAGGCACATGCAAGTAGACCATAAGGAGGGAACCAGGTCATCATTACCAACATGCTGTTACTGTTGCTACCAAGACACATACTGTGAACATATAACAATGCAGGCTAAACCTGTACTACATGGTATGTCTGGTGCGTGTTAACAGTACACAACTAATGTAATATACACTTCTCTCGCTATTCTTACACAACTAATGTTATACACACTTCTCTCACTGTTCTGTTCACCCTGTGCATCAGACCAATTGAGCATGTCCCTGCACCGATGGTGTGGATTACAGGGATGCGGCACAGGCTTCACATATGCACAGGGTGATAATATTTGCCAGGGGCATAGGCTGCACCAATGGATGACATCATGTGTGTGGGTAAGGGCCAGTGACATGATTGGACATGTCTGTTCAGTATGCATGTGGGTGTTGTGGTGCCTTACAGATGTGTTTGCTGTGTGCGTGTATGTGTGCACACAGTTCTGCCTTTTGTGAGGCCTACACAGGGGTATTATTGACAGCTCCAGATTGTACAGACCAGGTTGTACAGTTCACGGTGTCCGACCAAGGCCATGTGACCTGTGCCTGCCAGGGGTTGCACAGGCACTACCAGGTGGAGGTACAGATTGGCTACTGTCCGACAACACATGTCCACTGGAACCGTGTCCCCGCTGGGAATGTCCAGGGCCATGTCCACATGGCCTGCTGTGTCCTGGTGTGGACAGCGCAGCACCAGCTGCACTGCTACTGCTACCGGCACTATGGGAGTCGGCATGTGAGGTGGCACGCTCACGTTGACCTGCACTAGGTGGTGTAGCTGGTCTATGTCCACGTGGCCTACACCTCACTCCTACCAGATGCTCCAGCACAGACAGCTCACGCTCGTGGATTGCCATGCCATGGTCAAGGATTCCAACCATGTCACCCAATCGCCTGTCCAGAACATCAGCAATCTGCTGTTGAGCATTTGCCAATGCCTGGATGTTGTCGTTTAGGGTATGGATAGCAGCCCTCTGCAGCCTCTGTCTTCTCTGTTCTGCCATTCAGCACATGCCTGTGCCGCCATTACAGTCTTGAACATACATCTGGTGATACCAGCTCCTGCGCTCTGTCCTGCAGGTGCATGTCTGCCAGAGGTCCTCCTACGAGCAGCACCGGCCGCATGCCTGTGTGGCACATCTGCTGTCGTTACACTGACACCATGGTGTGGAGACACACCTTCTGTAGCCACCACACGTTCCTGTTCCATGCTAACAGACGCTGACTGTCCTTCCTCTATGGCCACTGGTGATGCAGTATGTATTGGCAGCAGAACTGTGTGCAGGGAAGAGGGGGACATAGCTGGGATGGCAACCATCAGCAGAGATTCAGCCTCTGACAACCCTGCCTGTACCTCATGCATATGTTCATCACTGCTAGTATCTGTGGGGACACTAACATCAGATGGACCGCAGGATGGTAACGCACCTACATCACCTGTGAATGCAAAGAAAGACTAAATTACAATAGACACACACACACACACACACACACACACACACACACACACACACACACACACACCATGCATGTGAGTAGACAGACGGCATGCAGCATGCCTGTGATACAGCAGATGGCATGCAGCTCAGACATTAATAGTGTTAGTTACCATACCTCCCTGGGGTGCACACTACAGCAAGTAGGTGTCATATCAGTAGCCATGCAGTTCACACAATGATGGTAGTATGCATGCATCCCCATGATACACCATGTGGACCAGAACAGGATAACAGTACACACGGCTGACGTTACCTTGACATGTAATCCGCTGACGTGTGCATTAACATGCATACATGTCTGACACAATGGTGTCCTGACAGATGTACAGTGTCATAATGGACATCACATTGCAGTGTTGTCTGTATGCCCTACAGATAGAATGCATGTTTAGCAAATGTGCAAGAGCATGGAAAGGTAGTGTGAGCCATCTACATTGCTATACAGTGTGAAGTACAGACACTGTGCCATTGCATGGCATCATGAGGCGTCTATTTTGCTATACAGTGCATAATACGTACACATTGCATAGCCATAACTGCATGCATACCCATGACATAACTGTGGATTGTGACCAACAATGCTGAGGTGTATACACACCAAACCATGCTATGTCATGTGACAGGTCACTGGAGGACCTACAGTTGACACCCCTGCACAACTACTACAGAGTCTTAGCTGCCTGGCAACCATGTCCACACATAGCAGACTTGTTAATTCACCATGTCCCACATGACATTGATGTACCACACACACACACAAGGTGCACAGCTAATGGTGATGTCCTACAGCAGCAAGGGAAATGTACAGTATCTGTGGCCTGATGTGGTATCAATGTCTGTGGAAGTTGTACAGGTGACTACTGTCATGCTATGACCCAGTCATGATGTTCAACACATCTTATATGGTAGACATCGTTGACATCGCCAGTAGCTGTGCACAGGCTTTTAGGATGTCCAGTGTACCACATCAACTGTATAATCAGTCATCTAAGGCTATTATTGGACCATGTGTGGACAGTGTGAAACAGGGTGTATACACACCACATCTAATGTGTGGCTACGTGTCTCTGGCCATCCCCCATGGTCATGTGTGCACATGTGTTGGCCAAATGTGTGTGATGGCCATCTATCACACATGTCTGTGTTGTCCCATATGACATACACCCATAGATGTCAGATATGTCACCATCCACAGGGCTATGCAGACAACGGGTTGTATGTTTGGTATGTGGGGTATGGGTTATGGGATAGTGTGACAATATTGCAGCCAAATCACTACGTGTCTGGGACATGTCAGATGACACATCACAATGTATGCACCCATTGCAGGGGCATATAACACAATGGTGACTCCTATGGGCTGCCCATATCACAGCTCACTGTGTGGTACTGTTTGCGTACCACACATGTTGTTCCAATGTATAGTACATATGCCTCCATTGTAGAACACCTCCACCATTGTATGCACAGCTGTCCACACATGTAGCAATGACAAATACTGTGGTTTCATGTCAGTGTATCATTTCATTGGTATATATTGCACATGGGTGGCCTGTGAGAATGATGGGTGATGCGACCTGTATATCATGACTGGAATGAACATCAAGTGTACAAGTGTTAACTGGCCACATGGCAAATAGATCTATGCTTTAACATGCCTGATACTGATGACAGTCTCACCTGCAACGGACTCATGTCTGTGCGGCACACCAGAGGGGTGACAGCAGTATGCACATTATCCATGACTGTATGACAGCCACAGGGTGCACTGTGCATGTTAACACATTCGCCTGTACAATAGCATATAGTATGCACATGTGTGCATACACAGGATAGCATACTGTAGTATGCAGCATGTGTGTCCGCATACCTTGCATATGTTGTTACATTACATAATGTACAGTGACACATGCAACTAAATGGGATATAATAGCCATATGTGCAGTACTGACTTACCAGGCAACTCCAGGCTCATTGGTTGGGAGACACCCACCTCCACGATGGCAGCTAGTGTTTGTGGATGCTGCTCTGAGGGTGTCTCCAGACTGGCCAGTAGCTCCTCGGTATGTGTGAGTGCGGGCTGGGTTGGTGGCCCACCACCTGTTCCACCTTGTTCACTGGCGATTGCAGTGGCATGCTGTTTTGCATGTCGTATCAAGTCCATGCAGTGTCTGCGCACCTGCTGGTAGGTACGGTTATGGCCACCCACATCGTTCACCCTCCTGTGAAGATCCCGCCACAGGTCGTCCCGCTGCTGGGCATGCTGTGGCACATGGCTGAACAACACCTCGTAGTTCTCATGGAGGTACGGGATGAGGACATCATCCTCCTGGTGGCTGTATACTGGCAGGCATGTATGAGGCATTATCTGTAAGACATAATGATGGTGACAGGTCACAGTTTCAGAGATGTACAGAGATACTGCTGCACATACATTTTTAGTAAAGCTAGTGCATCTGCACAGTTAATTTTGCAAATCATCATGACACTGACACAACTGACATGTTTGTGTCACACACATGTAACACCCGTTATGCATTGGATATCATCACCATATATGTGTGTCTCCTCATTACATTGTTCATACTCCATGTGAATGCTGTCTTGATGTGGGCATGTCTGTTTGCCTGCACTGGTGTTTTTACCTATCAGCACATGCCTGGATGTGTCCACGGTAATGCTGTTGACCTTGATGCTGTGTATATGTCACATATCAACACATACACAGCCTTAATGGACTTGAGCAGTGACAATGCATACATACGCATGGAAACCTTTACATGCATGTGTTTTGCCATGTACATCTACACAGCACTGTACAGCTGTTCAACATCCTGCCACGGATCGCCTGTGTTGCACATGTGATAGACATGGGACAATGGCTAGTCGGACGTCATTCGCAGGGATGGTTATCAACTATAGCATGTACGGGCAAGGTTTCCTAGCTGTATCCGACAGCCATTATGCCACCGCAAGGTGCATCAGTGCCACATTACTGATCCAGACAGTTGATACTACATCTACCATGCGGCCATCACACCATGTATGACAGGGTTGACATGTGCAGCTTTGATGGACAGGGTTGCATGGTATGGCGGGAGTATGTCACATGTATGGCACAGGGATCTGTCCAGCATGTGGCAATCCTAGTAGTAGGACGGTGGCTGCCCATGACGTATGTCATTCAGATCAGGATATGGACATGTAGCATGTCCAACATCATAGTGTAGCAAATGTCTTTATGCAAGGTAGACAGCATGCTGCATAGTGGAGGTGAGGATTGTGAAGACTGGTATTGCCCATCCACGCATGGCCAATACCCCTTAAAGGTGATATGTGATCCAATATTGGTCACCCGAGTGCTGTGTATGCCTGTCCAATGATCTCCGTGCTCATGGATGGCACCCTGTTATGACATGGGTACCTCGTATGACTACCTAAGGGGCCTGGAGATGTCACCAACTCAGGGAGGTGTACTGCACAGCACCATCCCTTACACAGTGTCCATAATGTTGACCACAGCCTAGGTGGTAGTTAATGGGTACAGGGATATTCACCTAGCGGTGACAATGCTGATATCATCCATCAGAATGTGCACATATGTCACACACCTCACCCACACAGCCCATTCTGTATGTTGTTCACTACACTGAGACAGCTATTGCTCATAGGTCATGTTCATTCACATCCTTACATACACAGATGCCTGACATTTGTCTGTGTGGTATGGGCTAAAATGAGGGTGGAGTACAACACATTAACCCTGCTTTACTGTAGCTGGCACTGGTGTGATATGCACATGCCACTCTGGCACCTTTTGTAGTGTTGATACTGTCAACAGGCCACTGGTAGAACACTCCTGTGACATACAAACGTATATGTAGTCAAACATCCTACTGTCATGTACATCTGTACTGCTAACATCTACATTAATAATGGTTCATGGACTTGCAGACCATACTCAGCAGGGTTATAGTGTGGTGCCACCGCTTATGACTGTCGTCACCACTTGTGGGTTGATATTATCCAACACCCCATCTGTATTGTATGTTCATGCTCAACACTTGTTCAGAACTTGTGAGCACGTCATGAGCTACTGATTAATATAGCACCCATTCCACACCATTTCTCACAGGTACACTGTCTGTCCTTACATTTCCAGCTTGCTTACAGTACAACAGCTGTTGTACACACGTAACCCACATATCTTGTGAGACATGGTTGTATATACAGGCATGTCCAACTGTCACGTACCAGTGCTATTGCCTGTCTATATGCTGAATATGTCGTACATGTGGCAATAGAGCAATTGTCTCATGTACACAGTCAATGTTCACCTCCCAACATGCGACACTACAGCCTGTGGGGGATGCACATATGCAGCCCTGCTGACGGTAATGCTGTCACCAACCCTGACTGCACCTGACAGTCATGTGGGGATGTGTAACATTCGCAACACACCCACTCATCACATAGTGTCACAAGATCTCCACCACAGGCCACACATACGAGGACAACTTGTGCAGTACCTATCCATACTCTGTGTAGGCACCAAAGGCAGCCCCCATCACCAAACACAACAACAACAACTTATAGCCCACAGACTCATGTGTGCCCATCACATATAGCCAATAGGGTGTTATAACATACACAACACACCTGTCATAGGTGACTCTGTATGCGGTCACACTGATGTTCCACTCAGCAGGCTACACAAGGCGATAGTCGCTTACATCTTGCTGTCGGGTAACTGGTTCTTCAACATAACCTATGCACCCATGCCACACCTCACCAGGTACAATGTGACTGTCATTCTCCATGTTAGTGTGACTGCCCTGAGATGCAACTTCACAGAATATGTGTGGAAAGACATGCAATAGCTCACCAGTCTTTGCCCTGCAGGTATGGGCAAAGCCCTGGGGAGCATTATGCATTCATCCTGACCTGATACCACTGTACAACGACTGACTGTGTCACTTTAACAGTTGCCTATGCTTCTGCTGTCATTCCACAGGCATCTGGTATCTGTCCACTTAGATTGACATAGTCAAACAACACAATGCTTTGGCACAGATGACCTGCACCTGTCAGCCCTGGGAGTACAGATCACATTTAAGGCTCTTGCTGCTTCTATACTGCCTGTCTTGCACAGTTTCCAATAACATTCACCACCAGAGCGGGAACTGGCAAGAAAAACATGGGGTCATGTGACGCAATGCTTGACATCTTCATCTCTGACGCATGCAGGCAAGGCACTCCTTATATTGCACCACTTCAATATCTCTGCAGTGACTGGGACCTGCCTCTAGGCTCTGCAGAGCACACCTGCAATGACAGGTTATACACAGACCATACCTTTCAGTCATGTAACCTGGACCGGCACACCCACGGCTGAGGTGTTCCCATATTCTACTATGTTGTAAACACATCCTGGCTAGATTCTCAGCACAATGCATTAGAGGTGCTCCACGTGCAACTAACTGTGTCCAGAACTGCTATACACATTGTAACAAGCTACAGATTAAACAACATACCCCACGGTTACCAGACCTTATGTCTTGGTGTACTGGACAGTAGGGCTCAGACAGGTACTACTGATGTGAGACTGATACTACCCCACATTTAACTGGGATAGCTACTCATGTACTGACACATTAGGCCAACGCTGTCCGTGATTCATAGCCCCCACTCGGCTGGATCAACCCATACACACCACCTCCAAGACCAACAATATCCTTGACATGGACACAACCAACATGTGACTGGTGTTCCACACCTGGGGTTATCCCCTCATTGGTGGATTCCAAACATATGCTAATCACCCTTGTTAGCCACATCCCGGCACCACACCCTTCACGGCATACACAGTACATGAGTACTACAACACCTACTACAGACGTCTTGTGACAGCGGTAGTTAACGTCATGACACCCGTGCAGATGGACAATGCACATACAAACACTGAAACATACCCCAGTGCACTTCATTAGCACGTACATGACTGCATGGATCATGCTATTCCACACAGAGCCATGATGGTACCCACCAGATAACGGACGCCACTCTGGGGGTCCAGTTCCATGGACATAATTTACAACAACAGGTGGAGGCTGTTGCAAAGTGGTGTACAATCCCATGGGTGGGGTAGCTCACTGGTCAGCCTCGGTAGGGCCACAGGATCCCTCTTCACATACTCCAAAACTAGCTACGTAAAAATTACTGTGACACATTCCAGGGTGTACCACAAGGCATTATGGTGGTATGTCAGTAGTCAATGGCAATACCCACATCTGCTCTCACATACAACAGTTACTCAGGAACATTACAGAACCAGGTGATATTGGCAACATGCTGGCGGATGGATTCAATGCTAACATTACACCCTCTCACTCCCTACAGGGCCACAATCCATGCAGGAACATTGCGGTGTCCCTGCGGTCACACCTACACAGTAGTAACCTGCACTCTATATGTCCTGGGACACTGGCCCCATGTGACTGTCCAGAATCCCAGGCTGTGATGTCCACAAACCTCTGATCGACATGTCCTCCCACTAGGCCACCATATTCAGTAATAGCCTTGTATCAGACATTGTGGCCCCTGAATGACACACAGCAACAATTATCACACTCCACACAGGTGGTGCCACAATGCACAAGTGGGACTATTGCCCTACACACCTGACTGGACTGTTCTGCAAGGCTATGGGGCACATCATCATGGACATCATTCACAGAGACATTGCTGGGCTCCGGTCCTTTGATGCCACCCAGGTTGGACTTGTTAGGGCCAGAGCATGGCTCCTACACCTGGTGGACTCCTTTCATACAGTTATCAGGGTAGTTGATGACGGTACGGGGGTCCACACAGCCTGCATTGTCCTCTCATTGCCTTTCAGCACCGTTGTCCATTCTGGTATTGACAACATACACATCCAGCTGCACATCGAACCCTATGTCTCAGGAGGTTATGCAAAGTGGTTCAAGGACAGGACACACACAATGAGGGTAGCATACCATAGTACCTACTGTATTTCAGTTACACTTGGTATACCACAGTCCTCAGTCATAGGGCCCCTCATGTTCGGTATATGCTTCCCTGAGGTATAGGCTAGCACATAGGGACTTTCCCTGCCTAGCTTTACAGACCACTGCATACAAAGCACCATGATTGATTCACCAGCTGATACTGACTCCATCCATAAGGGTGTCACTGTAACGGATACCTGATATCAATATCATGGCCTCAAGCTGCATGACACGAGGTGCATGAACATCCCCTTTGCATTACACCATTCACCCACTGACTATCACATAGGTGGTAGTCCCCTACATACATGTCACATTGTACGTGTTCATAGTACACACGTATGTCGCACCCACTCCTGTGATAACCATATTGCCACTGTGGCATGGATATCCTTCTACGTGGCCATACTTATCTGTACTGGGTGTGTAGCTGGTACATAGGCACCCATTGTACCTCTGTACTCCAGACGTATAAACACATTCAGGGTACAACACCCCATTTAGGGTGTACCTTACACAACAGCTACGGCTTTACATACCACAACATTAACACGCCATGACGTTTATTGAGCTCCAACGGTTAAAGTATGCGGCTGAACTACGGACACCACGTCTGTACACATTTGCATACTACATACTCAGGGGTGACCTCTGCTGAACAGACAGGGCCCATGTCCACAACAATATTAATGGATATACTCCACATACGCGACATAAGCAAAAGTCACTGTGAGCAACATGCTCATGGATATGTGCACACACGCAATGATGAGTGGGATGTGCTTGAGGGTAACATTCCCAAACTGGACACTCACCATGCTTTGGAACATGATTTCTATGTACATCACGCAGGGACACTCAGTAGCACTGTTCATGTGATACCTCACTTGGTGGATGGGAGACACATGTACGCCAGGGATCACTGCAGTGGCTGTACTGTGCAGAGGTGCAGGTAACACATGGCTCTGCTGTTCACAGGACACTACCCTAGAGAGGTGTCGCTGGGGTGAACACTGTAGTTGTGCTTACACACAGACTTGCCAGACTGCATAGTACCCCACTATGAACCTGTGAAGCTATTACATGTCCTTTGTGCATGGTTAATTGAGTAGCCCTTTCATTTAGATTAGCTATCATGCTATTACAGTGTCCCGTGACTACAAGCCATATGTATCCTGTTATTGTACATTGTACATGCCAATAGACGATACCTTTGGTATGCATGATATGCCTGTTATGCTGTGTAGCATATCTGACATATCTACCTACAATACTATACATTACATATAGTTTACATAGTATCCCATAATGCAAAGCATACTTGCACAGCGGGACCACCTCAGACATGTCATTGTCGTTATATGCCCATACACATGCCAACTGTGACAGTATATCAACATATACTATCCCCTGCTATGGCACGTACTTGTTGGACATATTCTACCACTGACGGCGGGTGGTATGGAATTGTTGCGTTTAAAGCCCTCATGTCGCATCCCTTGTGGTGTCTGTGATGTTTACCTTGTGGCTCACTGCAGGACGCAGAATTTCTACAAGCGTTAGTATGCTCAGCAAGACATCACTACATTAATACCTTTTCCCACTTTATGCATTGCGGACACTTTTAATTAATACAAAACAGGCTATACATACACTAACATAATTAATACAAAACATGCTATACATACACTTACATACCGAGTGTTCTACATACCTTGTTATCGTTCCGGACATTCATATCTATCTCTCTTACACTGTTTAAACAGTTCTATGGTATGAGCATACGGTTTGAATGTCTGGCAAGTCATCCTTATATACGTTGATACCTGTAACATGTGGTTTCCTGCCGCCAATTGGTGTTCCTGAGTGACTTATTACTTGCACATCAGCTGTGCAGCTACTCCATTCGCCAATTACACGGCAACAGTGGGGTATAATTGAATTCTTCACTTAGGCATTGCCCATTTGTCCTACCTTCGGGGAGACGGCCTGTATTGTGTTTTGTTGTGTGTAATTGAAACTGCTATGTGTAGAGACACGTATAGTTTGGATTCATGTCCCCTGTGGATTGTGTGTGATGGCTAGAGTATGTTTTTCTACATGTGAATGTACTTGTCATCCCAACCGTCTGATAAGGGACTATTGCAAACGAAACCTGTAACATCGCCGTTTGTTCCATTATACAACAGTTACGATTTTGCATGGCACCTTTAAATGTGTCTCTCACAAGGTATGTTAACGCTTCTGCAGAGGTAATTGACTGACTGGATGTTTGTGCTGTAATTACAGTCTGTATTACTATAGTTTCTAGTGTGGGGGATGTAGGTGGGTGTACGTAGCATATACAGGTTTGTGGGGCTTGCATTTCTACATATTCCATATATGTGTGTGTGGGCTCCTTCCCTAATTAAAGAGCTATCAGTTAGTAGACTTATGTTACAGGTTATACATTGGGCCATTGTTAATTGGTTTCTATATAGTATGCAGGTGAGGTTGATACTTCCATACCTCCAGAATTACAGCGATATGTAAAGGGATATTTCTAAATGACAGCTATTCCATGTATTTCAGTCCCAGATATTTGCAGTCATTGGAGTTTTGTTGGTAACAGAACCTCTTTGGCATGGGTTGCCACCTTTTTAAATGGCCATTGTGGGATACTTGCAGGACACACATCGGTGTTTACAGGCCGACACATACCCACGGTCAGTACACAGGATAGCACATACTTTTATCCTCAATACATACTTATTGTTGTGGGACTTTGGCTACTTATCATATTGCATGTAACATTTACGTATCCTACATATAGGCATAACTATTTAATGCAACTATTACATATTATATGGGACATAATAATGTCCTACAATCTCGGACAGTTGCCCTTTGTAATGTCTTATGTCAGGACACAACTGCTTAGGGAGGGGCTGTCCCTCCTAATGTGGGACAGGTGGTAACCGTATGCATACGGCTAGCTATACCCACACTTACTGTAATGATCTACTTCTGAGTTGGCACTAACAGACACATGATGCGAGCACACACTCACACATTACAGTCACACGGACACACACATGGCACCCTCCACACACATACACAGACTACGGCAATCACAAACTCAGTCGAACACAGTACCTACGTGGACCGCAACACTGGCAGCAGTAACTAAATGTCCCTTCATATCGTGATAATATTACTCGCGATTCTACTATTCTGGTACTGTGTTCTTTCGGTCTTTCAACCTCGTGGTTACGCGTGTCGGTATGTGACACATTCCATAGTTGGCGGTATCCTATTTATTTGTACCTCCAAGGTTTTATGAATGTCGTTGACCTATCTATATATTTGCAGATATCGGTGAATCCGTATATATCAACATATATCTATCGCCCTTTCTATCTGTTTTATATATATATATGTATATATGCATATATATATATATATATATATATATATATATATATATATATATATATATATCTATATATATATCTGACAGGGAAAGTGACAGGCAAGCTACACTTTTCATTGTGTACTTGGTGTATACTGTTTCCTGGACTCCGCATGTTTGTGTCTTTACCTGTCACATTACACACCTGCCATAGGTACATCTTGGCTGCCATGGTGTTAGGTGATTGTATACATGATTGCGTATTCTACTCCTGGCAGTGGTCGTTTTACCCTTCAGAGCAGGCACTATTGGTACAGGGGTGAATAATGCTGGTTTCACCTGTTCTGGACATCATTGACCATGATCTGTGTGATATTGGGAGAAGCTTAGCCCTGTTTCGCGCATATCCGTATAGTAATTTTTAAACGACGCTTACCAGCAGTGCGCAACTCATATTCCCGCTAACGTGTGCTAAACATGATCTGATGACCTGCATCCAACATGCATTATTCGTGCCTTCGGGATTATGTTACATCCCTTGCAGGACGTGGGACCGGGAACATGCACGACAGTCACTGCATTTACCACTTGGCCATCTGGGATTTGTACACATGTTATGGTGTTTTGTATGTGGAGTATACTATGGCTGTTACTCCATACTGCACTCACATGGGTAGCTCAGTTAGTTTACATATGGATGACTCCAGTTAATGGTATGTCCATGTGATGTTTACTGGATGTGCTCCGGCATTGGGTATGTATATCACAGTGAGCCACACACGATAATGTGCTACACCTTCAAACGACCGTAGGTGGAGCATGCTGGGGTGACGAATACCTGTCATGGGTACACCCCATGCCTTGACACAACATCCATGATTACATTATGTGGAGCCCCTCATTAAGGCAGCAGGGAATCCGTGCAGAGTGTGTGAGGAACAGTGCTTACACACATGTGATCCCACGACTGCCTCTGCTCCATTAAGCGATGGTTGGTTACTCAATGTTGTGGCAACAGCAAACACTGTTTGCCTCGTTTGGTGTATGGCCTCTGACAATCAGGCATGTACCTACCGATGTACCTGGGAACCTATACACACAACACCAACATATGCTGATAGACACATGTACTGTTCAGGTGTTGACATTCCTTGTTCCAATAGCTGTTGTGTGTACAATGTTTGAGGGCTGCCTATGTAGGATTCACACAGTGGGCCACCTATACATTACAATTTACAGGTGGTCGTGTGTGTGTGCCATCCATTTTACTGTGTGTGCAGGTGGAGAGGTGTTTCAGTCCGTAGGGGCCTACACTGTCAGAGTATGTGCTATACGGTCCCTCTTTGCCAAGGCGTAGGCATATTGGGCATGCCTCCATCTGCCTACTGGGGCTGGCACAGTGTGTTTGTGGTCTGAATCCCTCTGTGCCTGTGATGGCCTTGGCAATTGCGGTGGGCTATGAGGGCCTTCACCATTTTGTCCCTGCTGCAGCTGTTTCTGCAGGATCATATTATGTAGCATGGCACATACTATGAAGATGTGGGCACACGTGCCTGGAGAGTACTGCAAGGCTCCACGAGATGTGTCCAAGCAATGGAACCATGATTTCAGCATCCCGAACACACTCTCTATGATGATTCTGGTTTGTGCGTGTGCCTCATTAAGGCGTTCTTGCATGGGTGTGTGTGCATTTCTGATGGGAGTCATCATCCACGGCTCCAGTGCATAGCCAGCATCCCCCACAAGGTGGCCATGTGGGATGTCCCCCCTGACAAATACCTGATACAGCTGTGAGGCGTGCCAGATATGGGAGTCATGGTAGCTTCCAGGGCTGCCAGCACACACATCCATGATAATGCCCTGGGCATTGCACACGACCTGGCAGTTGATGGAGTGGAATCCCTTGCGGTTTATGTAACGCCTACCATGCTCACTGGGTGGTGACTTGATATGTATGTGCGTGCAGTCTATCGCACCCAGTACCTCCGGGTAGTGTGCCACATGGTGGAAGTGATGCATATTGCTGGCCAACTCCTCCTGAGTTTGGGGGAAGTATATATGCTCATTGGCATGTGGTAACATGGCATCCAGGAACTGGTGTAGTACCCTGGATGCTGATGCCTGTGAGATCTCCATTATATCTCCAGTTGGCCTTTGAAAGGTACCTGTGGCTAGTATTCACAAGCTTACACATACCTTCGTGTCCACTGGGATGGGCTCCCCTCTGTTGTTTCTGGTTCTCAGGCATGGCTGGCACAGCTCAACTATTTGCTGTAAGATGTCCCTGTCCACCCTGTAACGCTCTACTATCTCCAGATCATGTAGTCCCTGGTAGGTTACCCTTGGTCTGAACACTCTTCTCCTCCTCCAGGGCCTGGGGTGGTTGTCGGCATCATCCTCCACAACACCGTCAGTCTCTAACACATGGTGATGAATCACAGCTATGGCAGCTCCCAATATGTACATTTTAAAAGTTCCCCATGTGTTTACATATATGGTGCAGTGTTGGGAATACACAGGTGTGTGTAGGGTGCTTTCACACTTTATACTATTGTGCTGTGAACACCAATGATGTCATAGGGTGTGTATGTACGATCGTAGCTACAGGGTATCTTATGTGTTTTACTACAGGAACTACTATTGTGGTGCCTTTGGTGTTGAATTACATTTGGCTGCCGTGAATTACCTCTTGCCCTTCCCTTTACATTTCTGCACATTTCACCTACCATTTTCTGGAATACATCCAGCAGCCTGCTTTCAATTGTACTTTCCTAGACCTAGCTTATCTTGCGTAATGTGTTCTATTGCCAGTCTACTGTTGGTTTGCTTTGCTCTGCTATAACAGTTCTCCTATCTTTGCAATGCAATGCCTCCCCTCCTTTCTTTGCAATCCAATGCCTCCCCTATCCTGTTTTGCAGGTTTCTGCAAGCAGACTTGTCAGTTGCCGTCGATTAGCCACCATGAGTTGATAGGTGTTAATTGCTCAGTTGTACTCCAATTACCCTACTGCGGCATTTCCTTCTTTTCTTCCCCTAACCTTCCTGTTCGTGCTATTGTTCGTGGCGCGTGCATCCACTTACCGGGTTTCAGGCACATTTTCATCCCCGTACACATGCGCTTTCAGGCATCATATGTGCTCTCAGCTAAATGATCCTATACCTACCTCCCCACCCCTGTCCTGCAGCTGTGCTTAGCAACGGCCAGGCCAGATTTGCATTGCTCCAATGTGCTTACAGCTACAGTGGCACACCCCTCTGCTGATGCCATGTATCACCTCTGAGCCACTCCTCAGTGTTATAGTGCTGTGCCGTATGGTACATACTTCATCCAGCGGGACGTTTGCGATTCAGTATTACCTGCCTCATTTGCATGGCATTGACTACTAATTCATAGTTACCACGCCGAACACTGTCGCCAACCCTTAGCAACCCTTGCACCTTGGTTGTGGTGTACCATGCATACCATTGCGTATTATGGTGAAATCCTGATTTGTATTACATTGCGATTTTATGACATTTGTATATATTTTCTTTGTGTTCCAGTTTGCGCACACATGCCCTGTGTTTGTACTGTGCGTTACTGTGGACATGACATTAAATGTTGTTTTTTAGGTGTTGTGCATCTTTTCTTATGCCATTGGCTGTGTATTTAGCCATTGGCATATGTTAACTTTGTAATACATGAGTCTGGTCCACTTCCATAGCTCCGATGTTCTGTTTGGGAAAAAGTAAACTGTATTTTTTGGTTTACATTTCCGTGGGCTTACATTACGCCTGAACCACTTCATGAATCACTATATGTCTTCATTTGCATGGTGCGATGGGGTGATTAGCATACCTAAGCCGAGGGCTGTGCAGTTCTGGCGTACGCCGGTAGTGCACATGGAATTGGATCGTACCTGAATTGCTCGGCGGCCATATTTGGCATTATACCGCCTATGCTACGCCTGCGCCTGGCGCAAGCTTCATGAATCCCAGGGAATATATTTCACAAGTATTCTTTTATACAATTATCATCAATCCACCATTACATAAATTAATCATATTTTGCATTCCATTATACCTCACTCCTCCTCCTCCAAAACATCCTGCCATTTCTTTTTATTGCCTTGGATTATGTTTTTCTGGGACTTCTGCTTGTTAGGCCACCAAAAATGACCTTACTCAGAAGAGGAGAACTTGGGACTAAAAAACATTTTTGATACTCTTTGTATCAATTTACTTCTAACATCTCAGTATTTAAGAATGTGATTAGCTGCTGTACCAAACACACAACCAGACTCAAACGTGCATTCATAATTGCATTTTTATTTTCAACTCATCAGAAAAATTCTGGGAGTGCAACCAAGCATTCCTCCTAATCATCTCTGACAATGCTGCAATTATAGCAATAGTATCATCCCCTGCCAAGGCACTTTTCTACTTTTCAGAGCACGTTTTCACACCTGAGAAACATCAGAAACAATATTCTTTAACATACACCTTTTGTTCTGTAAGCAATGATGCAGAAAACTCATCTGAACTATACATTTATCTCAAAACAAACTTCCACATAAAACATTGGTAGTTAAACACTTTAAAAGCTATCATGCTGGACAGTGCCAGTTACTTTCCCTAAGATTCTAGCCACCTGCCTAGTTAATCAGAGGGACTTACACACAAAGAAGACATGATCTTATGAGCAAAGGTCACTGGGGACACTGAAGCAGGGTCCCCAAACAAAAGGGTTTGGATAAGAGGTGAGGCTAAGTATACCCAAAATTTCTTAAACCCTTTCTCAGGCAAAGCCTCAATGAACAGAGAAGGGCTACAAGCTTTTTAGAGGACCTCTCCCAGCACTGGATCACAACATCTGCTTGGGTCTGTATATCTGTATGTCATCAGAGGAACCAACTGTTCCAACAAAGAGATGTCAGAGTCTTCAGACACAGGAAACCCTTCAAAAAGAGGATTCTTAGCAGACTGATTGGGGTGGAAGCACTTTATAACCTGGGTATGCACCCTGAAGCCAACTGTCTGCATCACAAATCTATCTATAGCCACCATCTCAGGTGGGAAACCAGTTGGAGGCTGCTGTCCCACAATGTGGAGGATCTTCTGTCTATTTTTGGCAAGCATTACACTAGTGGGAGAGTCACATAGGGGAAGTGTCAATACTACATCAGATTCTGCACTCCTGACTTCCCCCCTCACCTAAACATTTTGGTTTTCTTATATCTGCAGGAGGGAATGGTACAGCTCCACAGGATGTGTCTGACTCTCATCTAACAAACAGATGTGGAACTACAGCCACACCAGGATACCTGGATATAACAAAAGGCAAGTGGTCTGACAGCCTGCCTGAAGCTAACACTATTGCAGAAACACAAGCCACAGGCTTAGGCATATTTTTGATGTATTATTTCACTTGTTTGTTTAGATGCAGATGGGGAAGATGGGGGTGGAGTCTGAGTCCATCAAGTAAGGAGACATGAAACTACTTAACTCAACACCAAGTACTGGCTGAATTGTCAGCCCAGTAAGAAGATGGACAAATCCCTCTGTTATCCTGCTGAATAGCAATCTGAAGACTATTTCTGTAGGGATACCATTCTGAATAATGCACTAAGAAAATTATAGTATTTTCAGTTACACAATTCAGAGCATAAAATACATGCATAAAAGTCCCCTTATTTTGGAAAAAAGGCTAGTTTCAGTTGAAATGAATAGATACAACCTAAAACAGTATTAGACAAGAAATAAATCATAAACTGATGAAACATTCCTGTCAGAAATGTTAACATACAGAATAGTGCCAAAATAGTAATGTAAAATGAAATAATCATTTAAAATGCTGTAATCCTACTCAAACACCTCAAATAATCATAGCTCTAAAGAAAAAATGCAATATCAGCAAGCCTTCCTGTCAAAACATACAACTGAAGTTTTTCATCAACAGGACTTACTGAGCTAGACAAAGTAAAAAGAGAATCATATACAAAATTTCTAATGACAAAAAAGTCAAAAGCAACAAAATATACTATTCAAGCACTGATAGAAAAGGAAGAGGGAGGAAATAAAACCCAAAAGGAGTTTCTTTTCTGAGGTTTGGAGCTGATGGCACAAAGTTTCAGAGAAGCAATATCCCAAGAGATCTTTCTCTGACTGTGGCACGAGAAAAACTGAAAGGGTCCTTGTTTGTGAGTATGAAGGGCTATGGTGCTCCTGCCAGGTAACTGGTTCTTAACCCTCACAGAGAGGCAGTGGGATAAGTTCTGAGTTTTGACAGACTGACAGAGGAGGGTAGCAGACTACTACTACCCATATGTCAATAAGGCAGTGAGTCTGTTGAACATATGCCTTTTCCGAGGAGAAATCCAGAAAGCATCCCAGAAATTTTCTGAGTGAGGTAGTAATGGAAGAGGATTTTTTAATTTTGAGCTGGACTCCTAGACTGGCAATAGATTGTTTTTACCCATGTAAGAGACTCCCGACACTTGCAGATAGACTCTGTATTTTTTAACACCTTTATTGAATTAACACTTAAGATATATGTATACAGTTATATAAAAGAAAATAAACCTTGTTAATACATTCACAGTCACAAACACTATACTCTACATACATACTTTTTTACAATTATCATCATTCTAACATGACATAAATCACTCAGTTCCTGCCTTTCCAGAAACCTCACTCCTTCTCCAAAACACCATTCTGCGTGTTTTGTTCCCACATTTTCCATTTTTAATAAGTAGTTTTCCCTATCCTTTTCTAAAGATCCCCCTTCCAGTTCTTTTCTCTCTGTTACAATATTCAGTACTTCAAATACAGTTGATGTAGACTTTGATTCCATTTTCTAGTAACTACTTTTTTGGCAGCCACCAGACATGAACTTAACAAGGCCTTACTATGTCTAGGCAGTTCAGATCCTGTATCACAGTTCAAAAAATCACGTTCTTAGTTACACCCATTTGCTCATCCAGTATTTCTGAGAGAATATCCTGTAAAGAATTTTTAAAATCTGCTCATGCATTACACTGCCAAAATATATGTTCCTAGTTACCTCTTTTTTCCCCTCTACACCTCCAACATCTGCTATCTACCCAAGGAAAAATTTTTTGGAGTCTGCCTAGGGTATAAAAATACACATACAAACACTTCCAAGAAAAAATCCTAAATCTTCTAGAATCTGTTGCATATCTGGGAGCCATACATTTGTCTCCCCATTGTTTACTTGTGAATTGCTTATCCAGTCTCTCTTCCAATATTTTAAACTAATCTGATTGATTCCTATAGTTATCTGGCAATATGCCCTACTAATTGACCCTTTTTAACAGCAGCTTCTGTTCTAGATTCACCTAAAATCTCTATCAGAGCAGGTCTTTCACTTAGGATTCTCTTATCCCTCTCCCTTTGACTATACTCTGGGATCAGTCCTTGATAGGGAAGGCAATCTGTAGCTTGCAGTCCAAATATCTTCTTGGCCTCTTCCCATTCTATTACCTTTTCTTCTCTAGTTATTTGCTACCAATATCTTGGTTTCTTTGACAGTTTTCTCAAGTAAATTCCAGCCTCCTCTTGTCTTTTCTCTTTACCCCTAACTGCAGTCATCCCTATATGCAGAATCTCATTTCTCCATTCTCATGTTGGCTTACTTCTTAGAATACTGTCTTTTACTTTAAGAATATATATTCTGTATGGCTATTTCCCGTAACGATCAACATTCAAAATTCCACTCTCTCCTTATTTCTTGAATTTCCCCCTTGCTTTATAATTATGCCTTTACACTCTGAATTATATATTTCTGCTTGTGTTATGTGCAGGAGCCTTAATTTTGTAGCTGTAAAATATCCCATCAAATTAGGTAATCCTAAATTACACTGTTCTATTGGAAGGATCAACATATCCCACTTGAGCCTTGCCGTCTTCCTCTCACAGATGAAATCCATCACTCTTTACTAATTACTGTCCGCAATCTCCTCTGAATGATAAAAATATGCCTGACCTGTGTATACAGGGGTTGGGAGGATGGCCTAATGGTTAAGGTCTTTGCCTTGCAAACACAAGGTGCAGGGTTCGAGTCTCACAAGGGATAATTGGCTAAGCTTAAAATGGCTTGCAAGGGCAGTTAGCTTAGTACTAACCTATGAACCTATGAACAACTAAAGGGACTAAAAATGGACTAAAAACATTTTCACTGCTTGTATCCTGCTATCCATATACATAAACAAGAGCTTCCAGTTTATCAGTTTTGTATTAATTAGAAGTTATGTACCTACCATAACGTTCCATGTTAGTTGTCTTCTCTCGCCTTCTTTCTTGCTGGATGGGTTCGGAGCCGATCCTCGGCTCCGACTCGGCACTTGCTTTAGCTCGAGAACTCCTTTTACCAGCTCGAGGCAACCCTATATCCCATGATGCAAGGCGGAACTACCTCAGATCTCGTTTGGCAGCTAACTGACCCTGCTAAAGACTATCCTAACATAATTAGGAACCATGGTTCCTAAAAGAAGTCCTCATAACAATGCTCCAGAGGAAGCAATCTAATAGGAACTCTCCAAGATCTGTCCAGGCCAGGGGAAGGAGGGAGGGCATAAGAAAGAAGCGAGAGAAGACAACTAACATGGAAGCGTTATGGTAGGTACATAACTTCTAAATGTTAAGTTGTCAATCTCGCCTTCATTCTTGCTGGATGGGACCGCGTCCCTAGCACCTGTATCCTGGGTGGCTCAATGGAACAGACTCTTGAGAACTGTGGAACCAAAACTGGCCCTATCTCTGGAGGCCAAATCCAACTTGTAATGAGACACAAAGGTATGAGGTGTGGCCCAAGTAGCTGCTGCACAAATAGTGTCAATGGGAAGTCTATCCTGAAAGGCTACAGAAGTGGATAGACTCCTGGTCGAATGTGCTTTAGGCTTAGAAGATAGTTGTTTGCCCCTTAGAGAGTACACATAGGAAATGGTGGAAGTCAACCATCTAGATAAGGTCACTTTAGAAACTGGAAGATCTAACCTGTTTTCTGCATAGGAGACAAACAATTGGTCTGATTTTCTAATTTGTTTAGTCCTATGCAAGTAGTACCTGAGCTGACGATGAACATCCAAACATGCAGCTTCTGTTCAGCTCTGTCAGAATAGTTAGGAAAGAAAACTGGTAGATCAATAGATTGGTTAATATTGGTTTGAGATACAACCTTGGGAAGAAAGGAAGGGTTAGTTCTGAGCGAAACCCTATCCTTATGAAAAACCAGATAAGGTGAACGAATACAGAGGGCCTGAATCTCAGAAACTCTTCTTGCAGAAGTAACAGCCAGTAAAAATATAGTTTTCCACGTCAATAACTTTAAAGAACACGTAGCAGGCGGTTCGAAGGAGGTAGAATTAGGGATGCCAACATTAAGTTTAGATCCCATTGCGGAGGAGGATGTTTCACAGGTGGTTTTAGGAGAAAAACTCCTCTTAAAAAGGCTTTGCATAACCTATGAGACATGATGTTATTGTCATGCAAGCCAACATGATACTTGGAAATAGCAGCCAGTTGTACTTTGACTGTAGATGACGAAGATCCCGAATGAAAAACCTCCGCCAGGAAATCCAAAACAGAATGTACAGGAGCGGTAAAAGGATCAATATTTCTGGCGTTTGCCCAAATCGAAAAACGTCGCCACTTGCTAGCATAAACAGTTCTAGTGGACGACTTTAAAGAAGACACTAAAATGTCTTTGACTGAGTCAGAAATCATTGGTAGCCTGGCTAGGGAAGGAAGTGGAGCAACCAAGCAGTGAGGTTGAGAGAATGAATGGCCCGGTGCTGCTGACCCGACTGGTGGATCAAAAGATCCGGAACTGGGTCCAGATGCCAGGGCTGCACCAGAAGATGATGATGTAGAAACGGAAACCAAATTTGTCGAGGCCAATATGGAGCAATGAGGATCAATTTGGCTCTCAAAACGGTGGCTTTCTGAATGACTTGTGGAATCAATGGAAAGGGAGGAAAAGCATAAAGAAGTCCCCGAGGCCAATCCTGGGTTAGAGAGTCTCTCAAGGGTTGGCCTGGAAGAGGAAATAGTGTGAAGTAATCTGGGCACTTGCTGTTTTGAGGGGTAGCAAAAAGATCGCAACAAGGGGTGCCCCACTTCAGAAAAATCTGATCCACTACAGATTGATTGAGAGACCACTCGTGAGGCATCAGAATAGATCTGCTTAGCCTGTCCGCCAATAGGTTGGACCTGCCGGGGATGTGCGTTGCTATCAGAAACCGCTGAGAAGAGATCGCCTATTGCCAAAGTCTGAGAGCTTCTCGACATAAGGGATAGTTCCTGGTTCCGCCCTGTTTGTTGATGTACCAGACCACGGACATGTTGTCCGTCTGTACTGCAATAGTCCCTGTGGGAAGAAAGTCGTCGAGGGCTTGCAACGTTAAAAGCACTGCTCTCATCTCCAGGACATTTATGTGCAGGTGGTATTCTATGGGTTGCCACGTCCCGTGGACCATCCTGCCCTGATAATGCCCCCACCGGATCAGAGAGGCATCCGTGGTGACTGTGGCAACTGGAGGAGGGGAACAAAGGGTCGGCCCTGATGAAGAAGAGGGAAGATATCCACCATCGTAGATGAGCCCTGCATGACTGTGTTACCAAGATTTCGTGTCTCATGGGCAGATCGTGGTACGACCACTGCGTGAATAACATCCACTGCAGGAGACGCATGTGGAAGCGAGCCAGTGGAAGAAGAACAATGGCCGCAGCCATTAGGCCTAGAACTTTCAAGACAAACCTGGCTTTGATCTTGTTGCTTTGTAACAGAAGCTGAACAAATTTCTGGATGTCCAGAATCCTTTGATCTGTTAGCCTGGCTAACATTTTGTGATATTTAACTCTGCGCCTATAAAGGTGATAGATTGGCAAGGCAGCAGAGAGGATTTTCAAAATTTACCGAAATTCCTAGTCTCTTGCAAAGCTGTAGGGTGTAGTCTCTGGACCGAAGAAGCTGATGCTTGGAGGTGGCGGAGAGGAGCCAGTCGTCCAAATAAGGAAACACCTGGAATCCTCGACGTCTCAGGTGAGCTGTGACCACTGCCATGCATTTGGTGAACACTCTGGGGGCTGAAGTGAGGCCAAAGGGCAGTGCTCTGAATTGGTAATGACTGGCTCCCAGCCGAAAGCAGAGAAACCTTCTGGAGCGTCTGTGAATCTTTATGTGATAGTACGCATCTTGAAGGTCTATAGAGCACATCCAGTTGTCCTTGCCCAGAAAGGGCAGAATGGATTAGCGTGACCATCCGGAATCTTGCCTTTTTGACAGACTTGTTTAGTCTGCTTAGGTCTAGTATTGGTCTCCAATCTCCCGTCCTTTTGGGGACCAAAAAGAATCTTGAGTAGAAGCCGGATCCTACTTGGTCTGCCGGCACTGTTTGGATGGCTCTTTTTTCCAGGAGTTTTGAAACTTCCTGTCTTGCCAAATCCCTTTGACCGGGTGAGATGTCTGGAAGGGATTGTAGAGGTATGGGAAACCTTTCGAAGGGGATTTTGTAACCCTCGGATATGATCGACTGTACCCACTTCTCTTGTGATAGGGATTGCCAGGCTACTGGGTACAGCGAAATTCTTCCCCCGACTGCCTCCAAGGGTAGACAGTCGGGCAACACCTCAGGGATGCTGAAAGGGCTTCTCAGGAAGAGGCTCCCTGTTGCCCTGGTTCTGAGGACCCCCCCTGCCTCTAGGGCGGCGTCTATTATTGTTACCCCCTCTGCCTCTGGGGGTAAACTGACCACGTGTGTCCGGTGTAGCTCCTTGGGCTTTACGGAACCACATCTTCCCCCCTTTCTGACCCTTGGGATATGGTCTAGAAGGAGTGGAAAACTGGACTCCAACGGCAGAAAGAGTTTTACCGTCCTGCTCACATCTGGTCAAAGTATCCTTCACCTGAGGTCCGAACAAAGCCGAACCGTCAAAGGGGGTGTTGGTGAAGAACGCCTTAAAGGGGTCCAAAATTACACAGCCGCATCCAGGCTTGGCGTCTAAGAGCAACACCTGTGCCTGCGGCCCTGCTCGCTCCATCGGCCGCATAAGATATGAGCCGCATGGAGGAGTTAGATATGGAATTCAGGATAGCAAGCTGTGAGGCAATCTTTCCTGAGCCCCAGCAGCAGAAGGATCCTGGACTACTTCTCCCAGTTCCTTGAGAATATCTCGTTGAAGCCTGGTGAAGTGACAAAGGTAATTCAGCGAACGCATAGCAAAGGTCGCTGAAGAAAACATCCGCTTTCCATACCTGTCCATGGTCCTAGAATCCTTATTAGGAGGATGGACAGGTACTGAAGGATCCGCCAGTTCCTTCTTAGTGGCCGCCGCTACCACCATAGCATCCACAGAGACACCTTTGGACAGGAACTGTTTATCCGAAGGGGCCGTGATGAACTTGGATGGTCTCCTGGGGACAGGTTCCACAGAATCTGGAGCCGCCCACTCCTTCCGAGCCACTACCTGCATGAGTGGGTCAAAAGGCGGAGACACCCAGGAGGTGGAGGGTCGGGATCCAAAAGCCTCCAGGTATACCGACTCATCCTCGGAGGGGTCAATGGAGGGCCAATTCCCCTCTGTTTGAGGAGCTCAAGGATGTCTGAAAATGAGACATCCTCAGAGGGGGACCGTGGGGAACCCTCCGACTCATCTAAGTCGGTATCAGATGTAGTAGACTCAGGGGAGTCTGTGTGTTTCCTCTTACACGTCCTCTTCCGAGGGGGTTCCCCTGCAGGGTCAGGAGAAACCTCGGAAGAGGAGGAAATTCCCAGTGGGGAAACCTGGGGCGATGGATCCCTGGGCCTGAGAGCAAGAGGCTGGCAAGAGGCATCTGCAGGCACTGATGAGGGAGGAGCTAGAGGGATAGACCATTGACCAGGCTCAGAGGCCAGGACACTCCTCATCACCTCAAAGGCTCCTCTCCCCGGGAGACCTGAACACACCCGCTCCGAAGAAACAGGAATGGTTGGCTCCAAGGAGAGAGAAGGCTCCGAGGCCGATGTCGGCGCCGAGCTTACCAAAGCCGAAGCCCCGAGAGGGAGAGCGGGGTCGGACAAGGGTCCGATGCCACTAGCCCCCCGGAGCCGACAGTGGAAACCCGACGACCGGATCCCTCCAAGGAAGGTCTCAAGGAGGAGATCGAGCCGCCGATGACGGAGCCGAAGGATGTATCGGCTCCGGCATCGAAACAGTCGCTGTCCCAAGAAGCTCCGGCTCCGAACTCTGGTGTGGAGTCGGAGGAGGAATCTCAAGAATCGGGGCTATAGCCGAAGTCTGTTGAGACGGGCTATGGAGCATTTGGGCCAGTGCCTGAGACTTCAACAGCCTGCTTACCACCCTCTCCAAATCGTGGTCAGACAGCCTGGAAGATCTCGAAGATCGGCTCCGATGGCTCCGCTCCGACAAAAGAGGAGACCCCGGAGCCGAGTGAATACTTAGTATCGAAGGGGACCGGGATCTCTTACGGGTCGAAGCCATCGGAGCCGAAGTCCCTTGAACCCCAGATGGAGCCGAGGATATCTCAGCTCCAATGCTGGATAAAGTGTCGGCTCCAGCCGGAGCCGACAAGGCCACAGTAGTCAGGGTATCGGAGCCGGTCGGCACCGAACCCACTACTCTAACAGAAGAAGTATCGACTCCAGCCGGAGCCGATATCGGCTCCGACGGAGCCGGAGCCACCGGAGGAGGCTTGGACACTGTAGCCTGAACCTTCGGTGGCTTAAGAGGTTTTCCTGCCCCTGACTTAGGAGGAGAACCTTCAGGTTTAAGTAAACCTCGGAGGATTAATTTGTTCCTCCTTTCCTGCAGGACTCTCTGGCTAAAAGCATGACACAACGCACAGGAGTCCTGCAGGTGCAAAGGCCCCAGGCAATACACACAAGAAGTGTGACCGTCAGTCAGGGACATTTTCTGACAGCACTGGTCACACTTCTTGAAGTCTGAGACCTTGCCTTCTCTAGACATCCTAAAAAGGATAGACACAAACAGTCCCCACAAACACACAACTTAATCCCTACACAGACACACAGGAAGGGAATAACTTGGGGAACTAGGCCTGACTAAAACTTTAAACTGAAAACTATTATAAAAGTTTAAAGGGAAGGGAATAGGGTGGGCTGTAACTAAGTACAGGCTAATCTAACACTAAAGGGAAAAAATAAACCCCTAACTGAACTTTTTCTTCTTTAACAAGAAAAAACTTACCTCAGCTGGCAAAGGAGACCTCTTTCGCTAAGCGGCAAACGAGATCTGAGGTAGTTCCGCCTTGCATCATGGGATATAGGGTTGCCTCAAGCTGGTAAAAGGAGTTCTCGAGCTAAAGCAAGTGCCGAGTCGGAGCCGAGGATCGGCTCCGAACCCATCCAGCAAGAATGAAGGCGAGATTGACAACTTAACATCTTTTGTTTAGTCTTTGCTTTGTCTTCATTAATTCTATATCATGAAAAAAACTTGAAGCTGTCTCAGAGTGTTCTAAAACAACAAGATGCCCTTTTCTAGTTTTATCGGGTACAAAATAATATTGTCTGCAAATAAAGCCAATTTTTCTTGACTACCATACCAATTACAACCCTGAATTTCTGAGTCCCTTATTTTCTTTGACAAAGGCTCTAAATAGAATGCATATGACAAAGGGAAAAGAGGAAACCACTGTCTGGTTCTTCTGTTAAAATACAACTTATCAGAGAAGAATCCTCTTGCTTTAAATTTTGCCTCCAATCTCTCATATAGTCTCCTAATTCACCTTATTATTGTATCAGGAAATGCAAATGCTTCCACTGCTCTACTCATAAAATCCCAACTTATTCTATTGAATGCTTTCTCTGCATCACAACCCACCAACAACAGCAGTGTTTTCTTACATCCAGCTTCCCTCTGGATCACCATTGTACAATTAATGTTGATAAATGTTTGCCTTCCCTCCACAAAACAACACTGATCCATTTCTATCAATTTTGGCAACACCTTTGTCATTTTTTTTAGTTACTGTAGACAAACACTTAATAATCATGGTTTAAAATTGAAATTGGTCTATATGAAGCTGGGTCTGATGCTTCTTTACTGTCTTTAAGTATTACAGGCACCACAGCTTTCTTCCACGTTGTTGCTGCTTCCCCCACCCTTTTAAAATATCGTGAAAAAAAACCTTCTAGATCTTTATAACAATCTTCTCTTCAAGCTCTGAAACTTACACAGGAATCCTCATCGAACTCTAAACTTTGCATTAACACCTATGTGGTGTGGAATGTCATACCTCTAGTATCTTACACACATCTTGCATTCCGGAGCATTTTCTAAAAAATAAACTTAAAACAAATAAGATAAACAAATGTAAATATTTTGTGAACAATAAAAGCTATTTACAATGTACAAATAGCAATGTTTTCAGTAAGAAATAGTCTTTATAGATATAATAGTCTGTGTCTTCACAGTATTTTCCATAAATACTGAAATATATTACAATGCACATAAATCCCAAATTATATTTTTTCTAAATTTTCACAAACAAATGTTCATATCTTAAAAACTATACAAACTAGTCATATATTGTAAGAACATTTTTGATAATGAGACGTAAACTTTCAGATTAGAACAAGAAACCCTTTGATAAGTGCATGCTAATTAAAATATTTACAGAAATACAAAAACATGTTTGACTGTATACTTATCAATACAAATAATACTGTATACCTCTCAAGATGTGTAACTTACAATGCAAATATTAACGACAGTTTTCTTCAAAAACATCTAAAGTTTCAACTAATGTCATTCAGCAGTCTGTAAGTCAAATGTTTTTTTCATAATTACTATCAAACAACAAGCAATATTTCCAGTACAGTGTGATATAAAACATTTTCAGTGAACTCTCCTGTCTCCCACATTGGTGCTTCACACCATATACCTTAATAAAATGTAGGTCTCTCAGTTATGAAAATATGAACATAAATATGAAAATATGAATAATAAGTTGCAAAGATTAATTTCTTCACTGCAGGACATCCTAAGTTAACAATCTTAGTGTCATTTTGTTAAATAACTCCTTGATCTTTCTAATACTGTCTATTATTACCTGATAAGCCACTCAGTTAAAGAAGCCATGCCAAGAAAATTTCTGGATGCCATAAGGATGCAAAGTGTGCACTGTAAGTACACAAGAAGGCATTTTAGACTCGAGCGGGTTAAGTCTTCGATAAATATTTCCATTTGTACGTTTGCTTGATTTCCACATTCCGCTGCTTTACACGACTTTTCATAAAATTTTCAAAACATCTCTAATACCTCTACAAGATCTGGGTTTATATTACCTTATCGAAATGTATTTCCATTGAATGTTTCTCCATCGACACAGAATTACCGAAATTCACTTCCACGAACTGCGGAAGTTTTCACACAGTAAGGAAGCACTTGCCCTGTAACACACCGGAGCACACACCACACTAAATAAACCCCCCACACCCCACCAACTATGTATCCCAACTCCGAGATTGCACTGCAGTGGGGAAAAGGGCATAGTAGTGGTGTCAGCTAAATACTTTTTCATCCTGGGAAACATTTTTGCGCTTTGCGGAAGTGAATTTTTCAGTGATTCAGTGTCGATACAGACCACAAGATCTCTGGTTATTTTTCTTGTTACAGGATCCCTAAATCTGGAAACAATCCTTTCTACTTTGATGCCTAAATCATGCTAAGAGTTTTTGTGATCTGGAGTTGTTACCAAAAACAGTTGCTTAAAAGCATTCCTTCCATATTATCCATATACTCCCTTATTTTCTCTTTAGCACTCTGCAGTTGCACCTCTTCTTGTTCCATGAGATTCCCCTTATTCTGCAATACTGTAATCTTTGTCAGCCACTCTAATTTTTTCTTGTTACTTCTTAACCAGATCTCTTTTCCTTTTATTGCTACCCTACTTTTAAACTCCACTTTCATTTCATCCCATTCAAGTGTTATATCTTCTGAAAAAATTTTTATCTTCTCTAATAATTCTCAATTTCCACTACCCATTCCTAAAAATGCCTCTCCTTTTAACAAGTAGGAGGGGAAGCGTCGGTGTCTAATTTTTACTTCATTATCCTACATGTTTATCTTAGTTGTAACTGATGCATGATCAACAACAGTTAATGGATATGTGCCAAAGCTTTCAATTAAACATACAAGTGCTTGTGAAATGTAATTTCCATATAGACTAGCCCAGTGATTGTACCTCGGGGAATAATATGTAAATTCTCTCTAAGTACCTACTACTGAATTGACATCTTCCACAGCAACTATTTTCATAAATTTCTTCAAAAATCTACCCTCTTTTGTTACATTTTATCTTCTAGGTCCATCAGATACATCCTCACTATTGCAAATCAAGTTTCAGTTTCCACTTGTAAGTAATATTCCCCGCTGAAAGCTGATTATTTCTTCCAAAATTTTCTTAAGCTCCACAATAGTAGTTTTAGGTGGAATATAAATACATCCTGGTGTAATCCTCCTCCCATGCCAGCAGCCCCTTACTATCATAAATCTACCATTACTACATGTTTTTACTCTTCTATCTCTATTGGAGCTACTCTAGCAATTATTGTAATTACTCCCCTTTTCCTTTGTCCCTGATATTCTACTGAACATCTATCCTGAAATCCATTCCTTGTCAAATTCATATGCTTACTTCTTTCCAAATGTGTCTCCTGTAGCATTGCTATTTGCACTCTGTATTTCTTATTATAATTCAATACTCTTACCTTTTTGTCTATACCTGTGAGGCCATTCACAATCCAAAATATGTTTGGTGTTGCCATTATAAGAAGTTATTATTCCCACTATTTTATATATATATATATATATATATATATATATATATATATATATATATATATATACATATATATATATATATATATATATATATATATATATATATACATATATATATATATATATATATATATATATATATATATATACATATACATATATATATATATATATATATATATATATATACACATACATATATATATATATATACACATATATATATATATATATATATATATATATATACACACACACACACACACACACACACACACATATATATATGTATATATATATATATATATATATATATATATATATATATATATATATATATGATAACTTTTTAAACATTTTCTTATTTCCAGCTTTTTTTATATCTGCCCACTAACATTTGTAAAATTGATTTCTTAAACATTTGTGTCTTGTCATCTCCACTTGAACCTATGTCAATTTTACAAGACTTTTTGTTTGAATGAAACCCCTCAAAGAAAAAAAAAACAAATACACCACCAGAATACCCCCAGAATTGATTAATTTGAAACAAACACAGAAAAGTATGTACATCTTTAATGAAGTTTAACCCTCATGACAGGAACAAATGTCCCAAATTGACAACTGCACACACAAGGATAACTTAACCTAACATTAAGGTTTTTCATGCTAAGATCCACATTACAGCCTGTGCTCCTACTTACATCAATTATTATCCGTTCTTGTTTTATCTTCATTCTCCTCCTAGATGTGAAAATCAGCTTATATGCTTTCACAAAACATTAAACTTTAGTCTTACAAACTGTTCTGTCTTTTACTGCTTCCCATGAAAACACAAGTAAAAAATGTACAGCTCTGTAAACCTCTCGACTTACCCAGAACATTTATTTGCCAAAGCAAAACTTTAAGTCCCTCCCTCTCAACAGTCCTGCGATGAACTGGTTCACATCCTACCTTGAAAACAGACAATAAGCAGTTCTCTGGCAAAACCATCTTTCAGACCTCCTTCCCACCTCCCTAGGTGTCCCTCAGGGCTCCATATTAAGTCCTCTACTGTTTTCCATTTTCATAAATGACCTTCATCTTTCTACTCCACTCTCTACCTGCATTCAATATGCAGGTGACTCTACCATAATTTGTTCATTCTCTCACACAAAAAGCTTTCACCACTATAGAACAATGGTTCTCTAACCATTGTCTTCTCCTTAACCCCCCCCAAAAAAAAACTTTTGCTCTTTACACCCTCTCATTTGTTTACCCCTCTTCATTTCACATTCACATCCAATAATGGTACCCTCATTTCTCCAGACCCCACCACCAAACTCCTAGGAATTACAATTGACAATCACCTAAATTTTGACACACACATAAATACTACAATAAAATCTATTAACAGAAAACTTGGATCCCTCTATAGAATCAAGCCTTTCCTTACACCAGAAGCCAGGACCACAATAGCTGGAACCCACTTAATCTCTACCCTATTATATGCTTCCCCCATATATACCAATCTTTCTAAAAATAATCTCAACAAACTAGCTAAATCTTATAACAATATTGCCAGATTTGCTACAAACTCTCCTTACAGGACTCATCACTGTCAGAATCTAAAACAACTAGGCTGGCTTGAACTCCCTCACCAACTACAATTTAACCAACTTACAATAGCCAACAAAGCCCTATACCAACCCAACAACACCCCAATTCTTTCCACCCTCATAATGCCATATAATAACCTGAAGAATCTACGCTCCTCAAATAAAATGTTGATTTACACTACCTTATCAAAAAACTTAGCAGGCAACTCCCTATTCTCTAACTCAGTTGGTAAACTATGGAATCTAGTACCACATGACCTTACAACCCAAACCTCTCTCCCACTATTTAAAACTAACATAAAACTTTTCTTCACTAACCACTGGTTATGTTCTTATACCAACCCTGACTAACTGTTATCCTTTAACTATCTGTTACACTCAAAACCATAATATACTTAACTATAAACCTCTTCATACAACTCTCTATAAACTAACCTTTTTCTTAATTACTAATGCTGTTATTCTTGAGTACTATTTTCCATGTTTGACTTTTTAAGTCATTTTTACTGTTTTTTTTGTAAATTTGTTAACTTTATGATGTAATATTTTATGTTAATGCCATTTTTCTAATTTTGAATTTGATATTTTTGTATGTTTTTTTTACTGGAGCTTTTCTCCCCAGGCCTCTACTGAAAATGGACATGTATCCAGTTGGACTAGCCCGGTCAACAAATGTAAAATAAATAAATAAATAAATAAATTATTACATTCAGTGTCCTCTAATTTACTTGCTTACACATAAAAAACATATTAGATTAAGATAAAGGCCTTAATCCAGGCATTCAACTATGCAAAAGTAAGAGACTTCAAATCAGCTCTACATATATTATTGTATATGCATTTTTACACCTCATCCCCCCCCCCCCCAACAACTCAGGATTACACATATTAACATAACCATGCTTTTGTCCAGCCTTTCTTCTCTTTTTAAATCGCAATGTCTATACTTCTTAAAACAAAAAAGAAAAATGGCACTTGTTTAGTTTAGTATATTTATTACATACATCAATAACTAAAAATGATTTACAATATAACATATAGTTTATATCATGAAATGTTTGTACCAATACTGTAAAGAACAAAAAAAGAACAAAAATTGTTTTGCTTATAGTTACTTTTGATTTCTTTCTTTTTTATTTCTCTTCAGTCTCCTACCAAATATTAATGGCATAAAGTGAAGCATATGCATTACAGTCTCCCACAAGTTTAATAAAGTCAATAAAAGTCCAGTCTTTCTACTTTTTCTTGTAAAGCCATATTTCACAAATGTAACTGATGCTTTATAGTCTCACATTTATTCACTAATTTCAGTGTTGCTAGTCTTCTTCCTGTTTTTCTGAAATACCCTTACTGAATTATCACTTGTGACAGAGGCAAATTTACATAACAAAAGTAATCAAACTGTATTAAATTAACATTAACAAATATTATACTTCACATATATTGCTATATATCATATAATCTAAGCAAAATTACATAAAATATTCAGTTTCTGCCCCTTTTAAACAAGAAACATCTTTATTAAACCATCACTTACAACATAAGCAATAATACATTTATATAAATGAAAATGAACCACAACGACACAATCATAGTTGCAAGCATTTTACATCACAAACCATTATGACATACTCCCAGTTGCAAACATTACACATCACAAATAATCTACCTGATCATTTTCAGTCAAACATTACATAGTTCATTTAAGTCCCGCCTTCTTTTAAACCTTATTCTTCCCTGTATGTACTGTTTCCACATTTCCGATGTTTTCCTGTGTAGTTTGCTCCTATCCTTTTATATCAGTCTCAGTTCCAGTTGTTTTTATCTCTGTTACTATATTCACTACTTCTAATACAGTTGATTTAGATTTTCATTTCCAATTTCTAGTAATTGCTTTTCCGGCTGCCACCATAATTAGACACTGCAAGGCCTAACATGTCTAGGCAATTCCAATTTTGTATCACAGCTCACACTACTCATCTCCCTCATCACACCAATCTGCCCACTGAGCATCTTGACAGTGCATCCCACAGAGAATCCTTAAAGTTGACCAACTTCCTGCACTCCCAGAAAATACATTCCCAAGTGCCTCTTTCTTTCCCTTCACACCTCCAACATTTACTGTCTACCTGAGGAAAAATCCTCTGGAGTCTACTTGGGGTATAAAAATATCTATCTAAATATTTCCAAGCAAAAATCCAAAATCTTCTAGATTTTGTTGCCTATTTGGGAGACATACATATATCCTCCCATTGTTTCTTTGTGAATTGCTTATCTAATCTCTATTCCCAATCCTTTCTAACCTCCTCTGATTGATTCTTATAGTTATCATGCAATAATTTATATACTCTACTAATTATTTCTTTTTAATAGCAGCTTCTGTTCTAGATTCTACTAAAAACTCTACCAGTGGTGGTCTTTCATTTAGGCCCCCCTATTTCTTTCTCTTTGCCTATACTCTGATATAAATCCCTGATAGGGAAGGCAATCTCTAACCTGCTGTCAAAATAAATTATTGGCCTCTTCTCATTCTATTACCTTTCCCTCTCTAGTTATTTGCTTCCAATACCTTGGTTACTTTGCCAGTTTTTTACAATAAATTCCAGCCCTCTCTTGCCTATTGTCTATATCTCTAATTGCAGTCATTCCTATCAGCAGAATCTCCTTTCTTCATCCTTGTGTTGGCTTAGTTCTTAGAATACATTCTGCTACTTTATGAATGTAATATTCTGCATGATTACTGATATTCTCCTTAAAGGCCTGCATCCAAAATCCCAGTCTCTCCTTTTTTCTTGAGCTTCCCCCATTTCATCATCATCCCTTTCCACTTTGAATTATAGTTTTCTGCTTGTGCTGTGTACAGGAGCCTAAACTGTGTAGCTCTGAGATGCACCTTCAGATTGGGTGATCCCAATCCACCCTGTTCTACTGGAAGAATCAGCTTATCCCATTTGACTCTTGCAGTCTTCCCCTCCCAGGCAAAGTCCTTCAACTCTTTATTAATTGCTATCCACAACTTCTCCTGTGTTTGACAAAATATGCCTGACTTGTGTATAAGACTAAAGGAACTAAAAACATTTTGACTGCTTGCATCTTACTATCCATATCCATATAACAAAGCTTTTATTTTCTCAGTTTTTGTATTATCTTTTGTTTAGTCTCTTCCCATGTACCCTTAGCTGCCACAACAGAATCATTTTAATCCATACTTCTAAATATTTCATTTTATCACTTCCCCATAAATATGGATATTGCTGAACCAATTCATGTGTGGGTATATAATTTACCGCTACTGCCTTTGTTTTAGCATCATTAATTCTGTATGCTAAAAAGATCTGAAATCGTCTCAAAATGTTCCACAACACTGTAATGCCTCTTTCTGGTTTAGTCAGGTATAAAATAAGATCATATGCAAATACAGCCAGCTTTTCTTGACTACCATGCCAATTATATCCTTGAATGTCTGAGTCCCATATTTTCTTTGCCAGTGGTTCTAAATATAATGCAAATAACAAAGAATAATAAAGGGGAGAGAGGACACTCCTACCTGGTTCCTCTGCTCAAGCAGAAATTTTCAGAGAGGACCCCACCCACTTTAATTTTTGCCTCTGATCCCTCATATATCCTCCTAATCAACCTTATAATTTTTTTTCAGGAAATGCAAATGCTTCCATTGCCCTGCTCATAAAGTCTCAGCTTACTCTGTCAAATGCCTTCTCTGCATCAGATCCATCAACATTAATGGCATCTTCTTATATTCTGCTTCTCTCTGGATCATTAGTGTTCTGTTAATGTTGTCAAATGTTGCCTCCCCTCCACAAAACCACAATGATCTATATCTATCAACTTTGGCATTAATTTTGTCATTCTTTTAACCATTATAGACACGAACACTATAATCATGGTTTAGTATTGAAGTGGGCCTGTATAGGTTCATAGATTAGATTAGTACTAAGCTAACTGCCCTTGCAAGCCATTTTAAGCCTAGCCAATTATCCCTTGTGAGACTCAAACCCTGCACCTTGTGTTTGCAAGGCAAACTGATGCTGGGTCTAATGGATCTTTACCCTCTTTAGGTATTACAGCTACCACTGCTTTCTTCCAAGATGTTGGTACTTCTCCTCCTCTTACAATACTGTTAAACAAAACCTTCCAGATCTTTTTCAGTCCTTTCCCTCCTAGCTTCCATATTTCCACAGGAATACTGTCTACTCCTGGGGACTTTCCTGTAGATTGTTTATACATCACAATTTTTATCTCTTCTCATCTTATCTTAACTGTTATTAATTGAGCCTCATCCACCTCTAACACTGGTATATTTATTTCTTCTATAAACATTTCCATTTATATATTTCTCTGTTTTATAGAGACTTTCACAGAATTTCTGAAATATTTCTAATACCACTGCAGGATCTCTTGTTAATTTCCTTGTTATAGGCTCCCTAAGCTTGATGACAGCCCTTTATACGTTCTGTTGCCCGAGTTATGCTAAAAGTTTTTGTGCTCTACTGTTATTATCAAAAAACAGTTGCTTAATAGCAATCTTTTTAAACTTGTGCATATTACTGAGGTAATCCCTCATTTTCTGAATAGCATTCTGCAGTCGATCCTCTTCTTATTCTGTGAGATTCCCCTATTCTGCAATACTTTAAGATTTGGCAGTCCGTCTAAATAATTCTTGTTACTTCTTAATCTTAGCTCCCTATTTTTCTCCACCTTAATTTTATCCTACACCCTAGTAGAAGACATTTCTTTCTTCTCCAATAGTTCCTGAACAATCTCCACTACCCATTCCTTAAATTCCTCTCTTTTCAAAAGATAGGTGGGAAAGCACCAGTGCCTCATTTTTATTTCTTTATCCTGTGTTTATATTCTAGTTATTACTGGTGCATGATTTGAAACAGTTACTGGGTGCATAACAAGACCTTCAATTAAATGCACATGTTCCTGTGAAAAGTAAATTCTGTTTAGCCTAGCCCAGTTTTATAGCTTGGGGAATAATATGTGGATTCACTCTGAACTCCTATTACTGAATTCATATGTTCCTTGCCAAATGTTTTCATAAATGTATTCAAAAATCTAGCCTCCTTTGTTATACTTTCACTTCTGGGCCCCCCAGACACATCTTCATTGTTGCAAATAACATTCCAGTCCCTACCTATAGGTAATATTCCTTGTTGAAAATGGATTATTTCTCCCAGAATTTTCTTAAGCTCCAATATAGCAGTTTTAGGTAGAATATAAATACATACCAGTGTCCCTTGCCAGTAGCCCCTTAGTACTACAAATCTGCCATTATTATCTTTTTTATCCTCTTCTATCACTACTGGAGCTCCTCATGCAATTAATATAAGTAATCCTCTTTTCCTTTGTCCTAGGTATTCCTCTGAATAACCATCCTGAAAACCTTCTTTATCAAATTCACAAGTTCAGTTCTTTCTAAGTGTGACTCCTGTAACATAACTATTTGAACTCTACATTTTTTTAATATGATGCACTACTCTTTTTTTTTGTATTTATCTGTGAGACCGTTGACATCTAAAGACATTACAGAAAGCATAATTGCATTAAAAAGTTATTATTCCCGCCTTTTATATATAACACATTTTTTGTTAAATATCTAATTTCAGCTTTTGTGCTACATGCATACACTATTTGACAGGCTGAACTTTTATACAGTTGTTTCTTGTCATATCCATTTCAGCCTATGTCACATCTTACAAAACTTTCTCTTTTATTGAAAGCCCTCAAAAAGAAAAACAAACACACCCCAATACCCTCCTAAAACCTGTTAACTTAGTACTAACACACAAATCTATGTACATCTTCAAATACTGAAGTATTATCCTCCTAATAGGAACAAAAGTCCCAAACTGACATCCACACTCACAGACTTGAGTTAGCCTAAAAGAAATGTTAAACATGCTAACATGCACGGTGCAGCATGTCCTTCTACTATGTGCTAATTGGTTTTGTCATTTCTTTATAGCTCTCCTAGCTGGGAAACCCCTGAATGCTTTCAGAGAATATTAGGTCCTAGCCAACTGCTCTTCTCAGTTTTTTTCTTTTCCTTCAGCCAAACACTCTCCACCAGCTTGTAGGCAGTTTCTCTTTATCAGTTTGTCTTCATGGAGACATGAAAACCAGGCAGACCGTTTCATTTTATCAGATTGTTTCCATGGAAACATGAAGACCAGCTGCAGAATTGCTACTGAGCATACATTTTTTGTTGCTAGAAAAAAGCCTCATAATATTAAATATTCTGTTTCATTTACTTGCTTACTCTTAAAACCTAAATCAGTCTAAGATCCTTAATCCAATTATTTCCCCATGCAAGAATGAGAAAAAGAACATTAAGTTTTCTTTTGCAATGTTGTTTTAACCAGGCTTTTTTATTGTACTGCTTACATTTCTTGAAAATGAACAAGAAGAAAGAGAGAGGGGAGAAAGAAAAGAAAAAAAAACAGCAGCACTTGTTTGCAGTGCCCATTACACTTACAAATAACTGAGAAAACTTTATAGCATGCAAAGAAAACCATATATCACAAAAATAGAGCTAGTAAGAAAAAATATTTCCTTACAGTTAGCTTTCTCTCTCCTCTTCCCCTCCCCAAAGCATTTTCTGAATATTAATGACATAAACTAGGTCATATGCTTTAGAGTCCCCTACAAGTCCAACAAAGCCTGAAAAAGTCCAATATTTCCAGATTATCTTGTTCTGTAATATTTCACACATATAATTACTGCATTGTAATCCCACATCGTTCCTACTTTTTATTACTGTTAATCTCCATCTCCCAAATCCTGTCACTGCTTCATTTCCAACATGCTCTCAATTCTTCTAGTCAGCTCTCATGTTTTCTTCCTTCACTCCAACATTTTCCATTGAAAGACTGGAAAAATGTTCACAGGTAGAGTCTCTCTGTGGTCTTTATTACCAGAAGAACAAGAAGTAGAATCTCTTTCTGTTTCGCAGCTCATTTTTGTTGGGCAAACTTTTGTATTCCCTCCTTAGCATATACTTCATCAAAAAATGATTCTGTCCCTCCAGGGTGAATACTTTGAAGAGAGCTGGGCACAGCAGTTTGAATCTCACCTCTGCATCTCGATATTCCCTGAATAGTGGAATAAATTTGATTCTCTTCTGCCTGGTCTACAATGAGTAATCATTCTCCACAAATGCTCTGCTGCCTCCCACTTTTAGTACTTTGTCCTTCTGCTACAGTTTTGTCAAAATATTAACTTCTTCTGCTGGTAGGACTGCATCTTTACTGTTAATGGTCTAGGTTGCTTTCTCATAGCCAGGTTTGAAACATACACACAATGTTCCCTATCAAGTAACAACTCCTGCTGTGGAATGACAGTCCAGTTGCTTATTTGTACTTTCATAAAGTTAATGCAGTCTGTTCCTTCCAGCTTCTCTGGTATAGCTGAAAATCTCAGGTTTTCTCTATGTGCTCTGTCCTCTAATTGTATTATTTTTGACACATCTCTTCCTGAGCAGTTTCATATTCAGCCAGCCTTTTCTTCATTTTGACGTCTGATTTTTGCAGCTTTATTATCTTATCTGAATATCTGTTTAAAGCTTCTTCCATTTTTTCCAGGCTTTTGTTGTTTGTGTTGATATATTCCATCAGTGTTTTGATTATTTTAAGCAGGTCTGTGTGCATTTGTCTTATGTCTTCCTGTAGCTTACTGGAGTTCATGTCTGGAGATTGCATTGCTTTTTGCTGAACAGCTGCAAAACTTTCCTCAGTCAGTGTTTCTTCCTCACTTTTTTGTAGCTGATTTTTCCAGTTCCTCTATATTTCTTTTTTCCTGGCATCCAGACAGTACACTTACTAGCCAGTTACTGAAATTTACCCATCAACACAAGTTACTGGCCTTATCTGCTGAGTTTCTGTTTTCACACTGGGAGAGCCAGAATTAAGCTGTTACTCAATGTGCAGCCATCTTGGAAGTCCAGTCTTCTTCCTGTTCATCTCCCAACCCCAGTCTCTGGTTCAAGTCAAAGGTACTCCCACTTCTTCTACTCTGCTCCTGTACATTTTTTGTCTCTCAAGCATTTTATCTTCGGAACATTGGAAAAGGTTTCACTGGCAAAGTCTCTCTATAATCTTTATTATCAGAAAAATGAGAAGTAAAGTCCCCTTCTGTTTGATGGCTCACTTTTTGAAGGACAAACATTTGTATTTCCTCCTTAAACTGTTCTACACCAAAAAACAACTTTGATTCTCCAGAAAAAAATATTCTGAAGACAGCTGGGTACAGCAGCTTCAATATCACACCTGACTCTCAACATTCCATGATTGCTAGTGTGATGTTATGAGGTAGTGCCATCTGGGCCAGGGAGAGTACGGCAGTACATGTGTACTTATGCCAGCATAGCTAATTAGAGATATGTAAGGAATTTTATATTATTTGACTATCACACTAATGTCTACAGGTGCTTGAGTTAAAAATATATTTGTAAAGTTACTTGTGTTAAAAAAATGCATCAACGGTAAGTCCTGATGGACAGAAAAGTATCCATGTATATTAGGTTATTAGGTTGTACTGTTGTAACTGATCAGAGAACCCTGGAAGGGTAGAACGTTTTAAATTGTGTTATAGCTTTCAGATGCTGCCAAAGATCTCAGCAAAGCTGTGTGTGTGTGTGTGTGTGTGTGTGTGTGTGTGTGTGTGTGTGTGTGTGTGTGTGTGTGTGTGTGTGTGTTGTATCAGAGTCAGGTGACCAGAGGTGCTGTCATCCTCTAACTAGCATCTGGTTTCTTTGGGATAAATTTGCTTCTCTTCTGCCTGGTGTACACTGAATAATCATTTTCCAACAAACATTCTGTCTCCAATTTTTAATACTTTGCCCGACCAGGTTTGGAGCATACACACCATGTGCCCTTTCAATTAACAAATCCTGCTGTGGAATACTAGTCCAGTTGCGTGTTTGTGCTTTCATAAAATTAATACAACCTGCTCCTTCCAGTTTCTCTGGTCCAGTAGAAAATCTCAGGTTTTCTCTGTGTGCTCTGTTCTCTAACTCAACAATTTTTTTTGAAACAGTTCTTCTTGAGCAGTCTCATACTCAACAAGCCTTTCCTTCACTTCAACCACTAATTTTTAAAGTTTTATCAATTTATCTGAATAGCTGTTTAAAAATTCTTCCATTTTTTCTATTCTCATATTTGAGTTGATATACTCATTCATTGTTGGTTTACTTTAATCAGTTTTGAGCATATTTGATTTATTTTTCCTCTAGATTACTGGAAGCCATGTTTTGCACCAAAGTTGGAGCTTGAACTGCTTTTTGCTGAACAACTGCAGGATTCTTCCAGTCAATGTTTTCTCTTTATCTTTTGTAGCTGATTTTCGTTCAGGCTCTCTAAGTTTCTTCTTTGCTGGCATCTGGGCAGTATACTTACTAGCAAGTAAATGATTTGACTAAGTCTGCCAGAGTTACTGGTCCCTATCTTTCATTTTCTTTTTTCACAGTGGGAGAAATTAAATCCAGTTGTTGATCAGTGGGTGGCCATCTTGGAATTCCCAAAGACCCTGTAAATTTATGTAAGTTATCTTAATAAAAAATGTGAATAGTGTGCAAACTGTAATTGGCTATCACAGGAGCTAAACCCTTTGAATACCCTCTGAGCAGCAAATAACCCAAAATGTAATGCAGAGAAGCGATAATGCATGACAGACACAGAGAACCTTAGAATTCTATGTCAGACTGCCAACTGGCTCACAGACAGGACACAGGCAATCAAAATAGGCAAGTTACCTTCACAAAGAGACCACTCACCATTGGTGTCTCCCATGTTTTTTTGCTGGGACATCTGTTTGGCATCTGCCTTTCTCAAGTAAAAGCCAATACCAAAGGGCTCTGGCTGACTATGTTTGCAGATGGCAATCAGTGATTCCTCAAATGACTTAGCCAGCCTGCAGCAAGGTTTGTCCCAAATAAATAAGTGGTGCCAAGGACAGATATACCTCGCACAGGATACCGCTGTTGTGGAACAAACTCCCCATCCACATAAAACAAAGTTTGTCCTGTCCATATTCAAGTACAACTTAAATCTATGGAAGGGAAACACAAATAAATAACCCTGGACTGCCCCCTGTACAGGGTAGCTCCTAAATGTTTTACCCATGCACAAGCCCCTTCAAATTACCTATGCTATGATCCAAGTCATTCTCATTAGGGGTAATTTATAATTATCAGCCACTGGATGAGAAAGGCCAATCTATAACCAAATGCGATAGGTTATTTCCAGCAGAGAAAGGGGAAATTGGCCAGGATGAGAATGGGCCACAAATGCAAGTAGCCTAGTACTTAACTATAAACCTCTGAAAACTTTTAAAGTCTGTGGCACTGGAAATTTGATGATAAGCATCTTTCAAGTACAGTGTTTCAAGTACAGTGTTACCAAAAAGCTCTGAGAAAGAATGAGAGGTAATAGAGTTCGTAATGCCAACATTTTGTACTTTGGTACTTTGACAAACAGTTTGAGAAGTAAAAGGTCAAGAACTGGTCTTCAAGAGGAAGCCCTCTTTGACTCCACATAAATTCATGAATAAAACCCTTTTCTCCACTAATTTGGTGGAACTGGTTCTATGACCCCCATGGAAAGCATTTGGTTGATGACTGGAGGAAATCTGATCTGGAAGATGGTAGGGATATTTTAAAATGGAGGTAGACTTTCCCACTTCCATTTCTACCTTTCTTGAACTACTGTTAGAACCCACTTTTCTGGGACACTCTGATGGCAAAGGATAAGGTGAGGAGCCAGACTTTGGTACATATTAAAAGGACTGACAGATAGGGGAGGGGAGGGGTAGAATGCTGCAACAGTCATTCTGTACTATTTGACTATCCATTTTTCTGAAAGGCTCCCTCCTTATTTTTGAATCCTTCCTGACATTTTCTTCAATAAATTCTACTTGTTAGCAGCCTACTGAATTTGCTTGTTGTGTTTCCTGAAAAGGAACCAGAGGTTTTAGCAGTCTTGGGGGGGGGGTTGAAACATCTGGGTTACCCCCTGAAATAAGCTACCTCTTTCATTAAGCTGTTTGAGTACTTGGGCAGCTGCAATACCAAACACAACTTATGTTCGGCATTTATTTTTCTGAAGTGCAGGCAAACATAGGGGGATTGTGGCTGACAAAATTTGCAGATGACTGCAAACTGGGCACCATAATTGACACTCCATCAGACACAGACATCCTCCAGAGAGGTCTCATAGAAATGGATAACTGGTGCCAGAGCCATGGCCTTAAGCTAAATGCCAAAAAATGTATAGGCATACCCTTTGGGAAAAACAAGGTAACCCCTAATTACCACATAGGTGGTAATCTATTAAACACGGAAGAAGTTATCAGGGACCTGGGGACCCAAGTTGACAGTAACCTCTCTTTTGACACTCACATTGCCAAAGTGGTTAGGAAGACCTTCTATATTGCCCACCTGATCATGAAGGGATTCACATCCAGATCAGGAGAGGTCATTGTACCCCTGTACTCTTCACTTATCAGACCAATGATTGAGTACAACGCCCCATTCAGAATGTACCTTACCCGACACCTGCAGCAGTTGGAAAGACCCCAAAAGTACCTCACCAAAAGGATAAAGGGGCTCAAACATATGTCATACGATGCCCGACTGAAGAAACTCCAGCTCTATTCAGTCGCATACCGTCTGCTCAGAGGTGATCTGTGACTGACATACAAGGCCATGTCCAACCCGGAATTAATGGACATGCTCCACCTCAAAAAATCCAAATCCACCAGAGCCACGAGAGCAAGAGACTTAAACCTCAACACGGATATAAATAGGACGTGCTGGAGGGACAGATTCATCACCCAGAGACTCCCTACACTATGGAACAGAATCCCAGTCCATGTGAGGCAGAGCCCCTCACTGACTCTGTTCAAGAGAAATCTTGACGAGTGGATGGGAGATCGTAGGTTTACCCCGGGAATCATCTCTGTATCACTGCTGGACAGAGGCACAGCAAACTAATGAGTATAGTATTCTCATCCTAAGGGGTGGTGAAAGCCACACACACTCTGGCTAGGCTTATAAATGCCCTAGGGCAGATAGCCTAGTATGAACCTATGAACCTATGTATTCCAAGGAGAATTTAAGATTTTAGATGTAACATTTTCAGAAAACTTATGATTTCAAACCCAAGCAAAAAGTCTCACCAGAGCAGCAGAAACTGCTTTGGAAACAAAGTAGGCATAGGCATAAACACATTTCAAGAATGTTTAGTTACTTGAGAAACAGCAGTAATAACAAAATTCAGACAGCACCTAACTTTTGAAGCTGGAAAACTGGCAGAAATGCACCTAATATTCAGAAAAAAAATATTTCAAAGTATGATCCTTACAGTGCAGAATTTTAAATACTTATAAGAATGAGAAACTTTATAAAGCTTGACTATACCTTTTTAAGGGCTACATATTGCTATCAGGCATACTGTAATCAATATCAAAGCATCCTTCTGTGCTGGCAAAAGAGGAAGAACAGGAGTGGGTCATGGTAAATTCACCTGTAACAACTCATATTTCCTCAAAGAGAAATGTACATCAACATGCACCAACGGAAACACATTGTTAACACTAGAAACAGTTTCCGAAAAAAAAAACCTCTGAATCAGAATCTGGGATATGGGCATAAAAAAATATCAGATGCCCTACACTTGTCCTTGTCATCTTCATCACTTGACAATACATGAGCTATATAAAGTAAAACACTCTGAGAGGAAGTTAAATGTTTAACTTTCAGTTTCTTTTTTTTCTAGGAACATCCCTAGAAAGGTACCAACTCAAGGGTGGCAATTACATAGACAAAAACTGCCCTTAAACTAGCTATGCAGGGATGCCCTCCTCACTGATTCTCCCATGACAGAAGAAAACGGTTTTCCCGTGCCCACAGACAGCACCTGAACAGTAGCAGAGGACTTGGTTAACTCCTGATGCATGGTGGCTGAAGGGATTACACCAGAGGGCTCCGGAGCCAGAATTGAAAGGTCCGAGGAACCAGTAACAGCCACTGGAGAGTCACCCACCAGTGGCTGAGGCATTAGCTAAGTTTGCAGTGTTGGCAAGGGCTCCTTGCAGTTTTTTTCTTGGACAAGGAGAAGTTAGAACTGAGGGACCAAAATGCTGTTCCATTGGTTCTGCCAAAAATGAAGTCTGATCTCTGGTTTGTGTTGCTGGTAAGAGTTATTGAACAGGTAAGTTGTCAAAAGAAGTGTTCACAAGCAGTACACACACACATGCACTTTCCAAACACCAAATCTCCAGTAGTAACACACAGTCAATAATTAAGTAACCCACTTTTAGGAGTTAAATACAGAAGATAAAGTGCCTGACAGACTAGCCGGACCACCAAAATAATAATCACACAAAAAACTGCCAGTTTTCTTAAAGAGACAGCACCTTTTCATATCATATTAAAAATAATACAGCAACACTTAAAAAGTATATAAAGTTTTAGTAAACAGGGACTTATCTGCCTAGCAATGGATAGAAGAGACATCCATTCATCTTCTGACACTCAGGAAAGCTAACAAGGGCTGCAAGAAAGTGCTGAACTAATCTGATCTCCAGGCTGCTGGAGGTCAAACTAATAGTAGCCTGGGTGCATGTGTGGAAGGGGCCAAAGGCTTTGGAAGACTGGCTAGGAAGACATAACCCATATAGCTAAAGACTACTGCAGCAGTGATTTATGATAAACATCTGCATATACTAGATTCCACACTCAGCTACTTGTGCATCTACAAACTAGATGAGCAACTACTAAATCCCCAGCATGAAGTGCTGGCACAGGTTGAATATGTACTACGTGTGTGTGTGTGTGTGTGTGTGTGTGTGTGTGTGTGTGTGTGTGTGTGTGTGTGTGTGTGTGTGTGTGTGTGTGTGTGTGTGTGTCTAAATCATGGAAACTGCCTGTATGGCTCACAAAAACATTTTAGGTGATATCCTGGGCAATGCACAGCACCTGGCAGTTGAGGAAGTTTAAGCTCCTCCTGTTGATGTATCTGACACCTTGTTGACCAAGTGGGGCCTTTATGGCAATTTGTTTGCAATCAAGGGGCACAGGACCTCGAGAAAATGAACAATGATAAAGCACCAGGATAGTGGTGATTCCTTCCTCTGCAGTCCTTGTGAGCCATATACATTCCTAGGGTCTATATTATTTCTTTGACAGCTTAGGTTGTCGAATGCTCCATGATCGACACCTAAGCGTCAAAGTTTCAAAATCGCAAATGGCCATATATGTGAATCCTTTCCTTGGGAAAGAATTTGCTTGGTTGTTATCGGGGGATTTGCCCTTTCCCCAATGTATAGCGATCTCAGAGTTAGTATATTTAATTAGAGGGGGTGGAGAGCACAGCCCCCTCACTATATTTAAGTAGAAAAGTTAATTTTATGTTTGGACGGCCTAGCAAATTCTTTCCCAAGGAAAGAATTTGTGTATATGGCTGTTCACAATTTTGAAACTTCGCCTCTTAGGTGTCGATCATTACGCATTCGACAACCTAAGTTGTCGAAGAAATAATATAGACCCACATTCCTACACATGCTGCAGTACAATGTCAACAAAACTGATGTATGATGCATCAGGCGGGGAATCATATACACTTCTCCAATACTGCACCATAATGTCAAGCAACTGATGTAGGACACATGAGGCCGACATCTACGATATTCCCCCAAGGCCACTAAACAACCCATATGGCTAGGATGGTTAAAGCTACAGCTACCATAGTGTCAACTGTAATAGACAGTCTGCACATCCCCTTTGATTATGTGTGTAGGTCAGACAATTAGAAATCTTTCCCTATGATCTCCCTCTCATTATGAAAGCAGTCCATAATCTGCTGGTTGCTCAGGTGCTGGCAGTTTAGGCACTGATGGTACCATCTTAAGTGGTGCAAATGGTCACTATGCACCCATACTGTGGGCAACAGCAACAAGAATGGCAACTAACACATGTTGTTCTGCTACAGCTACTGCCATTGCAAACATTAATGTCCTGTACAATGGGAATTCCTAGAGTTCAGAATGTGCCTATATCATATGAGCGAATCGCACAAATTGCGAACACTCATAATATCGAACATTACAGACCTTGAACTTCCTATTGTGGGGACTGCACCCCCCCACTAAATATATATTCCAACTCCGAGATCGCACTACAGTGATGAAAGTACAAATATCCCATTCTTCACTGAACCGCAATCTCAGAAAAAGCACTTCGAGGTCCGGTACATTTGATATTATGAGCATTCGTAATTTGTGCGATTCACTCATATGATATACACCCGTTCAGAATAGCCAGACACCACAGGGAAGGACACCTGTTTTAAACATCTTTTAATCACTCCACCATGTTTGATGCCATTATGAAAATGTCAGAAGAAGTTCTTATTTATAGCTTTGAAACAATTAAATGAACAGTTCAAATACTGAAAGTGTACCACACTGTGGTGTCAAACATGCATACCACTGTGGATAAGAATTATAAAATTCAGTGAATGGGTATACTGGTATGACTGTAAACTCCAGAAGAGTATGGTCAACAACCAGACTGGAGTATACTATATTACATCCTACTTTGGAGAATAGTCTGGACTATACTCCATGAATTTGCTCATGGTAAGCGGAGCTCATGAACTATTACTTGAGGTCAAGAGGTATATGACGATTCATCCTCAGCTTTGCAGTCTTATGTTATGGCATAGAGAAGGGCCACTTTGCAGTTTAGTAAAAACGTCTTCCATATTATCAAGACTGGCGGGTATCAGTACCCCTCATACAAATATTAGCAAATTGTGCAACACTAAAGTCTTGGGGGGAAATAATCAATTTCTTAATTCCATGCAAACATGGAAGAATCAGTGTAGGGAGAACAGTGGAACATCATCTCATAAAAATGGAAGTCATGTACTTACCATAATGCTTGATCTGGCATTATACTTAGTCCATCCACTTCGAGTTGAGGGAATTCACGATCAGGCAGATGCAACCTGGCAACTGTTTCTGCTCTAAAATTCTAAAGCTCCTTCCCTGCTCCAGTGATACAGCTGTCTCTCCTGTATCTCCCAGGTGGAGTTCACTTCCTAAAGCAGAAGAAGGAACTAAGACGAAACAGGAACAAGATATGGAAATAAGAGGACAGATTTCAGGATAGGTCTACAAGGTATGTCCAGCAAGAAAAGTTTCATGAGAAATTGGAGGGGGGTATAGAGTGGGTAGAGAGGATTTATACACACACACATACACACACACACACACACATATATATATATATATATATATATATATATATATATATATATATATATATATTTACTAGAGTAGAGCATTGATCACAAATGACCAGTTTGGTTACATGAACAGTAAGAAAACATGTTAATATATAAAATACACAAGTATAGGAAACTGTGCATATACATAGAGGTCAACATATTTAATACACGAATAAAAGAAAATGTGCATTTACATATTTGCTGAATTCAAATATTTTGAAAAAGAAAATATATGTAGAAGCTGTAAAAGAAAAAAAAGGAAATTAAGTAGAATAGTAAGAAGAGAAAAAGGAAGACAGAGAGTTGGAAAGTAAGCATGGGTACATACTATTCATCTATATACAGGTATGATATTATCTAAGTAATCCCTAGTTGAATATGGGATGGATTAAATTTTGTGGAGTAGGGTTAGAACTGAAGATTCATCATTATGGTAAGTACATAATTTCCATATCTTACATGATCTCATCCAACCACTTCATCTCATGGGACAGAATCCCCAATTAGCATCTCCTAGGTAGAATCATGACAATCATGACAAAAAGACCTTGAGGAAAGCAGCTCCAAATGACTGCCTCAACCTAGAGATTACATCTTTATTATGTTACAGTGACTTGCAAAAGTCTGCAGCACAGCCCAAGTCACAACAGCACACGTCATAGGTTCATAGGTGTGTACTAGGCTAATGACCCTGGAGCCTTTACAAGCCTTGCCATAGGATTACCCTGGCATTGTGCCACCTGACCTCATTTCCCAGTGCCTATGTCGAGTAAGCCCACTAGAGTGATCTCTGGGGTGAATTTTCTATTTCCCATCCACTCATCAAGATTTCTCTTGAAGAGGGCCAGTGAAGTGTTCTGCTTGACATGTAGGGGAAGTCTATTCCATAGCATGGGCAGCCTCTGGGTTATGAACCTGTTCCTCCAGCATGTTCTGTTGATTGTGATAATGAGGTTGAGGTCTCTGGAGCATTTGGTGTGGAGGGACTGGGATTTCTTTAGATGTAGCATTTCTAAAAGAGCTGGGTCAGACATGGATTTGTAAGTCAGGCAGAGATCACCTATAAGTAGGTGATATGAGACAGAGAATAGTTGGAGTTTTTTTAGTCTGTCCAAATAGGACAAATGTTTAAGGCCTAGGATCCTCTTTGTGAGGTACTTTTGGGGCCTCTCCAGTTGTTGCAGGTGTTTAGTGAAGTACATGCCAAATGGGGCATTCAACTCAATGATTGGCCTAATGAGGGAAGAGTAGAGGGAGACAATGACCGCTTTCTTCCTGGATTCAAAACCCTTAGTAATGAGATGTGCCACATAGAAGGACTTTCTGACCACAGTGACAATGTGCTGGTTAAAAGAGAGGTTGCTGTCAACCTGTGTTCCCAGATATCTTATAATGCCTTCTGTGTTCAGTGGACTACCATCGATGTGTTAATTCATAGGAACCGGGATTTATCCAAAGGGGATGATGACACATTTTTTGGCATTCAGCTTAAGGCCATGGTTCTGACACCAGTCATTGGTCTCCGTGAGGCCTTTCTGTAGGATGTCAAGATCACTTGAGGAGTTAATAATAACTATTACTTGCATTCCATTGTGAACTTTGTCAGCCAGAGTGCCTTTGTGTTGGCCTGGACTTCAGAGAAGTAGATACCAAACAGGAGAGGACTCAGGACCAAACCCTGTGGGACTCCACTCGTGACTGTCCGGCAGTCTGACTTGGACTCAGCTACTTTCACACCGTGAGTTCTACCTGTGAGCCAGTTTGCAACCCACCTAGAGATAAAGGGTTTGATGCCTGGCTTAGTGAGTTTTTCTATGATTCCTGAGTGGGGAATGGTGTCAAAGGCCTTGGCCAGATCAAAGCAGGCTGTATGAACCACCTTGCCTTCATCCACAGCTCTGCTGACTGACTCAGAGAAGTTGACCAAGTTGAGCAGGCATGATCTACCCTTCACAAAACCAAACTGTGTGGGATCCAGAATTTAGAGATTACCTGTATCCTTGTTTATTAGGTTCATGATAATGCATTCCATAGCTTTGCAAATCAGACTCATCAGGCTAATGGAGCGATAGTTCCCAGGGTCTGTAGTTGCTCCTCCTTTGTGGAGAGCGATGACTGTAGCAGTGCTCCATTTGGTAGGGACAAAGCCTGAAGTGAAGCTGTGATTCAACAGGGCACACAGGTGAGATGCCAGTTCACTCTGTAGCACATGTATAACACAGCCAGGGATATTGTCAGGTCCCATAGAAGCCGTATTCTTGGCCTTGGACAGTACTGTTTTAACCTGTGCAGCAGTAATACTGGGTGCCTGGCAATATACTGGTATTGTGACTGGTCCGTTGGGGAGGTAGAGGGGTAAAGTTGGGACTGAAGTTGTCGGCCAGTATATTGGCAATATCTGTTGGCTTGGTAAAGCAGGTATCATTGTGCAGTAGCTCAGAGCAAATCTGGGTATTGCCATGGAGATTCTTTACATAACTATAGAAGGCCTTGTGGTTGTCTTTACTATCTGCTGCAATTCTGTTTTCATAGCTAGTTTTACAGGATTTGATGAGGGATCTCAACTTTTTGTTGAGGCTGCTAAGGGAGTTTTTCCAGTCTTGGGTCTTCACCTTATTCCGCATCAGTTTCCTCCTTCTGTTGTAGAGTTTATTTATGGCCAGGGACCACTTGATTGGCTTCCTTATTTTGCAGGAGAGCGTCATAGTTCTATTGGGTATGGTAAGATCCATGCAATTGTGTACGTGTTGCTAGTTTATGATTCGGCAGTCATGCAACTGATCTCCATTTGCATGGGTGCAGTGAAGTTAGCCACCTCTGTTTTTAGGAGCCCAAAGTTAGCTTTGGAGACATTTTTCATGGTGGTTACCTTTGCGGGGGGGTGGGGGGTGGGTGAAAGGGATGTGGATTTCTAACGTGATTAGTTTGTGGTTGGACCTAACCAGGGAGGAGTTGTCTATTATTGTAGAGCAATGATCGCCCATGTCAGTAATGACCAGGTCAAGGATGTTGCTACCTTTAGTAGGGGTAAGAATGAGCTGTTCCAGGGCACTGAAATTAATGAATTCCAGGAAACTTTGGGCAAGTGTATTGGTACAGCAGTAGTTTTCCCAGTTAATGGAGGGGTAGTTGAAGTCACCCAGTATGAGAGTGTTAGGTTTGAACTTAATATTCTCCAGAGTGCTTAGGAACGTCGAGTGTGAGTCATGAGACATAGTTGGGGACCTATAGCAGGCTACGACCTGAATCATTGTCTTACCCAATGTTAGCTGCATCTGAAGTATCTCAGATGTGTTTTGTTGGGCTACCAGTCTGGAGGTGTGCGCATCCTTTATGAATATGGAAACACCACCGCCTTTGGAGCTTCGGTCCAAGTTCTGGGACAGAAAGGTGTGGAATGAGTTATAGCCCAGTAGTGCAGAGGTGCTTTCTGCTGCCTTGAATCAGGTCTCTGTTACAGCACAAATGTCAATGCTCACCATTTTAAGGAGTGCTTCAAGCGAGTGCATTGTGGGATTTGGACTTTTAGCATTGAGCAGCATGACCCTCAGATTGCATTTGTTTGTAGCTGTTACAGTGGTAATTTGGTCACTATAGGGGTGCCAAGAGCCTTGGCCAGTATCTGGAAGCTCAGGGATGACAGATGCATGCCATCTCTCGTAAAGCATCGAGGTCTGTCAATCATGTCATCCCAGGCAGACAGATACTGGATCCCCTTAGAATGACACCAGAAACTTAGCCAATTGTTGAAATCAATCATTTTCTGCTTGTACTGTGGTATCATACTGGGTGATGGTAGGATGTTCCTCAGGGCTAGGGTCAAACTGGCTTAGGCTACATAATTTGACAGCTCCTCTATATCTCTTCTCAAGTAGTCCAGGGAGGTACATCTCAGGTCATTTACACCCACATGTACAATGACAGAGTCATACATGTACCTGTTGTTGAGGGACCTGAGTGCGTGTGCTATACGGTGAATCCTAGGGTCTGACAAGCAGCTGACTGTTACTTTCTCCTTATTCAACCTAGTGAGTGGGACATCAGTGTGCCTCACTATTAAGTCACCTATGACGAGTGTGTTGGGCATGCTGTTTGCCCTAGGGGGTTTGGTTGAGTGGCACTCTGTTTAGGAGAGTTATGTGTCTCGTGGTTAGTGTTGTGTTATGGTGGTCAAGTGCATTTATGCCTTGGAGGTCTCTGCTGTTTGGGTAGATTTTTATTGAGAGCCTCCACGAAGGTGGGTGTGTGGATTGTGTTTTTATGTGAAGGCAGTGCAGGGGTGTATTCTGGAGGGCTACATGTTCCATGAAGTGTAGTGCAAGTGTTGACCTTCTCCTCTTGACCAGCTATTCCGGTCTTGGCTGGAGAGTGCGTGGCCTCCAATTTGGATATATAAGTGCATCTCTTGCAAGTCTAAGTGTTGAGAGGTAAGAGGAGAGGGATGTCAGTGTATATGAGGCAGTTGCTACATTGCCTCAGGATGCCCAAGTTCACCAGGTTAATAGGACAAAGCACAAGGAACTGACCTTTAGACAAGCCTGAAGGGGTGGGCATTAATAATAAGTACTGGAGCTGTTTCCTTGTAGAATGTTTAGTGCTAATAGCACTTTTGTGTGCTACAATAATTGCTACAAGAAGTCTGGTAAATTGCTAGATAAAGAAGCTAGTAAAAGTACCGGAGAGGATAGAACTAGTAGATCTGAGGGAAAAAATTGAAGACCAGACTTTGACACCGCTCAGAAGCTTACAAATAGGCCTGGATAGAAATATGTATCTGGACTAGACTAGTTACAGGAAAGGTGGGAAACAAGCACAAATGCAGGCTTTTAAACTAAAAAGTTGAAAGAGATGGAAAAAACTGCCCCAAACAGCCAATATACTACAATTTCTAGGCCAGAAACCACTCCTCTTGTAGTAGATAGGCTACCCAGTGCTTACACTCCCACTGATAAGTGAGAAGGATTCCCTCCAACACAGAAAGGCTTGGGGGGCTCAAAAGCTTAAAAACAGTCTTGGATACAGTAAATCTGTATCTGGACTAGACTCGTTACAGGAAATGCAGGAAACAAGCTTAGAATTCAGAATACTTTTTTTTTTTACAGAAAAGCAGCTAAAACAGCACTAAAAACAATTCACGTACAGTGCAAGCTAGCACACTTGAGTATGTAGCTGTATTAAAGCAAATACAGTTTAAATAAATGCAATTTATTCAAAATGTATTCTGAACTGAATTCAATTATTGTTTTGTTCAACTCTGAACAGTTAAAAAGTGCAAAAAAATATACTTATCAGCTGAGAAGCACATTCAGTCAGAACACAGGGAGATTGTAGCAACGTTTTTTTTAGTGAAGTGGAAAGGGAGAAAGGAGGAGCAGAAGATAATTCAAGGTTAAAAAAGTAAGTGGGTTGGCCTACTCAAATGTTCTCTCTGTATTAGGTAGAATGAGCTAATGACAATACACTGGGAAGTGTGTCCCAAATGAAATTTACAGTAGGGGTGGGCAACTGCAAAGCCATCAAATATAAGAACAGGATACCAATAGCGATGGAGGGTGGGAAACTAAACCAGTTATATGATACACTCCTTGGCAGGGAATCAGAACAAACAAACACAGAGAGATGTTTAACAAGTGGAGAAAATTTCCAGTTAATACCTCACACACAGTGAAATTAGCATGAAAAGAAAAGAAACTTGAAACAACTTTAAAAAAAGCTCAAAAGAACAAATGAGGTGCTTACTCCAAGCTGTAGTCCAGGTAACACCAATCAGCCAATGACCACTCTCACTGTAATGCAAAATGGTTTCTGCTAAACTAAGTTGGCCTTGAACATTTGATCAGACACACAGCCTCTGCAAACAACCAACTAGGCCCAGAACACAAGCCCTGAATATAGACAATGCTCCAGCTACTACCTAACACTACTAAGGAAGAAAACACTACAGAAATGTTTATCACAGCAGAAAAAATGCAGTAAGGCTTTAAATGAAAGTTTTAAACAGATAAAGGTGCAAGAAGACTCAAGAGAATGTTTTTAACTGCAAATAAATTAGTTATATGATATACTCCTTGGCAGGAAATCAGAACAAACAAATACAAATAGATATTTAACAAGTGGAGGAAATTTCCAATTAATACCTCACACACAGTGAAACTAGCTAGAAAAGATTTACAACAGTATGACAGTAAAAACCTTATTTATCAGGCCCTGTGAGGCAGAAAATTTTAGTACAACTGTGCAGATTAGTTTATAGCTATAAAGTACAGTAAAAAGTATGCAGCAGACAATAAAAGTGCTATAAATATTTATAAGCAGTAACTAGTAAAAATAAGCAAAAAACAGGACACTTATATCACAGATCAGAGTTTTGCTCAGTGCCCTACCTCCGATTAGCTCTCCGTAAATTGACAGAAAAACTCACATGGTAACGTGTTAAGTAAAAGAAAGTTGAAACTTCAAACAACTTTAAAAAAAGCTCGAAAGAACCAATGAGATGCTTACTCCAAGCCATAGTCCAGGTAACCACAATGAGCCAATGACCATAAACATTACACTCTCACTGCAATGCAAAATGGTTACTGCTAAATTAAGATGGCCTGGAACATCTGCCCAGACAGAGAGCCTGTACAACCAACCAACAGGACCCAGAACACAAGCCTGAATATGGACAATGCTCCAGCTACTACCTAACACAACTTAGGAAGAAAACACTACAGAAATGTTTCTCACAACAGAAAAACAGCAATGAGCCTTTAAATGAAAGTTTTATATGGATAAAGGAGCAAGTAGATTCTAGAGAATACTTTTAACTGCAAACAAACCAGTTATATGATACACTCATTGTCAGGAAATCAGAAAAAAAAAACAAAGACAAAGATGTTTAACAAGTGGAGACAATTTCCAGTTAATATCTCACACACAGTGAAACTAGCTAGAAAAGAGTTACAAACAGTGTAACAGTAAAAACCTTATTTATCAGGCCTCCAAGGCAGAAGATTTTAGTACAACCATGCAGATTAGTTTATAGCTATAAAATACAGTGAAAAGTATGCAGCAGACAATAAAATGCTATAAATATCTATATCCAATAACTAGTAAAAATAAATGAAAAACAGGATACTTAAAGTTATATATCACAGATCAGAGTATTGTTCAGTGCCCTTCCTCTGATTAGCTCTGTGTAAAATGTCAGAAACACTCACAAGGTAACCTCTTATAAAACAGAAAGGTGAAACTTCATACAACTTTAAAAAAAGCTCAAAAGAACCAATGAGGTGCTTACTTCAAGCCATAGTCCAGGTAACCCCCATCAGCCAATGACCATAAACAATACACTCTCACTGCAATGCAAAATGTTTTTTGTTAAACTAAGATGGCCTGGAACATGTGCTCAGACACATAGCCTCTGCAAACACCCAACTAGGCCCAAAACATAAGCTGAATATGGACAATGCTGCAGCTACTACCTAACACTACTTAGGCAGAAAACACTACAGAAATGTTTATCACAGTAGAAAAACAGCAGAGAGCCTTTAAATGAAAGTTTTAAACAGATAAAGGAGCAAGGAGACTCTACAAAATGCTTTTAAATGCAAACAAATAAGTTATATGATACACTCCTTGGCAGGAAATCAGAACAAACAAACATAAAAAGATGTTTAACAATTGAAGGAAATTTCCAGTTAATACCTCACATAGAGTTAAACTAGCTAGAAAAGGTTTACAAACAGTGTGACAGTAAAAACCTTATTTATCAGGCCGTCGAGGCAGAAATTTTTAGTACAACCATGTAGATTAGTTTATAGCTATAAAATACATTAAAAATTCTGCAGCAGACAATAAAAGTGCTATAAGTATATATAAGCAATAACTAGCAAAAATAAGCAAAAAAAAAGGATACTTAAAGTTATGTATCACAGATCAGAGTTTTGCTCAGTGCACTTCCTCTGATTAGCTCTTTGTAAAATGGCAGACATAACTTCCTAAGTAACAGAAAATTGAAACTTGAAACAACTTTTAAAAAAGCTCGAAAGAACCAATGAGGTGCTTACTCCAAGCCATAGTCCAGGTAACCCTAATCAGCCAATGAACATAAACATTACACTCTCACTGCAATGCAAAATGGTTTCTGCTAAACTAAGATGGCCTGGAACATGTGCTCAGACACATAGCCTCTGCAAACACCCAACTAGGCCCAAAATATAAGCTGAATATGGACAATGCTTCAGATACTGCCTAACACTACCTAGGCAGAAAACACTACAGAAATGTTTATCACAGCAGAAAAACAGCAGAGAGCCTTTAAATGAAAGTTTTAAACAGATAAAGGAGCAAGGAGACTCTAGAAAACACTTTTAACTGCAAACAAATAAGTTATATGATACACTCCTTGGCAGGAAATCAGAACAAACAAACATAAAAAGATGTTTAACAAGTGAAGGAAATTTCCAGTTAATACCTCACATAGAGTTAAACTAGCTAGAAAAGGTTTACAAACAGTGTGACAGTAAAAACCTTATTTATCAGGCTGTGCGAGGCAGAAATGTTTAGTACAACCATGTAGATTAGTTTATAGCTATAAAATACATTAAAAATTCTGCAGCAGACAATAAAAGTGCTATAAGTATGTATAAGCAATAACTAGCAAAAATAAGCAAAAAAAAAAAAAAAAAACAGGATAATTAAAGTACTGTATCACAGATCAGTTTTGCTCAGTGCACTTCCTCTGATTAGCTCTGTGTAAAATGGCAGAAGCACTCCCACCATAACCTCTTAAGTAACAGAAAGTTGAAACTTGAAACAACTTTAAAAAAGCTCAAAAGAACCAATGAAGTGCTTACTCCAAGCCATAGTCCAGTTAACCCTAATCAGCCAAAGAACATAAACATTACACTCTCACTGCAATGCAAATTTTTTCTGCTAAACTTGATGGCCTGGAATATATGCTCAGACACACAGACTCTACAAACAACCAACTAGGCCCAGGAAAAACAGCAGTGAGCCTTTAAATGAAAGTTTTAAACAGATAAAGGTGCAAGGAGACTCTAGAGAATGTTTTTAACTGCAAACAAACTAGTTATATGATACACTCCTTGGTAGGAAATCGGAAAAAAAACAAACACAAACAGATGTTTAACAAGTAGAGAAAATTTCCAGTTAATATCTCACACACAGTGAAACTAGCTAGAAAAGATTTACAAACAGTGTGACAGTAAAACCTTATTTATCAGGCCTGTGAGGCAGAAAATTTTAGTACAACCATGCAAATTAGTTTATAGCTATAAAATACAGTAAAAAGAATCCAGCAGACATTAAAAGTGCTATAAATATATATATATCTATATCTATATATATATATATATCTATATCTATATATATATATATATATATATATATATATATATAAGCAATAACTAGTAAAAAATAAGTGAAAAACAGGACACTTAAAGATATATATCACAGATCAGAGTTTTGCTCAGTGCCTTTCCTCTGATTAGCTCTGTGTAAAATGTCAGAAACACTCACAAGGTAACCTCTTAAGAAACAGAAAGGTGAAACTTCAAACAACTTTAAAAAAAACTCGAAAGAACCAATGGGGTGCTTACTTCAAGCCATAGTCCAGGTAACCCCTATCAGCCAATGACCATAAACATTACACTCTCACTGCAATGCAAAATGGTTTCTGTTAAATTAAGATGGCCTGGAACATGTGTTCAGACACATAGCCTCTGCAAACACCCAACTAGGCCTAAAATATAAGCTGAATATGGACAATGCTGCAGCTACTACCTAACACTACTTAGGCAGAAAACACTACAGAAATGTTTATCATAGTAGAAAAACAGCAGAGAGCCTTTAAATGAAAGTTTTAAACAGATAAAGGAGCAAGGAGACTCTAGAAAATGCTTTTAACTGCAAACAAATAAGTTATATGATACACTCCTTGGCAGGAAATCAGAACAAACAAACATAAAAATATGTTTAACAAGTGAAGGAAATTTCCAGTTAATACCTCATATAGAGTGAAACTAGCTAGAAAAGGTTTACAAACAGTGTGACAGTAAAAACCTTATTTATCAGGCCCGACGAGGCAGAATTTTTTAGTACAACTGTGTAGATTAGTTTATAGCTATAAAATACATTAAAAATTCTGCAGTAGACAAAGTGCTATATGTATGTATAAGCAATAACTAGCAAAATAAGCAGAAAACAGGATACTTAAAGTAATGCATCACAGATCAGAGTTTTGCTCAGTGCACTTCCTCTGATTAGCTCTGTGTAAAATGACAGAATCACTCACAACATAACCTCCTAAGTAACAGAAAGTTGAAACTTGAAACAACTTTAAAAAAAGCTTGAAAGAACCAATGAGGTGCTTACTTCAAGCCATAGTCCAGGTAACCCTAATCAGCCAATGAGCATAAACATTACACTCTCACTGCAATGCAAAATGTTTTTTGCTAAACTAAGATGGCCTGGAACATGTGCTCAGACACATAGCCTCTGCAAACACCCAACTAGGCCCAAAATATAAGCAGAATATGGACAATGCTGCAGCTACTACCTAACACTACTTAGGCAGAAAACACTACAGAAATGTTTGTCACAGCAGAAAAACAGCAGAGAGCCTTTAAATGAAAGTTTTAAACAGATAAAGGAGCAAGGAGACTCTAGAAAATGCTTTTAACTGCAAACAAATAAGTTATATGATACACTCCTTAGCAGGAAATCAGAACAAACAAACTTAAAAGATGTTTAACAAGTGAAGGAAATTTCCAGTTAATACCTCACATAGAGTGAAACTACCTAGAAAAGATTTACAAACAGTGTGACAGTAAAAACCTTATTTATCAGGCCCTGCAAGGCAGAAATTTGTAGTACAACCATGTAGATTAGTTTATAGCTATAAAACACATTAATTCTGCAGCAGACAATAAACGTGCTATAAGTATGTATAAGCAATAACTAGCAAAAATAAGCAAAAAAAAACAGGATAATTAAAGTAATGTGCCACAGATCAGAGATTTGTTCAGTGCACTTCCTCTGATTAGCTCTGTGTAAAATGACAGAAGCACTCACAACATAACCTCCTAAGTAACAGAAAGTTGAAACTTGAAACAACTTTAAAAAAAGCTCGAAAGAACCAATGAGGTGCTTACTCCAAGCCATAGTCCAGTTAACCCTAATCAGCCAATGAACATAAACATTACACTCTCACTGCAATGCAAAATGGTTTCTGCTAAACTAAGATGGCCTGGAATATATGCTCAGATACACAGACTCTACAAACAACCAACTAGGCCCAGAACACAAGCCTGAATATGGACAATGCTCCAGCTACTACCTAACACTAATGAGAAAGAAAACACTACAGACATGTTTATCACAGCAGAAAAACAACAGCGAGCCTTTAAATGAAAGTTTTAAACAGATAAAGGAGCAAGGAGACTCTAGATAATGCTTTTAACTGCAAACAAACCAGTTATGATATACTCCTTGGTAGGAAATCACAAACAGATGTTTAACAAGTGGAGAACATTTCCAGTTAATATCTCACACACAGTGAAACTAGCTAGAAAAGATTTACAAACAGTGTGACAGTAAAAACCTTATTTATCAGGCCTGTGAGGCAGAAAATTTTAGTACAACCGTGCAGATTAGTTTATAGCTATAAAATACAGTAAAACAAATCCAGCAGACAATAAAAGTGATATAAATATATATATAAGCAATAACTAGTAAAGATAAGTGAAAAGCAGGACACTTAAAGATATATATCACAGATCAGAGTTCTGCTCAGTGCCTTTCCTCCGATTAACTCTGTGTAAAATGACAGAAACACTCACAAGGTAACCTCTTAAGTAAAAGAAAATTGAAATTTGAAACAACTTTAAAAAAATCTTGAAAGAACCAATAAGGTGCTTACTCAAAGCCACAATCCAGGTAACCCCAATCAACCAATGACCATAAACATTACACTCTCACTGCAATGCAATATGGTTTCTGCTAAACTAAGATGACATGGAACATGTGCTCTGACACACAGCCTCTGCAAACAACCAACTAAGCCCAGGACACAAGCCTGAATATGGACAATGCTCCAGCTACTACCTAACACTACTTAGGCAGAAAACACAACTGAAATATTTATCAAAGCAGAAAAACAGCAGCAAGCCTTTAAATTAAAGATTTAAATAGATAAAGGAGCAAGGAGACTCTAGAGAATGATTTTAACTGCAAACAAACCAATAATATGATACACTCCTTGGCAGGAAATCAGAAAAAACAAACTAAAACAGATGTTTAACAAGTGGAGAAAATGCCAGATAATACATTACACACAGTGAAACTAGCTAGAAAAGATTTACACACAGTGTGACAGTAAAAACCTTATTTATCAGGACCTGTGAGGAATAAAATTTTAGTGCAACCATACAGATTAGTTTATAGCTATAAAAATACAATTAAAACTATGCAGCAGACAATAAAAGTGCTATAAATATCTATAAGCAATAACTAGTAAAAATAAGCAAAAACAGGATATTTAAATTTATATATCACAGATGAGAGTTTTGCTCAGTGCCCTTCCTCGGATTAGCTCTGGGTAAAATGGCAGTAACACTCACAAGGTAACCTCTTAAGTAACAGAAAATTGAAACTTTAAACAACTTTAAAAGAAGCTCGGAAGAACCAATGAGGTGCTTACTCCAAGTCGTAGTCTAGGCAACCCCAATCGGCCAATGACCATAAACATTACACTCTCACTGCAATGCAAAATCATTTCTGCTAAACTGAGATGGCCTGGAACATTTGCTCAGACAAACAGTCTCTGCAAACAACCAACTAGGCTCAGAACACAAGCCTGAATATGGACAATGCTACAGCTACTACCTAACACTACTTAGGCAGAAAACACTACAGAAATGTTTATCATAGCAGAAAAGGAGCAGTGAGCCTTTAAATAAAAGTTTTAAACAGATAAACGAGCAAGGAGTCTCTAGAGAATGCTTTTAACTGCAAATAATCAAGGTATATGATACACTCCTTAGCAAGAAATCAGATGAAACAAATACAAACAGATGTTTAACAACTGGAGAAAATTTCCAGTTAATACCTCACAGACAGGGAAACTAGCTAGAAAAGATTTGCAAACAGTGTGACAATAAAAGCCTTACTTATCAGGCACCGTGAGGCAGAAAAGCTTAGTACAACCATGCAGATTAGTTTGTAGCTATAAAATAGAGTAAAGAGTATATAGCAGACAATAAAAGTGCTACAAATATAAGCAATAACTAGTAAAAATAAACAAAAAACAGGATACTTAAAGTTATATATCAGAGATCAGAGATTTCTCAGTGGCCTTCCTTTGATTAGCTCTATGGGAAATGGCAGAAACACTAACATGGTATCCACTTAAGTAACAGAAAGATGAAACTTGAAACAACTTTAAAAGAAGCTCACAAGAACCAATGAGCTGCTTACTCCAAGCCGTAGATCAGGTAACTCCAATCAGCCAATGAACATAAACATTACACTCTCACTGCAATGCAAAATGGTTTCTGCTAAGCTAAGATGGCCTGGCACATAATACACTCCTTGGCAAGAAATCAGAACAAACAAACAGATGTTTAACAAGTGGAGAAATTTTCCATTTAATACCTCACACACAGGGAAAATAGCTAGAAAAATTTACAAACAATGTGACAGTAAAAACCTTATTTATGAGGCCCTGTGAAGCAAAACATTTTAGTGACAGTGCAGATTAGTTTATAGGTATAAAATACAGCAAAATTATGCAGCAGACAAAAACGTGCTATAAATATCTAAAACAAATAACTAGGTAACAATAAGAAAAAACAGAATACTTAAAGTTATATATCACAGATATCAGAGTTTTGCTCAGTGCCCTTTCTCCGATTAGCTCTGTGTAAAATGGCAGAAACACTCACTAGGTAACCTCTTAAGTAAAAGAAAGTTGTAACAAGTTTTAAAAAAGCTCGAAAGAACCAATGAGGTGCTTAATACAAGTGGTAGTCGAGGTAACCCCAATATGCCCATGACCATAAACATTATATTCTCATTGCAATGCAAAATGGTTTCTGCTAAACTTAGATGGTCTGAAACATTATACACTCCTTTGCAGAAAATCAGAACAAACAAACACAAACAGATGTTTAACAAGTGGAAAAAATTTCCAGTTAATACCTCACATACAAGGAAACTAGCTAGAAATTTAAAAAAACAGTGTGACAGTAAAAACCTTATTTATGAGGCCCTGTGAGGCAGAAAATTTCAGTACAACCATGCAGATTATTTTATAGCTATAAAATACAGTACAAAGTATGCAGCAGACAATAAAAGTGCTATAAATATCTATAAGCAATGAGTAAAAATAAGGGAAAAACAGGATACTTAAAGTAATATAGCTTAGATGACAGTTTTGCTCAGTCCCCTTCCTCCGATTAGTTCTGTATAAAATGGCAGAAACACTCACAAGGTAACATCTTAAGTAACAGAAAATTGAAACAGCTTTAAAAAAAGTTCGAAAGAACCAATGAGGTGCTTACTCCAAGCTGTAGTCCAGGTAACCCCAATCAGCGAATGACCATAAACATTACACTCTCACTGCAATGCAAAATGGTTTCTGCTAAACTAAGATGGCCGGGAGCATGTTCTCAGAAACAGAGCCTCTGCAAACAACTGACAAGGCCCAGAACACAAGCCTGAATATGGACAGTGCTCCAGCTACTACCTAACGGTACGTAAGAAGAAAACACAACAACAATATTTATCACAGCAGAAAAACAGCAGTGAGCCTTTAAATGAAAGTTTTAATCAGATAAAAGAGCAAGGAGACTCTAGAGAATGCCTTTAACTGAAAACATACCAGTTATATAGTACACTCCTTGACAGGAAATCAGAAGAACCAAACAGAAACAGATTTTGAACATGTGCAGAAAATTTCCAGTAAATACCTCACACACAGTGAAACTAGCTAAAGAAATATTTACAATCAGTGTGACACTAAAAACCTTATTTATCAGGCCATGTGAGGCAGAAAATTTTAGTACAACCATGCAGATTAATTTGTAGCTATAAATACAGTAAAACGTATGCAGCAGACAATAAAAGTGCTAAAAATATATATAAGCAATAACTAGTAAAAATAAGCAAAATACAGGATACTTACATTTATATATCACAGATGAGAGTTTTGCTTAGTGCCCTTCCTACGATTAGCTCTGTGTAAAATGGCAGAAACACTCACAAGGTAACCTCTTAAGTAACAGAAAGTTGAAACTTGAAACAACTTTTAAAAAAGCTCAAAAGAACCAATGAGGTGCTTACTCCAAGTCGTAGTCCAGGTAACCCCAGTAAGCCAATGACTATAAACATTACACTCTCACTGCAATGCAAAATGGTTTCAGCTAAACTAGGATGGCCTGGAACATGTGCTCAGACACACAGCCTCTGCAAATAACCAACAAGGCCCAGAACACAAGCCTGAATATGGGCAATGCTCCAGCTACTACCTAAGACTACTTAGGCAGAAAAAAACTAAAGAAATGTTTATCACAGCCGAAAAAATAGCTGTGAGCCTTTAAATGAAAGTTTTAAACAGATAAAGGAGCAAGGAGACTCTAGAGAATGCTTTTAACTGCAAACCAACCAGTTATATAATACACTCCTTGGCAGGAAATCAGAACAAACAAACACAATCAGAACAAACAAACACAAACAGATGTTTAACAAGTGGAGAAAAATTCCACTAAATACCTCACACAGTGAAACTATCTAGAAAAGATTTACAAACAGTGTGACAGTAAAAACCTTCTTTATCAGGTCCTGTGATGGAGAACAATTTGGTACAAAGGTGCAGATTAGTTTATAGCTATAAAATACAGTATAAAGTATGCAGCAGACAATAAAAGTGCTATAAATATTCATACGCAATAACTTGTAAAAATAAGCAAAATCAGGATACTTAAAGTTATAAATCACAGATCAGAGTTTTGCTCAGTGCCCTTCCTGTGATTAGCTCTGTGCAAAACGGTAGAAACACTCACAATGTAACCTCTTAAGTAACAGAAAATTGAAACTTTAAACAACTTTAAAAGAAGCTCAGAAGAACCATTGAGATGCTTACTCCATGTCGTAGTCCAGGAAACCCCAATTAGCCAATGACCATAAATATCACACTCTCACTGCAATGCAAAATGGTTTCTGCTAAACTAAGATGTCCCGGAACATGTGCTCAGACACACAGCCTCTACAAACAACCAACTAGGCCCAGAACACAAGCCTAAATATGGACAATACTCCAGCTACTACCTAACACTACTTAGACACAAAACACTACAGAAATGTTTATCATAGCAGAAAAACAGCAGTGAGACTTTAAATGAAAGTTTTAACTGCAAACAAACCAGTTATATGATACACTCCTTGGCTCGAAATCAGAACAAACAAACTCAAACAGATGTTTAACAAGTGGAGAACATTTCCAATTAACACCTCAAACAAAGTGAAACTAGCCAGAAAAGATTTACAAACAGTGTGACAGTAAAAACCTTATTTATGAGGCCCTGTGAGGCAGAAAAAGTTCGTACAACAATGCAGATTAGTTTATACTTATAAATACAGAAAAAGTATGCAGCAGACAATAAAAGTGCTATAAATACCTAGAAGCAATAACTAGTAAAAATAAGCAAAAAAAACAGGATCCTTAAATTTATATATCACAGATAAGAGTTTTGCTCAGTACCCTTTCTCCGATTAGCTCTCTGTAAACTGGCAGAAACACTCCCAGGGTAACCTCTTAAGTAACAGAAAGTTGAAACTTGAAACAACTTTAAAAAAAGCTCGAAAGAACCAATGAGTTGCTTATTTCAAGTTGTAGTCCAGGTAACCCCAATCAGTCAATGACCATAAACATTACACTCTCACTGCAATGCAAAATAGTTTCTGCTAAATTAAGATGGCCTGGAACATGATACACTCCTTGGCAGGAAATCAGAACAAACAGAAACAGATGTTTAACAAGTAGAGAAAATTTCCAGTTAATACCTCACACAAAGTGAAACTAGCTAGGAAAGATTTACAAATGGTATTTATCAGGCCCTTTGAGGCAGAAAATTTTAGTAAAAATTTTATAAAATACGGTAAAAAGTATCCAGCAGACAATAAAAGTGATATAAATATCTATAAGCAATAACTAGTAAAAATAAGCAAACAACAGGATACTTAAATTTATACATCACAGATGAGAGTTTTGCTAGGGCGGCCACGGTGGTCCAGTGGTTAGCATTGCTGCCTCACAGGAAGAGGTTCTCCGGTTCGATTCTTGACTGGGGTGCCTTCTGTGCGGAGTCTGCATGCCCTCCCTGTGGTCACATGGATTTCCTCCAGGTGCTCCGGTTTCCTCCCACATCCCAAAGACATGCAGTAGGTGGATTGGACACTCTAAATTGGCCGTAGGTGTGAGTGTGTGTGTGCCTTCTGTGGAAGGTTGGGCGCCAGGCTGGCAACTCGACACTGTAAAACTCCACTGCCAATCATGAGCGGACAGATGATCCGCTGTGGCGACCCCTAACCAGGAAAAGCCGAAAGAAGAAAAAGATGAGAGTTTTGCTGAGTGACCTTCCTCTGATTAGCTCTGTGTAAAATATCAGAAACACTCAAAAGGTAACCTCTTAAGTAAAACAAAGTTGATACTTGAAACAACTTTTAAAAAAGCTCAAAACAAGCAATGGGGTACTTACTTCAACTCGTAGTCCAGGTAACCCCAATCAGCCAATGACCATAAACATTACACTCTCACTGAAATGAAAAATGGTTTCTGATTAACTAAGATGGCCTGTAACATGTGCACAGACACACAACCTCTGCAAACAACCAACTAGGCCCAGACTACTAGCCTGAATATGGACAATGCTCCAGCTACTAACTAACACTACCTAAGTAGAAAACACTACGGAAATATTCATTACAACCAAAAAAAAAGCAGTGAGCCTTTAAATGAAAGTTTTAAACAGATAAAGTAGCAAGGAGACTCTATAGAAAGGTTTTAACTGCAAATAATGCAATTATATGATACACTCCTTGGCAGGAAATCAGACCAAACATAAAAAGATGTTTAACAAGTCGAGAAAATTTCCAGTTAATATCTTGCACACTGAAGCTAGCTAGAAAAATGTACAGTGTGACAGTAAAAACCTGTGAGGCAGAAAAATTTAATACAACTGTGCAGATTAGTTTATAGCTATAAAATACAGTACAAAGTATGCAGTAGACAATCAAAGTGCTAAAAATATCTATAGCCAATAACTAGTAAAAATAAGCAAAATACAGGATACTTAAATTTATATATCACAGATGAAGAGTTTTGCTCAGTGCCCTTCCTCCGATTAGCTCTGTGTAAAATGGCAGAAACGCTCACAAGGTAACCGCTTAAGTAACAGAAAGTTGAAACTTGAAACAACTTTTAAAAAATCTTGAAAGAATCAATGAGGTGCTTACACCAAGTGATAGTTCAGGTAACCCCAATCGGCCAATGACCAAAAGCATTACACTCTCACTGTAATGCAAAATGGCTTCAGCTAAACTAAGATGGCCTAGAACAAGTGCTCAGACACACAGCCTCTGCAAACAACCAACTAGGTCCAGAACACAAGCCTGAATATGGACAATGCTCCAGCTACTACCTAACACTACGTAGGCAGAAAAAAGAAAATAAATGTTTATCACATCAGGAAAAAGAGCAGTGAGCCTTTACATGAAAGTTTTAAACATATAAAAAAGCACGGAGACTCTAGAGAATGCTTTTAACTGCAAACAACTAGTTATATAATACACTCCTTGTTAGGAAATCAGAACAAACAAACACAATCAGTACACACACAAACAGATGTTTAATAAGTGGAGAAAATGTACAGTTAATACCTCACACACAGTGAAACTAGCTGCAAAAGATTTACAAACGGTGTAATAGTAAAAACGTTATTTATCAGGCCCTGTGAGGCTGAAAATTGTGGTACAATCATGCAGATTAGTTTATACCTTTAAAATACTATATAAAGTATGCAGCAGATAATAAAAGTGCTATAAATACCTATAAGCAATAACTAGTAAAAATAAGCAAAATCAGGATACTTAAAGTTGTATATCACAGATCAGAGGAGGCTTGCTCAGTGCCCTCCTCCAATTAGCTCTGTGTAAAATGGAAGTAACACTCACAAGGTAACCTCTTAAGTAACAGAAAGTTGAAACTTGAGGCAACTTTAAAAAAGCTCGAAAGAACCAATGAGGTGCTTACTCCAAGCCGTAGTCCAGGTAACCCCAATCAGCCAATGACCATAAACATTACGCTCTCACTGCAATGCAAAATGGTTTCTGCTAAACTAAGATGGCCTGGAACATTTGTTCAGACACACAGCCTCTGCAAACAACCAACTAGGCCCAGAATACAAGCTTGAATATGGACAATGCTACAGCAACTACCTAACACTATTTAAGTAGAAAACACTACACAAATGTTTATCTCAGCAGAAAAACAGTGGTGATCTTTTAAGTGAAAGTTTTAAACAGACAAAGAAGCAAGGATAATTTAGAGAAAAAGAAGTTATGTCTTACCATAATGTTCCATCTGTATTGTTGATCCTCCTTCAGTCATTACGCATGGGTATCGGTTCCAAGCTTGGAACCAATCCAGCCATTTTTCAAGCTTGCATCAGCTTCAAACCCACGAGCTAAACTCTTACCCACAATCCCCCTCCCCCTGTTACCTCAGATTGAATTTGCAAGTCAAAGAAGGTAGAGGCTACCTCTGATCAAATAACCTAAGAGAACCGGATGGTGAGATCCACTAGAAACTACAGGAAGGGGAAGGAGGGAGGGTCGTAATGACCGAACAAGGATCAACAATACAGATGGAACGTTATGGTAAGACATAACTTCTTTATCAGATATTGTTAATCCTTGTTCATTCCTTACGCATGGGACAGAGTCCCCAGCTACCTCTATTCCTAGGAGGCTCTCATGGAAGGACATTCCTGAGCACCATAGAACCGAAAGATGCTCTTCCCCTGGAGGTCAAATCCAATTTGTAATGATTGATGAAGGTATGAGGCGTAGCCCAAGTTGCAGCTGCACAGATGTCATGTAAAGAAGCTCTGGTACTGAAGGCAGCAGAAGTTGCCACCAACCTTGTTGAATGAGCTTTCATGTTAGTAGGCAACGAGATATTACGTTGTGTGTAAATAAAGGTCACACAGTCCTTCAACCATCTAGCTAATGTGACCTTAGCAATAGCAGATCCTAATCTAGGTCCAGAAAAGGCCAAAAATAACTGGTCAGATTTACGAAAGGGTTTAGTCCTGTTTAAGTAAAAATGGATTTGCCTGTGTATATCTAGGGTATGTAGGCAATACTCTCCTCTGCTTGAATGATTGGGAAAGAAAACTGGCAATTCAATGGCTTGATTAATGGACATTTCAGAGATCACTTTAACCAGAAATGACGGATTAGTTCTCAGAGACACTCTATCTCTATGAAAAATCAAGTATGGACTCTTGATACATAAAGCTTGAAGTTCAGAAATACATCTGGCAGAAGTAATAGCAACCAAAAACAAGGTTTTCCATGACAAATACTTGAGGTCACAAGAAGAGGCTGGTTCGAAAGGTGGCATTGTCAGAGCTTGTAGAACTAATGATAAATCCCATGGTTGAACAGGTTCTCTAAATGGTGGCTTCAGATGATGCACACCTTTTATGAAGGTCTTGCACAATTTATGGGACATAAGAGAGGAATCTTGGACACCCTCATGAAAATTAGAAATTTCAGCCAAATGAACTCTAATGGTAGAGGCTGAAAGACCCGATTGAAATATGTCGGCCAGATAGTCTAGTATTATTGACACTGGTGCTGAAAAAGGGTCTACTTGTTTGTCTTTCAGCCAACAGGTAAATCTTTTCCACTTGCTCAGATAAGTAATTCTAGTGGAAGACTTATGAGAAGCAATGAGAATATCACATACTGGTAAAGAAAGATCATTCTGCCTGGCAATCAAGGGAACTGGAGTAGCCAAACTGTGAGCTTCAGGCTGTTCAAGTTGGGATGAATCATTTTCTGTGGGTGTGAGATCAACTCCGGGGTTGGATGGAGAATCCATGTGGTCGATCTAGTAGGTGAGGCCAAAGGAAGGGGAACCAAATCTGTCAGGGCCAATATGGTGCTATGAGGATCACCTTGCTCTTCAACTGACGGGCTTTCTTCAGAAATTGGGGAATTAGGGGAAAGAGAGGAAATGTGTAAAGAAGACCCGAGCGCCAATCGTGGACTAGAGCATCGCTGGGTGACTGTCCCGGAGGTTGAATCAGGGCGAAGTAGTTGCTGCATTTGTAGTTGGTCGGGGATGCGAAGAGGTCACAGCAAGGACGCCCCAGCGGTGGAAGATCTCTGCCACTATCAAGGAATTCAGGGACCACCATGAGGTTGAAGAATGCACTTGCTGAGTCTGTCTGCTATCACGCTGGAACTCCCGGGAATGTGCATTGCTAGAAGAAAACAGTTGGTAGCCATCACCCATTGCCATATCCTCATGGCCTCTCGACAAAGGGGGTAAGATTTGGTTCCACCTTGCTTGTTGATGTACCAGACCACCGCCATGTTGCCTGATTGAATCACAATTGTCCCAGATGCCAGCAGGGGATGGAATGCTTGCAATGCCAGAAACACCGCCCTCAGCTCTAGGACATTTATATGCAGATGGGCCTCCAGTTCGGACCAAGTGCCTTGGATGGTCTGTCCCAGACATAACCCCCCCCCACCCCATCAGAGAGGCGTCTGTGGTCACTGTGGCCTTAGGTTGCTAGGGGGGAAGGGGTGAGACCATTGTGAGAGATTGTGTGCCATCCACCAATTTAATTCCTGTTTGCACCTGTGGGTTACTCGAATCATGGCTGAAAGAGGATGCTGAAAAGGATACCATTGGGTGAGCAGTAGCCATTGTAGAAGCCTCATGTGAAACCTGGCCAGGGGAACAATGGTGATGGAGGCTGCCATGGAAACCAACAGCTGTAGAACCGAGTGAGCCGTGGATATTTCCTTTGAAAGGATGGGAATTAGCTGTTGCTTTATCCTTAGAATTCTGTGCTCTGGAATAGCAGCTCTGCAGTTTTTTTGTGTCCACGATAACCCCTATGAATTCTGTCGACTGAGATGGGGTGAGATTGGATTTTTGCCAGTTTATGGTTATGCCTAGCCTTTGAGCAGTGAGGAGAGAGTATGCCAGGGCTTTTTCCAGTAGATGTCTGGTAGGGGCAGAAATGAGCCAGTCATCTAGGTATGGAAACACCTGTAATCCTTGAAGTTGCAAGTGAGCTGTGACAACTGCCATGCACTTTGTGAACACTCTGGGGGCTGTAGAGAGTCCGAAGGGCAGTACTCTGAACTGGTAGTGACTGGCTCCCACACGGAAGCGCAGAAATCTTCTTGATGGCCTGTCCACCTTTATGTGGTAGTATGCATCTTGAAGATCTATAAAGCACATCCAATCATCTTTTTCCAAAAGCGGGAGGATAGACTGTATTGTGACCATCCAGGATTTTTGTACTCTCACAAACTTGTTCAATACACTGAGATCCAAAATTGGTCTCCAGTCCCCGGTTTTCTTTGGCACCAAAAATAGTCTTGAGTAGAATCCGGATTCTATCTGGTCTGGAGGGACTATTTGGATGACTCTTTTTCTTAGCAGCTTTTCTATCTCTAGTGCTGCTTCTTCCCTTTGACTGGGTGGAATGTCAGGAAGATTTTTTGAAGGGACGGGACGAAGATCGAAGGGGATAGTATAACCTCTGGTTATGATCCTTTGTATCCAAGATTTGGTGGTGATGGGTAGCCAGGCAGAAGGGTACAAGGAGTAATGTCCCCCAACCACCTCCAGAGGAAAGGGATTGAGCCGCTCTTCAGGAGCACTGGTAGGGCTGACCAGGGAAAGAATCCCTGGAACCCTGGTTATGCAGTCCCCCTCTGCCCCAAAAGGAGCATCTTCCCTGTGAGTTTCCCCCTCTTCCTCTAGGGGAAAACTCGGCCTGTGTGTCACGTTAAGGACCCTGAGATTTCTTGAAGAATATCTTCCCACTCTTTTGGTTTTGGGAGAAAGCACGTTGAGGGGAACAATAATGGACACCTACAGCAGAAAGGGTCTTACCGTCCTGTTCACATCTGGCCAGTGTGCTTTTAACTTTGGGCCCAAACAACAAGGAGGGCTCAATGGGGGCATTAAAAAAAGAAGACTTAAAGTGTTCCATGAAGTTGCACAAACTCATCCAGGCATGTCGTCTCAAGACCGCAGCAGAACCCGCTGCTCTAGCTGCTCCTTCTGATGTGTGAGATATTAGTCACATAGAGGAGTTAGATATAGACTCAATGGTGGCCAGCTGAGAGGCCACTTTATCACGGACCTCATCAGACATGGCACCAGCCAAGGTTTCAGAGAGCTCAGAGACCAGATCCCTTTGAAGCCTAGTAAAATGTGCCATATAATTCGGGGACCTGATAGCAAAGATCACTAAAGCAAAGGTGTGCTTCCCTATCCTGTCCAGGGCCCAGGACTCTCTGTTAGGCGGATGGACAGTCTGGGTTTCTTCTTCTGCCAGATCATTTTTTGTTGCAGCTACCACCACTAAAGCATCCACAGGAAGACCTTTGCAGCAATGGGATCTGAAGCAGGGGAGGACAAGATCGTATCTGGCTTCCGGGGAATAGCTTCGACAGTATCAGAAGCCTTCCAAGCATGCTGCATGATGAGCTTGACAAGTTCATCGGCAGGTGGAGTAACCCAGGAGATAGGGGGCCGGGCGCAAAAGGTCTGCAGGAACACAGATTGAGATTCCTCAGAGGTCAGATTAGAGGACTGCCAGTCACCTCTCTGTTTCAGGATTTCAAGGATATTGCCAAAGGATACCTCAGAGGATGAACGAGGGGATCCTTCCCCCCATCAAAATCTGTGTCTTCGGTGAGGGACTCCTCTGTGGAGTCCATGTGCTTCCTCTTACATGAACTTTTCCGGTGGACCTCCTTGGTGGGAGAAGCTGGGGAAGACAACAGAAAGGGGGATTCCTGAGGGAATATGTCCTGTGGCCCTTGCACCCGGTGTCCGCTAGATGCGACTTGTGAAACCAGTGTACCAGAGGAGGGCGGAGGTATAGACAGTTCGGTATCGCCAGCAGCAGCGAAAGCCTTTTCCATCAGTTGGAAGGCTGGTCCACCCAAAGAGGAGTGTATGTCTAGGACAGGGGGCACCCCTCCCCTAGGTGGCTCAGCCTACTGACCCAGAGTCCCTGGATGGCTGTGGAGCAGCAAGCTATGCGTGTCACAGCTGACATCCTGGGTCATAGCAAAACTTTCCTGCTACAAAGGCAACTGCGGTTCCTTAGTAAGATCCATAAAGGGAACCGCAGAAGGGAAAGACTGTGCTATATTCATGGACTTCAAAGGCAATGAAGGAGGAGAATAAGAAGGGGTCTTTGGAGATGGGTGATCACCTCCCAAGGAAGGATAATTCCTGAGGGGTGGGATACCTCTGGCCAAAAATGCCTGGTCCACAAGACGCAACACATCATGTTCGGAAAGGCTTCTAGTGGACCTCACGGAGACTGAGGGAGAAACAGGCATGTCGACAAAAGAGGCAGACTCAGAGCCCATCTCATCTGACTGCACCAAGGACAACGGTGCAGAGAAAGACTGGACTACTGTTGCCTGCACCAAAGAAGTCATCGGTGCTGAGGTCAATGTCTGCACCGACACAGGGATCGGTGCCATAGTGGTTGTTGGTGCCGAAGCTGGAACTGACAAAACTGGAGTCAATAATAATAGCGTTGGTTCCGAGGAAGATCTCGGAGCCGACTCAGTCAAGGTCTGCGCCAACTGAACAGTCAGTGCTGATACAGTAGTAATGGTCTGAACTGAGAAGCCCCTCTGAGCCAATATATAGAAGGCTGCAGGAGAAGATGGAGCCGAAACCACTAATGGAGCTCGAAAGAGCCAATGAGGTGCTTACTCCAAGTTGTAGTCCAGGTAACCCCAATTAGCCAATGACCATAAACATTACACTCTCACTGCAATGCAAAATGGTTTCTGCTAAACTAAAATGGTCTGGAACATGATACAGTCCTTGGCAGGAAATCAGAACAAGCAAACACAAAAAAGAAGTTATGCTCTTACCATAACGGTCCATGTGAGTTGTTCATCTCATCTTTGTTCTTTACACGTGGGTTCAGAGACGATCCATTGGCTCCAAGTTGGCCACTTTCCAAGCACAAAATCTTTGAGTAGCTCGAGACACAGTTCCTATGCCATGATGCTCTCTTACCAACCCCAGATCTAGTTTGCTGAACCAGCAAGAAAAAACACACTAAGCAACCAATTACAAAAAAATGTACATAGTACATAACTATTTACAATAGCTAAACAATAATCTGGCTGGAAAGAAGGTCACTAGCAAGACCAACCAGACCACCAGTCATACCTGTTCTTCCTTAACCTGGAGGGGGAAGGTGAGAGGGAGTGTAAGAACAAAGGCGAGATGAACAACTCACATGGAACGTTATGGTAAGAATATAACTTCTTTATGTGAAGTTGTTCAATCTCGCCGTTTGTTCTTTACACGTGGGTAGCATACCAAGCACCTTAATCCTGGGCAGCTCACAGGAGTATATTCCTGAGAACAATGGCACCAAAGGAAGCCCTGTTCCTGGAGGCCCTGTCCACTTTGTAATGAGTGATAAACTTATGAGGTTTGGACCAAGTAGCAGCTGCAAAAATGGTGTCCAAAGGTAGATGGACTGAGTGGGCTAAAGACGTGGAAACAGCCCTGGTAGAATGAGCTTTCACCTCCCATTCTAAAGGTTGTTTAACTGAAGAATATACAAATTTTATACAATCAGAAATCCATTTGGACAATGTAACTTTGGATACCGACAAACTTTTCTTATTGTCTACATAGGAAATGCATAGTTGATCAGATTTCCTAAATTCTATTGTTCTGTCCAAATAAAACCTCAATTGTCTGTCAACATCAAGCTTATGTAACATGTACTCCATTCTATTAGCATGATGTCTGAAAAAAAGTAGGAAGCAGACCTTAGGAAGAAAGGTTGGATTTGTTCTTAAAGGCACTCTGTCAGGGTAAAAGACTAGATATGGAGGCCTGATAGAAAGTGTAGTTCAGAAACTCTACACACCAAAGTAATAGCCACTAGGAAAATTGTCTTCCAAGAAAGGAACTTCAAAGGACAAGATGATGCAGGCTCAAAAGGAAGAAGAATGAGTTGAGATAGCACCAAATTCAGATTCCAGAGAGTAACAGGATGTCTGATAGGTGGCCTAAGGTGATGAGTTCCTTTCCAAAAGGGTTTACATAATCTGTGGGACATAATGTTTGAACCACTGCATCCCACATGGAAGTTATATATGGCAGCCAATTGAACCCTTATCATAGAAGCTGCCGCACCATCATGATAGAGCGAAGTCAAGAATTCCAGAATACTATGAATAGGGGCAACAGAGGGATCAATACCATGCTGAGAAGCCCAATGAACAAATCGCCTACATTTGTTGTTATAAAGTTTCCTGGTGGAGACTTTGTGAGAGGAAACTAAAATATGTTGAACCGCTGGAGACAAATCATGTGACCTGGCTAGGTTGGGAAGTGGAGCAGCCAAACTGTCAGTTTGAGGGAGACAAGAGAGGGATGAAGAGGTCCCGATGAATGAGTCAGAAGGTCTGGCACTGGGACCAGAACCCAAGGTTCTTCCACTTGTTATTGCTGTAGGAAGGGGAACCATATCTGCAGAGGCCAAAATGGGGCTATTAGAATAACAGTCCTTCCCAGGCTTTTGGTTTTCTGTAAGAATATGGGGATCAGAGGGATTGGAGGGAAGGCATAAAGGAGACCCGTGGGCCAGTCGTGTACAAGTGAGTCCCTTGGGCTGTCCCCCGGTGGAGGGTACAGGGCAAAGTAGCTTCTGCATTTGGCATTCATCGGGGATGCAAAAAGGTTGCAGCAAGGCTGGCCCCATCTGCAGAATATCCTTTCTGCCACTTGTTCTTTGAAGGACCACTCTTGAGGCAACAGAATGGCTCTGCTCAGTTTGTCCGCTATCACGTTGGATGACCCAGGTATGTGCGTTGCTATCAGAAAGCGCCCAGTGGATACAGCCCACTGCCAAACTCTCAGGCCCTCTCGACATAAGGGGTAAGACTTGGTTCCCCCTTGCTTGCTGATGTACCAGACTACCGACATGTTGTCTGTCTGTATTGCAATCGTCTCTCGAGGTAGAGAGTCATGAAAGTGTTGCAACGCTAGAAACACCGCTCTCAACTCTAGGAGATTGATGTGCAAATGAGATTCCATTTTTGACCAAGTGCCTTGGACAGTTCTTCCCTGAAACAGCCCTTCCCACCCTATCAGGGAATTATCCGTGGTCACTGTGGCTGTGGGAGGGGGAAGTACAAATGGGCGACCTACAGTAACTTGGTGGCTGTTCAACCACCAAAGAAGGTCCTTTTTGCAAGCATTTGTAGAAGAATCTTGTGTGACATTGGAAGCTGTTGATAAGACCACTGTGTGAATAGTAACCATTGGAGTATCCTCATGTGCATTCGTCCCAGAGGAACCGTTATGAGTGTAACTGCCATGGTGCCTAACAGCTTCAGAAACTGGAATGCCGGAACTCTCCTTTCTGTTAACAAATGGGACACTTGACTTCACAAAGATATTACTATTTCTTGAGGCAATCTGACCAGGGAGGTAGTGGTGTCTAGATCTGCTCCTATAAAGGAAATATGCTGCGATGGCAATAAAGCAGATTTTTTGAAATTTAAGGTTATGCCCAACCTGGAATGCAGGTTGATAGTGTAATCTCTGGCATTAATTAGTTAATGCCTGGTGGTGGCGGTGAGGAGCCAGTCATCCATATATGGAAACACCCGGAATCCTAAACGTCTCAGGTAAGCCGTGACCACTGCCATACATTTGGTGAACACTCTGGGGGCTGTGGTGAGACCAAAGGGCAGAGCTTGGAATTGGTAGTGACTGGCCCCCAGCTGGAAATGCAAGTGATCTCTGGATGGCCTGGCCATTTTGGTACGCATCCTTGAGATCTATAGAGCACATCCAATGGAAGTATCGATTGAAGCATGACCATCCGGAACTTTTCCTTTTTGACAAAGGTGTTTAGTTTGCTGATGTCTAAGATGGGCCTCCAGTCCCCTATTTTCTTTGGAACTAAAAATAACCTGGAATAAGTTCCGGAGCCTAGCTGGTCTGCTGGGATTGGCTGGATGACTCTTTTTTCTAGCAGCCCTTGAATTTCTAGGGTTGCTAGACTCCGCAGACTGGGTGGAAAGTATGGGATTCTTGTATGAATAGAAGGGGATTCTGAAAAAGGAATGATGTAACCTCTGGTAATTATGCTTTTTACACAAGAATTTGATGTAATTCCTAGCCAGGCATCTGGGTATAAAGCTAAGCGACCCCTGACTGTCTCCAGAGCAGGACAGTTGGGCCTCCTCTCAGGAGCACTGATAGGGCTTGCCAAGGAACTGTTCCCTGTCACCCTGGTTCTGCAGACCCCCTCTGCCACCTGGGCAGCGTCTACCATTATACCCTCTCCTCTTCCCCTGGAGGGGGGTTCACTACATGTGTTCTGGTAAGCTCCTTGGGACTTTCAGAACCACATTTTCCCATCTTTCTGCCCTTTGGGGTATGGCCTAGTGGAGGAGGAAAAATGGACTTCTATGGCAGATAGAGTATTTCCTTCCTGCTCACACCTAGTGAGTGTCTCCTTGACTTTAGGCCCAAACAAGAACGAGCCATCAAATGGGGTATTAACAAAGGAAGACTTGAAGGCTTCCGCAAAAAAGCATAAGCGCATCCAGGATTGTCTCCGCAAAGCTATCACTGAACCTGCTGCCTGGCTCGATCCATCGGCTGCATAAGAAATGAGCCGCATGGACGAGTTCACAATAGAATTAAGGGTGTTAAGCTGTGCTGTTACTTTCTCAGAAAAAACATCATCTGTTTTGCCCTGTAGAGTATCTCCAAGCTCTTTGAGGAGATCTCATTGAAGACGGGTAAAGTGGGTTAAATAGTTGAGCGATCTCATTGCAAATGTCGCAGAACTAAAGATGTGTTTCCCATATCTGTCCATAGTCCTAGAGTCTTTATTAGGAGGATGAACAGAAGAAGAGGCTTCTGACATCTCTTTCTTGGTGGCTGCCGCCACCACCATGGCATCAATGGGGACTCCCTTCATAAGAAAAGACCTGTCTTGAGGGGAGGTGATGAATTTGTTGGGCCTCCGAGGGACCGGTTCCATGGAATTAGGAGACTCCCACACCCTTCGAGTGACCAAGTCCATTAATTCGTCAAAGGGCAGAGTAACCCAGGAGGTGGAAGGTTGAGACCCAAAGGCATTCAAGAGCACTGACTCATCCTCAGTAGGGGTAAGGGACTGCCAGTCATCCCTCTGCCTTAATATTTCCAGGATGTCTGCAAATGAGACATCCTCAGAGGAGGACCATGGGGACCCTTCTGATTCCTCTAAGTCGGTGTCTGATGTTAAGGATTCCAGAGGGGAATCTAAATGCCTCCTCTTGCACAGTCTCTTTCTGGGGACCTCATCAGTTGGGGCGTCTGGTGAAGACTCAGTCAAGCAGGGGTCACCCAATGATGTTACCTGAGGCTCTGGGTCTCGACGCTTGGTGGGGACCTGTGGTGTAGGAACAGAACACGGCCCTTTAGGGGAGGAAGAGGAAATATCTGAAGAGGTAAGGGTCTTAGCAGACATGACCCTCCTCATGGCATTAAAGGCACCAGTTTCCCAACCCAAGGTGTCCACCAGTTCCGAAGAAGATGGCAACCTCCCAGGGGCCAAGACCACAGGCTCCGAACCAGAGGATGGAACCGAGCTCATCTGCGCTGAAGGCCTGAGAGGAAGAGTCAGAACTGAAGCACCAGTTTGACTCTCTCTCCCAGAACCAGCGAGAGAGTTTCGGTTCCGAGACTCTTCGATCAGAACCGAAGAAGTCAAGGTCAACGGGGCCGAGGTCACTGGAACAGGCCTCGGCTTCTAGGGTTCCACCACTATCAGATCCTCTCTTTCTGGCTCCAAAGGCTCAACTGGCCTCAGAGGAAGAGCAGAAATCGTGGTAGTGGGGGTCATAGGCTTCGAAGTCAGCTGGGTCGAAGCTGAAAGCAATTTGGCCAGGACCGGGTTCACGAAACATTTCTGCCCCATGCGGTCCACATCAATGTTGGAAAGAGTACCGGAAGAATGGGTTGAAGGAGCCGATGAAGCCACCAACTTAAGGATTGGGGACTTTAAAATGTCTGACACCGGCTCCAGCACTATGATTTGGCTTCGAGGTAAGATTTCTGTGCATGGCTCCGAAAGCAGCGTAGCCAGCGACCGAGTCTTCCCAGAGGTGCTTGGAACAGAAGACTTGTGCTCCGATTACACCTTAGAAGACTTCGACCCCTTCAAGGACTTGGAGGTCTGGTCAGTCTTGTCTAATGCTTCTTGAAAATCTGACTTCAACAGCCATCTAACCACCAATTTCCTTCGCCTTTCTAATAAAACCCTGCCACTGAAGGAATGGCAGATAGAGCAATCTTCTTGCAAATGTAGTGGACCCAAGCAGTACACACAAGAAACGTGGTTATTGGTGATAGACATCTTCTGTCCACAGTCACATCTTTTAAATCCTGATTTTTGTTTCTCAGATATTATATACAGAAAATGCACACAAATATCAGATCCCTGATAACAGTATCAATAAAGTCGAAAAACCACTAAGAACTCCTTAGAAAGTTCAGATCCCTGAACTGCAAATGACTACAAGAATTATTTGACACAAAAAATGTTCAAATACAACAATTCTATGAAAAATAAGGGGATAGGGAATTAAATTTGACAGAGCCCTGTCAAGTAAATGCAACTCAAGAAAGGCTAAAGGCCTAGGAGCAACCGCTCTGAATTAGAAAGACAAAAATATAATATCCAGTTAACTCATTGAACAACAATTACAAGAAATATGAGAAGTCTCACAAATATCAGATCCCTAATAGTCTAAATAAGTAGTTTTATATTCTTTTAAGAAGAAAAAAAGGTTACTGGCCCGAGCTTCCTCCGAAGATCGTGCGATTCGTTGCAGTGGCAAACTAGATCTGGGGTTGGTAGGAGAGCATCATGGGATAGGGACGGTGCTTCGAGCTACTCAAAGATCATGAGCTTGGAAAGCAGCCAACTCTGAGCTGATGGATCAGCTCCAACCCCACGTGTAAAGAACAAACGGCGAGATTGAACAACTTCACATCAAATGTTTTACAAGTGGAGAAAATTTCCACTTAATACCGCATACACAGGGAAACTAGCTAGAAAAATTTACAAACAGTGTTGCAGTAAAAAACATTTTTTTAGGCCCTGGCAGGGAGAACATTTTAGTACAACTGTGCAAATTAGTTTGAAGCTGGAAAATATAGTAAAAAGAATGCAGCAGACAGTAAAAGTGCTATAAATATCTATAAGTAATAACTAATAAAAATAAGCAAAAAAAAAGATACTTAAAGTTATATATTACAGATGAGAGTTTTGCTTAGTTCCTTTTCTCCTATTAGCTCTAAGTAAAATGGCAGAAACATTCACAAGGTAACATTTTAAGTAACAGAAAGTTGAAACTTGAAAAAAACTTTTAAAAAGCTTGAAAGAGCCAATGAGGTGTTTACTCCAAGTTGTTGTCCAGGTAACCCCAGTCAGCAAATGACCGTAAACATTACACTTTCACTGTAATGCAAAAGGGTTTCTGCTAAACTAAGATGGCCTAGAACAAGATACACTCCTTGGCAGGAAATCAGAACAAACAAACACAAACAGATGTTTAACAAGTGGAGAAAATTTCCAGTTAACACCTAACACACAGGGAAACTAGCTAGAAATATTTACAAACAGTATGGCAGTAAAAAACATATTTATGAGGCCCTGTGAGGCAGAAAATTTTAGTACAACCATGCAGATTAGTTTATAGCTATAAACTACAGTAAAAGGAATGCAGCAGACAATAAAAGTGCTATATCTATAAGCCATAACTAGTAAAAATAAGCAAGAAACAGGATATTTAAAGTTATATATCACAGATGAGAGTTTTGCTCAATGCCCTTTCTCTGATTAGCTCTGTGTAAAATGGCAGAAACACTCACAAGGTAACCTCTTAAGTAACAGAAAGTTGAAACTTGAAACAACTTTAAAAAAAGCTCTAAAGAACCAATGAGGTGCTTACTCCAAGTTGTAGAAGAGATAACCCCAATCAACCAATGACCGTAAACATTACACTCTCACTACAATGCAAAATGTTTTCTGCTAAACTAAGATGGCCTGAAACATGTGCTCAAACACACAGCCCCTGCAAACAACCAACTAGGCCCAGAACACAAGCCTGAATATGGACAATGCTCCAGCTACTCCCTAGCACTACTAAGGCAGAAAACATGACTGAAATATTTATCACAGCAGATAAACAGCAGTGAGCCTTGAAATTAAAGTTTTAAACAAATAAAGGAGCAAGGATACTCTAGAGAATGCTTTTAACCGCAAACAAACTAGTTATATGATACACTCCTTGACAAGAAATCAGAACAAACAAACACAAACATATGTTTAACAAGTGGAGAAAATTCCAGTTAATACCTTACACATAGTGAAACTAGCTAGAAGAGATTTACACACAGTGTGACAGCAAAAACCTAATTTATCAGGACCTGATTGGGGTTGGGTGGGTGGCCTAACGGTTAAGGTGTTTGCCTTACAAACATAAGGTTCTGGGTTTGAGTCTCACAAGGGATAACTGGTTAAGCTTAAAATGGCTAGCACGGGCAGTTAGCTTAGTACTAATCTATGAAACTATGAAACTATGAAACTGTGATGGGGGCAGACACGGTAGTGCAGTGGTTAGCATTGCCATCTCACAGCAAGAGGTTCTCTGGTTCGATTCTCGGCTGGGGTGCCTTCTGTGTGGAGTCTGCATGTCCTGCTTCTGGTCGCGTGGGTTTCCTCCGGGTGCTCTGGTTTCCTCCCACATCCCAAAGACATGCTGTAGGTGTATTGGACACTCTAAATTGGCCATAAGTGTGAGTGTGTGCATGTGTGTGCCTTCTGTGGAAGGTTGGGCGGTGGACTGGCAACTCGAAACTGTAAATCTCCACTGCCAATCATGAGCGGACAGGTGATCCGCTGTGGTGACCCTTAATCGGGAAAAAGATGAAAGAAGAAGAAGATCAGGACCTGTGATGCATAAAATTTTAGTACAACCATGCAGATTAGTTTATAGCTATAAAATACAGTAAAAACTTTGCAGCAGACAATAAAAGTGCTATAAATATCTATAAGCAATAACTAGTAAAAATAATTAAAAAAAACAGGATCCTTAAAGTTATATATCACAGATAAGAGTTTTACTCAGTGCCCTTTCTCCGATTAGCTCTCTGTAAAATGGCAGAAACACTCCCAGGGTAACCTCTTAAGTAACAGAAAGCTAAAAATTGAAACAACTTTAAAAAAAGCTCGAAAGAACCATTGAGTTGCTTACTTCAAGTTGTAGTCCAGGTAACCCCAATCAGCCAATGACCATTAACATTACACTCTCACTGCAATGCAAAATAGTTTCTGCTAAACTAAGATGGCCTGGAACACAATACACTCATTGGCAGGAACATAGGAACAAACAGAAACAGATGTTTAACAAGCGGTGAAAATTTCCAGTTAATACCTCACAAAAAGTGAAACTAGCTAGGAATGATTTACAAATGGTGTGACAGTAAAAACCTTATTTATCAGGCCCTGTGAGTCAGAAAATTTTAGTACAACCATGCAGATTATTTTATAGCTATAAAATACAGTAAAAAGTATGCAGCAGGCAAAAAAGTGCTATAAATATTTATAAGCAGTAACTGATAAAAATAAGAAAAAACAGGATACTTAAAGTTCTATATCACACATGAGAGTTTTGCTCAGTGCCCTTTCTCTGATTAACCTTGTGGAATATGGCAAAAACATTCACAAGTTAACCTCTTAAGTAACAGAAAGTTGAAACTTGAAACAACTTTTTAAAAAGCTGGAAAGAACCAATGAGGTGCTTACTCCATATCGTAGCCCAGTTAATCCAGCTCAGCAAAAGACCAAAAACATTAAACTCTCACTGCAAAGCAAAATGGTTCCTGCTAAACTAAGATGGCCTGGAACATGTGTTCAGACACACAGCCTCTGCAAACAACCAACTAGGGCCAGTACACAAGCTCGAATATGGACAATGCTCTAGCTACTACCTAACACTACTTAGGCAGAAAACACTACAGAAATGTTTATCATAGCAAAAAAACAGCAGTGAGACTTTAAATGAAAGTTTTAAACAGATAAAGGAGCAAGGACACTCTAGGGAATGCTTTTAACTGCAAACAAACCAGTTATGTGATACTATCCTTGGCAGGAAATCAACAAACAAACAGATGTTTAACAAGTGGAGAAAATTTCCAGTTAATACCTCACACAAAGTGAAACTAGCTAGAAAAGATTTACAAACAGTGTGACAGTAAAATCCCTATTTATCAGGCCCTGTAAGGCAGAATATTTTAGTACAACCATGCAGATTAGTTTGTAGCTATAAAATACAGTAAAGAGTATACAGCAGACAATAAAAGTGCTATAGATATATACAAGCAATAACTAGTAAAAATAAGCAAAAAAGAGGATACTTAAAGATATATATCACAGATCACAGTTTTGCTCAGTGCCCTTCCTCCGATTAGCTCTGTGGGAAATGGCAGAAACACTAACAAGGTATCCTCTTTAACAGAAAGTTGAAACTTGAAACAACTTTAAAAGATACTCACAAGAACCAATGAGCTGCTAACACCAAGCCATAGATCAGGTAACCCCAATCAGCCAAAGACCATAAACATTACACTCTCACTTCAATGCAAAACGGTTTCTGCTAAGCTAAGATAGCCTGGAAAATGATACACTCCTTGGCAAGAAATTAGAACAAAGAAACACAAACAGATGTTTAACAAGTGGTGAATGTTTCCAGTTAATACCTCACAAACAGTGGAACTTGCTAGAAAAGATTCACAAACAGTGTGAGAGTAAAAACCTTATTTATCAGGCGCTGTGAGTCAGAAAATTTTAGTAGACCGTGCAGATTAGTTTATAGCTATAAAATACAGTAAAAAGTATGCAGCAGGGAATAAAAGTGCTATAAATATCTATAAACAATGAGTAAAAATAAGGGAAAAACAGGCTACTTAAAGTTATATATCTTAGATGACAGTTTTGCTCAGTCCCCTTCCTCCAGTTAGTTCTGTATAAAATGGCAGAAACACTCACAAGGTAACTTCTTAAGTAACAGAAAACTGAAAAAACTTTAAAAAAAGCTCGAAAGAACCAATGAGGTGCTTACTCCAAGCCGTAGTCCAGGTAACCCCAATCAATGAATGACCATAAACATTACACTCTCACTGCAATGCAAAATGGTTTCTGCTAAACTAAGATGGCCTGGAACATGTTCTCAGAAACAGAGCCTCTGCAAACAACCGAAAAGGCCCAGAACACAAGCCTGAATATGGACAATGCTCCAGCTACTACCTAACAGTACGTAAGAAGAAAACACAACAGAAATATTGATCACAGCAGGAAAACAGCAGTGAGCCTTTAAATGAAAGTTTTAAACAGATAAAAGAGCAAGGAGACTCTAGAGAATGCATTTAACTGCAAACATACCAGTTATACAATACACTCCTTGGCAGGAAATCAGAAGAAACAAACAGAAACAAATGTTGAACATGTGCAGAAAATTTCCAGTAAATACCTCGCACACAGTAAAACTAGCTAAAAAATATTTACAAACAGTGTGACACTAAAAACTTTATTTATCAGGCCATATGAGGCAGAAAAGTTTGGTACAACCGTGCTGCTTAGTTTGCAGCTATAAATACAGTAAAACGTATGCAGCAGACAATAAAAGTGCTAAAAATATCTATAAGCAATAACTAGTAAAAATAAGCAAAATACAGGATACTTACATTTATATATCACAGATGAGAGTTTTGCTTAGTGCCCTTCCTACGATTAGCTCTGTGTAAAATGGCAGAAACACTCACAAGGTAACCTCTTAAGTAACAGAAAGTTGAAACTTTAAACAACTTTTAAAAAAGCTCGAAAGAACCAATGAGGTGCTTACTCTACGTCGTAGTCCAGGTAACCCCAATAAGCCAATGACCATAAACATTACACTCTCACTGCAATGCAAAATGGTTTCAGCTAAACTACGATGGCCTGGAACATGTTCTCAGACACACAGCCTCTGCAAATAACCAACAAGGCCCAGAACACAAGCCTGAATATGGACAATGCCCCGGCTACTACTTAGGCAGAAAAAAACTAAAGAGATGTTTATCACAGCAGAAAAACAGCAGTGAGCCTTTAAATGAAAGTTTTAAACAGATAAAGGAGCAAGCAGACTCCAGAGAATGCTTTTAACTGCAAACTAACCAGATATATAATACACACCTTGGCAGGAAATCAGAACAAACAAACACAATCAGAAAAAACAAACACAAACAGATGGTTAACAAGTGGAGAAACTTTCCACTAAATACCTCACACACAGTGAAAGTATCTAGAAAAGATTTACAAACAGTGTGACAGTAAAAACCTTCTTTATCAGGACCTGTGATGGAGAACAATGTGGTACAAAGGTGCAGATTAGTTTATAGCTATAAAATACAGTATAAAGTATGCAGCAGACAATAAAAGTGCTATAAATATTTATAAGCAATAACTAGTAAAAATAAGCAAAATCAGGATACTTAAAGTTATAAATCACAGATCAGAGTTTTGCTCAGTGCCCTTCCTGTGATTAGCTCTGTGTAAAATGGTAGAAATGCTCACAAGGTAACCTCTTAAGTAACAGAAAATTGAAACTTTAAACAACTTTAAAAGAAGCTCAGAAGAACCAATGAGGTGCTTACTCCAAGTCGTAGTCCAGGTAACCCTAATTAGCCAATGATCATAAACATCACACTCTCACTGTAATGCAAAATGGTTTCTGCTAAACTAAGATGGCCTGGAACATGTGCTCAGACACACAGCCTTTGCAAACAACCAACTAAGCCCAGAACACAAGCCTGAATATGGACAATGCTCCAGCAACTACCTAACACTACTTAGACACAAAACTCTACAGAAATGTTTATCATAGCAGAAAAACAGCAGTGAGACTTTAAATTAAAGTTTTATACAGATAAAGGAGCAAGGAGACTCTAGGGAATACCTTTAACTGCAAACAAACCAGTTACATGATACACTCCTTGGCAGGAAATCAGAAAAAAACAAACACAAATAGATGTTTAACAAGTGGAGAACATTTCCAGTTAATACCTCACACAAAGTGAAACTAGCTAGAAAAGATTTACAAACAGTGTGACAGTAAAAACCCTATTTATCTGGCCCTGTGAGGCAGAACATTTTAGTACAACCGTGCAGATTAGTTTATAGCTATAAAATACAGTAAAAAGTATGCAGCAGACAATAAAAGTGCTATAAATATTTATAAGCAATAACTAGTAAAAATAATAAAAAAGGGTCCTTAAAGTTATATATCACAGATAAGAGTTTTGCTCAGTGCCCTTTCTCCAATTAGCTCTCTGTAAAATGGCAGAAACACTCTCAGGGTAACCTCTTAAGTAACAGAAAGTTGAAACTTGAAACAACTTTAAAAAAAAGCTCAAAAGAACCAATGAGTTGCTTACTTCAAGTTGTACTCCAGTTAACCCCAATCAGCCAATGACCATAAACATTACACTCTCACTTCAATGCAAAATAGTTTCTGCTAAACTATGATGGCCTGGAACATGATACACTCCTTGGCAGGAAATCAGAACAAACAGAAAAAAGAAGTTATGTCCTTACCATAACGTTCCATGTGGAGTGTTCATCTCGCCTTGGTTATTACACATGGGTTCGGAGCCGATCCTCGGCTCCGTGCCGGCCGACTGCAAGCTCTGCATCGAGAAGAAGCTCGAGGACATCTAATACCCACAATCCCCCTCTGCCTTTACCTCAGATCTAGTTTGCAAGCAAACCAGACATAAGCACGCACACATGCCAACTATATACATAAAAAAACATATATATACAAACATACCCAGTGTATGACAGTAACAGTAATACTGCAACAGCAGAAGGAGAATACCCCAGACCAGGCACCAAATCGAACGTTCTTCCTAAGGGTGGGAAGGGTGGGAGTGTAATAACCAAGGCGAGATGAACACTCCACATGGAACGTTATGGTAAGGACATAACTTCTTTATGTGAGAGTGTTCAATCTCGCCTTTGTTCTTACACATGGGTAGCGTCCTAGCTCCATGATCCTGAGGAACTCAAGGAGAACGTTCTTGAGCACAGTGGAACCAAAGGTTGCCCTATCCCTAGAAACCCTGTCCACTTTGTAATGAGATATAAATGTATGTGGTTTAGCCCAAGTAGCAGCCGCACAAATAGTGTCTAAGGGTAAACGAGCTGCATGAGCCAAAGATGTAGAAATTGATCTGGTAGAATGTCCTCTGGGTTTTGCTGATAATGTTTGATCAGAATCTTCATAAACATAAATGATACAGTCAGTTAGCCACTTCGAAAGAGTTCGTTTCGTAACTGCAAGACCCTTTCTGCTGTCAGCAAAAGCTACAAATAGCTGATCAGATTTTCTGTGATCTTTTGTTCTATCCAAATAAAATCTGAGTTGTCTATGGACGTCCAGTTTGTGCAACATATACTCTAATTTATTAGAGTGGTCTTTAAAGAAGGTGGGTAATTCAATGGACTGATTAATATTACTAGTAGAACAAACTTTGGGAAGAAAGGATGGATTAGTGCATAGGGATACTCTGTCAGAATGAAAAATTAAATAAGGATGTTTGACCGAAAGGGCCTGCAGCTCAGACACCCGTCTAGCAGATGTAATAGCCACTAGAAATAATGTTTTCCATGACAAAAATTTCAAAGTGCAACTCGAAGCTGGTTCAAAGGGTGGTAACATCAATTTAGAGAGCAATAAATTTAAATTCCACGGTGATGTCGGACTTCTGACTGGTGGTCTGATATGAAAAGAACCTTTTAAAAAGGCTTTACAAAGTCTGTGAGCCATAATAGGTGCACCACTTTCTTCTACATGATAGTTAGAAATGGCAGCTAACTGTACTCTTAAGGTAGCCGGGGAAGCTCCTTCCTGAAATAATTCGGACAGAAATTCTAAAACCTTATTCAACGGAGCTGTAACAGGGTCCAACTGATGTGACTCCCAGAAGACAAAACGTTTCCATTTACTGGTGTAAGTCTTTGTAGTGGAAACTTTATGAGAAGCTACCAAAATATCTTGAACCGCCGATGTAAGGGGAATTGACCTGGCTGTAAAAGGAGCAGCCAAGCTGCTAGATGGAGAGATTCCAGGGATGGGTGAGGAACTCCTGACGAGTGAGTCAGTAGATCTGGCTCTGGGTCCAGCATCCAAGGTCCCCAAATGCGGTGATGCAAGAGAAAGGGGAACCAAATTTGACGAGGCTAGAACGGAGCAATGAGAATTATAGTCCTCTGAAGGTTGTTTGCTTTCTGTAGAAACTTTGCAATCAGGGGAAATGGAGGAAAAGCATATAGGAGACCCGGGGCCAGTCGTGCACCAGCGTCCCTGGGGACTTCCCTGGAGGGTAATAGGGCAAAGTAGCTCCTGCATTTGGCGTTCATTGGAGACGCAAACAGATCGCAGGTAGGCTGGCCCCATTTGCGAAAAATCTTTTCCGCAACTGACTGTTTGAGGGACCACTCGTGAGGCAATAGTATTGCCCTGCTCAGCCTGTCGGCTATGGCGTTGGATGACCCGGGATGTGCGTTGCAATCAGAAAGCGACCGGTGGACTCTGCCCATTGCCAAATTCTCATGGCCTCTCTGCATAGTTGGTAAGACCTGGTTCCCCCTTGCTTGTTTATGTACCAGACTACGGACATGTTGTCTGTCTGAACTGCAATGGTCCCTGGAGGAAGAAGGGGAGCAAAGTGTTGCAACGCCAAAACACTGCCCTCAACTCCAGAACATTGATGTGCAGATTGTACTCCAGATTGGTCCATTCGCCTTGGACTGTCTGTCCCTGAAAGATGCCCCCCCACCCTATCAGGGAAGCGTCCGTGGTTATCGTCGCTGACGGTGTGGGTAGCACAAATGGTCTTCCGCGGATAGGTTGCAAGTCTGTAACCACCACATTAGGTGTGATTTGCATGTTTTCGTTATCAATATTTCGTGAGTCAGTGGAAGTTGTTGGAATGACCATTGTGCAAATAGAAGCCATTGTAGCACTCTCATGTGCAGTCTTCCCAATGGTATTGCTATGAGAGAAGCTGCCATGAGACCCAAAACTTTCAGAACAATTTATGCTGGGGATTTTCTGGACGACAGCAGAAGGGAAATGTTGAATTGAAGTGCTACTATTCTTTCTGTCGGAAGTTTTAGAACTAACTGACGCGTATCTAATTCCGCTCCTATAAATAAGATATGCTGTGATGGCTGTAGCAAAGATTTTTCGAAATTTACTGAAATGCCAAGGTGTGTACAAAGTTGTAGGGAGTAATCCCTGGCTTGTATCAGTTGACGCCTGGTGGTGGCAGACAGGAGCCAGTCGTCCAGATACGGAAACACCTGGAATCCTAGGCGCCTCAGATGAGACGCTACCACTGCCATGCATTTGGTGAAGACCCTGGGGCTGTGGTCAGGCCAAAGGGCAGGGCTCGAAACTGATAGTGACTGGCTCCCAGCCGGAAGCGCAAGTGATCTCTGGATGCCCTGGCCATTTTGATGTGGTAGTATGCGTCCTTCAGATCTATTGAGCACATCCAGTCGTCCTTCCGTAAGAATGGAAGGATCGATTGAAGCGTGACCATTCGGAACTTTTCTTTCTTGACAAAGGTGTTGAGATGACTTAGGTCCAGAATTGGCCTCCAGTCCCCTGTTTTCTTTGGAACTAAAAAGAACCTTGAGTAAGTTCGAATCCTATTTGGTCCGCTGGTACTGGTTGGATGACTCTTTTTCTACCACCTTTGAAATTTCTGCAGCTGCTGGGTCTCGCAGATGGGGTAGTACATCTGGGAGTTTTCTCTTTGGAATGGGGTGGATAGAAATGGGATTTTGTAACCTCTGGTAATAATGCTTTTACCCAATTGTCTGAAGAAAGGTTTTGCCAGGCCTGAGGGTATAAAGCTAAGCGACCCGACTGCCTCCAGAGCAGGACAGTCGGGCCTCCTCTCAGGAGTGCTGAAAAGGTTTGCCAGGAGGTTATCCCTGTCACCTTGGTTTTGCGGACCCCTCTGCCGCCAGGCGGCGTCTTCCACCTCTGCCCCCTCTGCCTCTAGAGGGGCATCACCCTGTGTGTTTGGAAAAGATCCTTGGGGTTTTGAAACCACATTTTCCCACCACGTTGCCCTTTGGGGTACGGTCTGGAAGGGGTGGAAAAACGGACTCCGACAGCAGACAGAGTCTTTCCCTCCTGTTCACACCGGGTAAGGGTCTCCTTTACTTTAGGGCCAAAAAGTGTGGCTCCATCAAATGGGGCGTTAGTAAAGGAAGACTTGAAGGCTTCCGCAAACGAACATAAGCGCATCCAGGATTGCCTACAAAGAGCAATCGCTGAAGCCGCTGCCCTACTCGATCCTTCGGCTGCATAGGATATCAGCCTCATGGACGAGTTCACAATGGACGTAAGGGTGTTGAGATGCGCTGTAACTTTCTCTGAGACAGCGGCATCTGTAGCACCCTGGAGGGTATCTCCCAACTCTTTGACTAGATCCCTCTGTAAACGTGTAAAATGAGTCAAATAGTTCAGGAACGCATAGAAAGCCGCTGAACTGAAAATGCGCTTCCCGTATCTGTCCATGGTCCTAGAATCTTTGTTAGGCGGATGGACAGATGAGGAAGACTCCGACATCTCCTTTTTCGTGGCGCTGCCACAACCATGGCGTCTACTGGAACTCCTTTGGTAAGGTAAGCTTTGTCCTGTGGTGCCGTGATGTACTTAATTGGCTTCCTAGGGACTGGTTCCACCGTGTCAGGAGTCTCCACGCCCTTGAGCAATTAATTCCATTAACTCATCAAAGGGCGGAGTGACCCAGGAGGAGGAAGGACGGGCACCAAATGCCTTCAGCAAAACTGACTCATCCTCAGAAGGAGGGAGGGCATGCCAGTCACCTCTCTGTTTAAGGATCTCCAAGATGTCAGAAAAAGAGACATCCTCTGAAGGTGACTTAGGGGACCCTTCTGACTCATCTAAGTCAGTATCAGATGTCAAGGATTCTTGTGGAGAATCCAAGTGTCTCCTCTTACACAGTCTTTTCCTAGGAACTTCTTCGTGGGGAGCATCCGAAAAAGCCTCCGAGGAAGAGGGGGCACCCTCCAGGGGTGGCTGAGACACTGGTGCCCGACGCTTGGACGTGGCCGTGGGTGCAGAGGAGGATAACGGTCCTTTGCGGGGAGGAGAAGCTGAACCTGCTGATGTGGTTGTCTGGGTAGACAACACCTTCCTCATGAGGTCGAAGGCCCCCGGGTCCCGAGTCGAGGTATCTCCCGGTTCCGAAGAAATGGGAAGAATCCCGAAACAGGAGCCGAAGGCACCGACCGAGGACGGAACGAATCGATCCGTGCGAGGCCCGAGAGGGAGAGTCGGAACCAAAACATCGGTTCGACTCTCGGTCCCGGAACCAAGGACAGATCTTCGGCCCCGAGACTCCGGTACCGGATCGGATGGAGTCAAGGTAAACGGCGCCGACCGAGAAAAAGACGGTTCTGGCACCGAGGGCTCCACAATCATCAGGTCAGCTTCTTCCGGCTCCGAAGACTGAACAGGTCTCGGAGGAGGAACAGATGGAGATAGTGGCAGGCCTTCAAGTCTCGACATCAACTGAGAGGAGACCGAAATAAGTTTGGACAGGGCCGTATGCTCCATAAGTTTCTGCACCACCCGGTCCACATCGGTGTCGGAAAGGACTCTAGAAGAACGAGTCGAAGGGATCGAAGACGGAGCCGACCTCAACAGAGTCGGTGGAGGGAGCTCCGTCACCGGTTCCAAGACTCGAGGCTCGGGAGCTGCCAACAGTTGAACACTCGGCCCCGAAGTCTGTGGAACCGGTGATCTAACTAGACTCGAAGAGCTCGGAGCCGATGACTTTGGCTCCAACGCCTTCGACCCCTTCGAAGACTTGGATGCCTGGTCTGAAGCATCCAGAGCCTCCTGGAAAGAGGGTTTCAGTAATCCTCTATCCATCAGTTTCCTGCGCCTATCTGTCATGACCCTCCCACTAAAAGAGTGACAAATAGAGCAGTCCTCTTGTAAGTGGAGAGGGCCAAGACAGTAGACACAGGAACTGTGGTTGTCTGTGACCGACATTTTTTGGCCACACTGACAACGTTTAAAACCAGATTTCATCTTTTCAGACATATTGACAAATGAAAAGACAGTCCAGTCCAGTAAAAAGTCCAATCCAGTAATAGTGTCAAATCCGGGAATAAGAGTCCGTTTGATAATAGCTAAAAACAAGACTACCACAAGTTTTTAGTCAAAAAAGTCAAATCCGATAACTGCCTAAAGGCAAGACTACAACAAGTTTCTAGTCACAAGTCCAAGAAGGGGTAGGCCCCGAAAAACTCTAAACTCGAAAGTTAACTAAGTTAAGCTAGTCTAAGTGTCGAGAATTTCTAATGCACTCACACACCTACTTTTATACTCTAAGTAACTAGATAGAAAGAAATTTCTGAAATTTAAACAGAATAGATAAATATCTTATCTGTACAGCCTCGAGCTAGTCTCCAGCGATGCGTATGCAGCAGCGGCAAACTAGATCTGAGGTAAAGGCAGAGGGGGATTGTGGGTATTAGATGTCCTCGAGCTTCTTCTCGATGCAGAGCTTGCAGTCGGCCGGCACGGAGCCGAGGATCGGCTCCGAACCCATGTGTAAGAACAAAGGCGAGATTGAACACTCTCACATCAGATGTTTAACAAGTGGAGACAATTTCCAGTTAATACCTCACACAAAGTGAAACTAGCTAGGAAAGCTTTACAAATGGTGTGACAGTAAAAACCTTATTTATCAAGCCCTGTGAGGCAGAAAATTTTAGTACAACTATGCAGATTAGTTTATATCTATAAAATACGGTAAAAAGTATGCAGCAGACAATAAAAGTGCTATAAATATCTATAAGCAATAACTAGTATAAATAAGCAAACAACAGGATACTTAAATTTATACATCACACTTGAGAGTTTTGCATGGGCAGCCACGGTGGTGCAGCAGTTAGCATTGCCACCTCACAGCAAGAGGTTCACCGGTTCGATTCTTGGCTGGGGTGCCTTCTGTGTGGAGTTGGCATGTCCTCCCTGTGGTTGCGTGGGATTCCTCTGGGTGCGACAATTTCCTCCCACATCCCAAAGACATGCAGTAGGTGGATTGGACACCCTAAATTGGCCCTAGGTGTGAGAGCGTGCATGTGTGTGTGTGTTCCTTCTGTGGAATTGTGGGTGCTGGGCTGGCAACTCGACACTGTAAAACTCCACTGTCAATTATGAGTGGACAGATGATCCACTGTGGCGACCCCTAACTGGGAAAAGCCAAAAGAAGAAGAAGATGATAGTTTTGCTGAGTGACCTTCCTCTGATTAGCTCTGTGTAAAATATCAGAAACACTCAAAAGGTAACCTCTTAAGTAAAACAAAGTTGATACTTGAAACAATTTTTAAAAAGCTCAAAACAAGCAATGGGGTGCTTACTCCAACTCGTAGTTCAGGTAACCCCAATCAGCCAATGACCATAAACATTACACTCTCACTGAAATGAAAAATGGTTTCTGATTAACTAAGATGGCCTGGAACATGTGTGCAGACACACAGCCTCTGCAAACAACCAGCTAGGCCCAGAACACTAGCCTGAATATGGACAATGCTGCAGCTACTAACTAACACTACCTAAGTAGAAAACACTATGGAAATATTCATCACAACTGAAAAAAAGCAGTGAGCCTTTAAATGAAAGTTTTAAACAGATAAAGGATCAAGGACACTCTAGAGAAAGGTTTTAACTACAAAGAATGCAATTATATGATACACTCCTTGGCAGGAAATCAGACCAAACATAAACAGATGTCTAACAAGTCGAGAACATTTCCAGTTAATACCTTGCACACTGAAGCTAGCTAGAAAAATGTACAGTGTGACAGTAAAACCCCTGTGAGGCAGAAAAATTTAATACAACCGCGCAGATTTGATTTTAGCTATAAAATACAGTGCAAAGTATGCAGCAAAGTGCTAAAAATATCTATAGCCAATAACTAGTAAAAATAAGCAAAGTACAGGATACTTAAATTTATATATCACAGATGAGAGTTTTGCTCAGTGCCCTTCCTCTGATTAGCTCTGTGTAAAATGGCAGAAACACTCACAAGGTAACCTCTTAAGTAACAGAAAGTTGAAACTTGAAACAACTTTTAAAAAAGCTTGAAAGAATCAATGAGGTGCTTACTCCAAGTCATTGTTCAGGTAACCCCAATCAGCCAATGACCAAAAACATCACACTCTTACTGCAAAGCAAAATGGTTTCAGCTAAACTAAGATGGCCTGGAACATGTGCTCAGACACACTGCCTCTGCAAAAAAAAAAAACAACTAGGCCCAGAACACAAGCCTGAATATGGACAATGCTCCAGATACTACCTAACACTACTTAGGCAGAAAAAAGAAAAGAAATGTTTATCACAGCAGGAAAAGCAGCAGTGAGCCTTTACATGAAAGTTTTAACCAGATAAAAAAGCATGGAGACTCTAGAGAATACCTTTAACTGCAAACAGACTAGTTATATAATATACTCCTTGTTAGGAAATCAGAACAAACAAATACAATCAGAACAAACACAAACAGATGTTTAATAAGTGGGGAAAAATCAGGATACTTAAATTTATATATCACAGATCAGAGGAGGTTTGCTCAGTGCCCTTCCTCCAATTAGCTATGTGTAAAATGGAAGAAACACTCACAAGGTAACCTCTTAAGTAACAGAAAGTTGAAACATAATGCAACTTTAAAAAAAGCTAAAAAGAACCAATTAAGTGTTTACTCAAATCCGCAGTCCAGATAACCCCAATCAGCCATTGACCATAAACATTGCACTCTCACTGCAATGCAAAATGGTTTCTGCTAAACTAAGATGGCCTGCAACATGTGCTCAGACACACAGCCTTTGCAAACAAACAACTAGGCCCAGAACACAAGCTTGAATATGGACAACGCTACAGCAACTACCTAACACTATTTAAGTAGAAAACACTACACAAATGTTTATCACAGCAGAAAAACAGTGGTGACCTTTTCAATGAAAATTTTAAACAGATAAAGGAGGAAGGATAATTTAGAGAATGATTTTTACTGAAAACAAACCAGTTATATTTTACACTCCTTGGCAGGAAATAAGAACAAACAAACACAAACTGATGTTTAACAAGTGGAGAAAATTCCATTTAATAACTTACAAACAGTGAAACTAGCTAGAAAATATCTACAAACAGTGTGGCGGTAAAAACCTTATTTATCAGCCCCCGTGAGGCAGAAAATTTTAGTACAACCTTGCAGATAAGTTTATAGCTATAAAATACAGTAAATCGCATGCAGCAGACAATAAAAGTGCTATAAATATCTATAAGCACTTTGCTGTTGTTGTGTTGTGTCTTTGGGCTTTTCCTGGTTAGGGGTCGCCACAGCGGAACTCTGGTCCACTAATGATTGGTAGTTGATTTTTACGTGCCGAGTTACCAGCCCTGATGCACAACCTTCAATGAAAGTATGCCCATTCACGCATGTCTCCACACAGAAGACGCTCTAGCTGATAAGCACTAACTAGTAAAAATAAGCAAAAAAGAGGATACTTAAACTTATATACCACAGATCAGAGTTTTGCTCATTGCCCTTTCTCTGATTAGCACAGTGGAAAATGGCAGAAACACTCACAATATATCCTCTTAAGTAACAGAAAGCTGAAACTTAAAACAACTTTAAAAGAAACTCAGAAGATCCAATGAGGTGCTTACTCCATATCGTAGTCCAGTTAACCCTGATCAGCAAAAGACAAAAAACATTAAACTCTCACTGCAAAGCAAAATGGTTCCTGCTAAACTAAGATGGCCTGGAACATGTGTTCAGACACACAGCCTCTGCAAACAACCAACTAGGGCCACTACACAAGCTTGAATATGGACAATGCTCCAGCTACTACCTAACACTACTAAGGCAGAAAACACTACTGAAATGTTTATTACAGCAGAAAAACAGCTGTGAGCCCTTAAATGAAAGTTTTAAACAGATAAAGGAGCAAGGATACTCTAGAGAATGTTTTAACTGCAAAACAACCAGTTATATACTACACTCCTTGGCAGGAAATCAGAACAAACAAACACAATCAGAACAAACAAACACAAACAGATGTTTAACAAGTGGAGAAAATGTCCACTAAATACCTCACACACAGTGAAACTATCTAGAAAAGATTTACAAACAGTGTGACAGTAAAAACATTCTTTATCAGGCCCTGTGATGGAGAACAATGTGGTACAAAGGTGCAGATTAGTTTATAGCTATAAAATACAGTATAAAATATGCAGCAGACAATGAAAGTGCTATAAATATTTATACGCAATAACTAGTAAAAGTAAGCAAAATAAGGATACTTAAAGTTATAAATCACAGATCAGAGTTTTGCTCAGTGCCCTTCCTGTGATTAGCTCTGTGTAAAATGGTAGAAATGCTCACAAGGTAACCTCTTAAGTAACAGAAAATTGAAACTTTAAACAACTTTAAAAGAGTCTCAGAAGAACCAATGAGGCACTTACTCCAAGTCATAGTCCAGGTAACCCCATTTAGCTAATGACCATAAACATCACACTCTCACTGCAATGCAAAATGTTTTCTGCTAAACTAAGATGGCCCTGAACATATGCTCAGACACACAGCCTCTGCAAACAACCAAATAGGCCCAGAACACAAGCTTGAATATGGACAATGCTCCAGCTACTACCTATCACTATTTAGACACAAAACACTACAGAAATGTTTATCATAGCAGAAAAACAGCAGTGAGACTTTAAATGAAAGTTTTAAACAGATAAAGGAGCAAGGATACTCTAGGGAATGCTTTTAACTGCAAACAAACCAGTTATATGATACTATCCTTGGCAGGAAATCAGAACAAACAAACACAAACAGATGTTTAACAAGTGGAGAACATTTCCAGTTAATACCGCACACAAAGTGAAACTAGCTAGAAAAGATTTACAAACAGTGTGACAGTAAAAACCCTATTTATCAGGCCCTGTAAGGCAGAATATTTTAGTACAACCGTGCAGATTAGTTTGTAGCTGTAAAATACAGTAAAGAGTATACAGCAGACAATAAAAGTGCTGTAGATATATACAACCAATAACTAGTAAAAATAAGCAAAAAACAGGATACTTAAAGTTATATATCACAGATCACAGTTTGCTCAGTGCCCTTACTCCGATTAGCTCTGTGGGAAATGGCAGAAACACTAACAAGGTATCCTCTTAAGTAACAGAAAGTTGAAACTTGAAACAACTTTAAAAGAATCTCACAAGAACCAATGAGCTGCTTACACCAAGCCATAGATCAGGTAACCCCAATCAGCCAAAGACCATAAACATTACACTCTCACTTCAATGCAAAATGGTTTCTGCTAAGCTAAGATGGCCTGGAAAATGATACACTCCTTGGCAAGAAATCAGAACAAAGAAACACAAACAGATGTTTAACAAGTGGTGAATGTTTCCAGTTAATACCTCACAAACAGTGAAACTTGCTAGAAAAGATTTACAAACAGTGTGAGAGTAAAAACCTTATTTATCAGGTCCTGTGAGTCAGAAAATTTCAGAAGACTGTGCAGATTAGTTTATAGCTATAAAATACAGCAAAAAGTATGCAGCAGAGAATAAAAGTGCTATAAATATCTATAAACAATGAGTAAAAATAAGGGAAAAACAGGATACTTAAAGTTATATATCTTAGATGACAGTTTTGCTCAGTCCCCTTCCTCCAATAAGTTCTGTATAAAATGGCAGAAACACTCACAAGGTAACTTCTTAAGTAACAGAAAACTGAAACAACTTTAAAAAAAGCTTGAAAGAACCAATGAGGTGCTTACTCCAAGCCGTAGTCCAGGTAACCCCAATCAGCGAATGACCATAAACATTACACTCTCACTGCAATGCAAAATGGTTTCTGCTAAACTAAGATGGCCTGGAACATGTTCTCAGAAACAGAGCCTCTGCAAACAACCGACAAGGCCCAGAACACAAGCCTGAATATTGACAATGCTCCAGCTACTACCTAACAGTACGTAAGAAGAAAACACAACAAAAATATTGATCACATCAGGAAAACAGCAGTGAGCCTTTAAATGAAAGTTTTAAACAGATAAAAAAGCAAGGAGACTCTAGAGAATGCATTTAACTGCAAACATACCAGTTATACAATACACTCCTTGGCAGGAAATCAGAAGAAACAAACAGAAACAAATGTTGAACATGTGCAGAAAATTTCCAGTAAATACCTCACACACAGTAAAACTAGCTAAAAAATATTCACAAACAGTGTGACACTAAAAACTTTATTTATCAGGCCATGTGAGGCAGAAAAGTTTGGTACAACCATGCTGATTAGTTTGTAGCTATAAATACAGTAAAACATATGCAGCAGACAATAAAAGTGCTAAAAATATCTATAAGCAATAACTAGTAAAAATAAGCAAAATACAGGATACTTAAATTTATATATCACAGATGAGAGTTCTGCTCAGTGCCCTTCCTCCGATTAGCTCTGTGTAAAATGGCAGAAACACTCACAAGGTAACCTCTTAAGTAACAGAAAGTTGAAACTTGAAACAACTTTTAAAAAAGCTCGAAAGAACCAATGAGGTGCTTACTCTACGTCGTAGTCCAGGTAACCCCAATAAGCCAATGACCATAAACATTACACTCTCACTGCAATGCAAAATGGTTTCAGCTAAACTACAATGGCCTGGAATATGTGCTCAGACACACAGCCTCTGCAAATAACCAACAAGGCCCAGAACACAAGCCTGAATATGGACAATGCCCCGGCTACTACTTAGGCAGAAAAAAACTAAAGAGATGTTTATCACAGCATAAAAACAGCAGTGAGCCTTTAAATGAACGTTTTAAACAGATAAAGGAGCAAGCAGACTCTAGAGAATGCTTTTAACTGCAAACCAACCAGATATATAATACAAACCTTGGCAGGAAATCAGAACAAACAAACGCAATCAGAAAAAACAAACACAAACAGATGTTTAACAAGTGGAGAAAATTTCCACTAAATACCTCACATACAGTGAAACTATCTAGAAAAGATTTACAAACAGTGTGACAGTAAAAACCTTCTTTAGCAGGCACTGTGATGGAGAACAATGTGGTACAATGGTGAAGATTAGTTTATAGCTATAAAATACAGTATAAACTATGCAGCAGACAATAAAAGTGCTATAAATATTTATAAGCAATAACTAGTAAAAATAAGCAAAATCAGGATACTTAAAGTTATAAATCACAGATCAGAGTTTTGCTCAGTGCCCTTCCTGTGATTAGCTCTGTGTAAAATCGTAGAAACACTCACAAGGTAACCTCTTAAGTAACAGAAAATTGAAACTTTAAACAACTTTAAAAGAAGCTCAGAAGAACCAATGAGGTTCTTACTCCAAGTCGTAGTGCAGGTAACCCTAATTAGCCAATGACCATAAACATCACACTCTCACTGCAATGCAAAATGGTTTCTGCTAAACTAAGATGGCCCGGAACATGTGCTCAGACACACAGCCTCTGCAAACAACCAACTAAGCCCAGAACACAAGCCTGAATATGGACAATGCTCCAGCAACTACCTAACACTACTTAGACACAAAACTCTACAGAAATGTTTATCATAGCAGAAAAACAGCAGTGAGACTTTAAATTAAAGTTTTATACAGATAAAGGAGCAAGGAGACTCTAGGGAATGCCTTTAACTGCAAACAAACCAGTTACATGATACACTCCTTGGCAGGAAATCAGAAAAAACAAACACAAATAGATGTTTAACAAGTGGAGAACATTTCCAGTTAATACCTCACACAAAGTGAAACTAGCTAGAAAAGATATTCAAACAGTGTGACAATAAAAACCCTATTTATCTGGCCCTGTGAGGCAGAACATTTTAGTACAACGGTGCAGATTAGTTTATACCTATAAAATACAGTAAAAAGTATGCAGCAGACAATAAAAGTGCTATAAATATTTATAAGAAATAACTAGTAAAAATAATTAAAAAAAAGGGACCTCAAAGTTATATATCACAGATAAGAGTTTTGCTCAGTGCCCTTTCTCCAATTAGCTCTCTGTAAAATGGCAGAAACACTCTCAGGGTAACCTCTTAAGTAACAGAAAGTTGAAACTTGAAACAACTTTAAAAAAAAGCTCAAAAGAACCAACGAGTTGCTTACTTCAAGTTGTACTCCAGGTAACCCCAATCAGCCAATGACCATAAACATTACACTCTCACTTCAATGCAAAATAGTTTCTGCTAAACTAAGATGGCCTGGAACATGATACACTCCTTGGCAGGAAATCAGAACAAACAGAAACAGATGTTTAACAAGTGGAGACAATTTCCAGTTAATACCTCACACAAAGTGAAACTAGCTGGGAAAGCTTTACAAATGGTGTGACAGTAAAAACCTTATTTATCAAGCCCTGTGAGGCAGAAAATTTTAGTACAACTATGCAGATTAGTTTATATCTATAAAATACGGTAAAAAGTATGCAGCAGACTATAAAAGTGCTATAAATATCTATAAACAATAACTAGTATAAATAAGCAAACAACAGGATACTTAAATTTATACATCACACTTGAGAGTTTTGCATTGGCAGCCACGGTGGTGCAGCATTTAGCATTGCCGCCTCACATCAAGAGGTTCACCAGTTCAATTCTCGGCTGGGGTGCCTTCTGTGTGGAGTCGGCATGTCCTCCCTGTGGTTGCGTGGGTTTCCTCCGGGTGCTCCAGTTTCCTCCCACATCCCAAAGACATGCAGTAGGTGGATTGGACACTCTAAATTGGCCCTAGGTGTGAGAGCGTGCATGTGTGTGTGTGTTCCTTCTGTGGAATTTTGGGTGCTGGGCTGACAACTCGACACTGTAAAACTCCACTGTCAATCATGAGTGGACAGATGATCTGCTGTGGCGACCCCTAACCGGGAAAAGCCAAAAGAAGAAGAAGATGAGAGTTTTGCTGAGTGACCTTCCTCTGATTAGCTCTGTGTAAAATATCAGAAACACTCAAAAGGTAACCTCTTAAGTAAAACAAAGTTGATACTTGAAACAACTTTTAAAAAAGCTCAAAACAAGCAATGGGGTGCTTACTCCAACTCGTAGTTCAGGTAACCCCAATCAGCCAATGACCATAAACATTACACTCTCACTGAAATGAAAAATGGTTTCTGATTAACTAAGATAGCCTGGAACATGTGCGCAGACACACAGCCTCTGCAAACAACCAGCTAGGCCCAGAACACTAGCCTGAATATGGACAATGCTCCAGCTACTAACTAACACTACCTAAGTAGAAAACACTATGGAAATATTCATCACAACTGAAAAAAAAGCAGTGAGCCTTTAAATGAAAGTTTTAAACAGATAAAGGAGCAAGGACACTCTAGAGAAAGGTTTTAACTACAAAGAATGTAATTATATGATACACTCCTTGGCAGGAAATCAGACCAAACATAAACAGATGTCTAACAAGTCGAGAAAATTTCCAGTTAATACCTTGCACACTGAAGCTAGCTAGGAAAAATGTACAGTGTGAGAGTAAAAACCATGTGAGGCAGAAAAATTTAATACAACCGCGCAGATTTGTTTTTAGCTATAAAATACAGTACAAAGTATGCAGCAAGGTGCTAAAAATATCTATAGCCAATAACTAGTAAAAATAAGCAAAATACAGGATACTTAAATTTATATATCACAGATGAGAGTTTTGCTCAGTGCCCTTCCTCTGATTAGCTCTGTGTAAAATGGCAGAAACACTCACAAGGTAACCTCTTAAGTAACAGAAAGTTGAAACATGAAACAACTTTTAAAAAAGCTTGAAAGAATCAATGAGGTGCTAACTCCAAGTCATTGTTCAGGTAACCCCAATCAGCCAATGATCAAAAACATCACACTCTTACTGCAATGCAAAATGGTTTCAGCTAAACTAAGATGGCCTGGAACATGTGGTCAGACACACATCCTCTGCAAAAAAAACAACTAGGCCCAGAACACAAGCCTGAATATGGACAATGCTCCAGCTACTACCTGACACTGCTTAGGCAGAAAAAAAGAAAATAAATGTTTATCACAGCAGGAAAAGCAGCAGTGAGCCTTTACATGAAAGTTTTAAACAGATAAAAAAGCACGGAGACTCTAGAGAATACTTTTAACTGCAAACAAACTAGTTATATAATATGCTCCTTGTTAGGAAATCAGAACAAACAAATACAATCAGAACAAACACAAACAGATGTTTAATAAGTGGAGAAAAATCAGGATACTTAAATTTATATATCACAGATCAGAGGAGGTTTGCTCAGTGCCCTTCCTCCAATTAGCTATGTGTAAAATGGAAGAAACACTCACAAGGTAACCTCTTAAGTAACAGAAAGTTGAAACTTAATGCAACTTTAAAAAAAGCTAAAAAGAACCAATTAAGTGCTTACTCAAAGCCGTAGTCCAGGTAACCCCAATCAGCCATTGACCATAAACATTGCACTCTCACTGCAATGCAAAATGGTTTCTGCTAAACTAAGATGGCCTGCAACATGTGCTCAGACACACAGCCTTTGCAAACAAACAACTAGGCCCAGAACACAAGCTTGAATATGGACAATGCTACAGCAACTACCTAACACTATTTAAGTAGAAAACACTACACAAACGTTTATCACAGCAGAAAAACAGTGGTGACCTTTTAAATGAAAATTTTAAACAGATAAAGGAGCAAGGATAATTTAGAGAATGATTTTTACTGAAAACAAACCAGTTATATTTTACACTCCTTGGCAGGAAATCAGAACAAACAAACACAAACAGATGTTTAACAAGTGGAGAAAATTCCATTTAATAACTTACACACAGTGAAACTAGCTAGAAAATATCTACAAACAGCATGGCGATAAATACCTTATTTATCAGCCCCTGTGAGGCAGAAAATTGTAGTACAACCTTGCAGATAAGTTTATAGCTATAAAATACAGTAAATCACATGCAGCAGACAATAAAAGTGCTATAAATATCTATAAGCACTTTGCTATTGTTGTGTTGTGTCTTTCGGCTTTTCCCGGTTAGGGGTCGTCACAGCGGAACTCCGGTCCACTAATGATTGGTAGTTGATTTTTACGTGCCGAGTTACCAGCCCTAATGCACAACCTTCAATGAAAGTATGCCCATTCATGCATGTCTCCACACAGAAGACGCTCTAGCTGATAAGCACTAACTAGTAAAAATAAGCAAAAAAGAGGATACTTAAACTTATATATCACAGATCAGAGTTTTGCTCATTGCCCTTTCTCCAATTAGCACAGTGGAAAATGGCAGAAACACTCACAATATATCATCTTAAGTAACAGAAAGTTGAAACTTAAAACAACTTTAAAAGAAATTCAAAAGAACCAATGAGCTGCTTACTCCAAGCTGTAGTCTAGGTAACCCCAATCAGCCAATGACCAACAAAAATTACACTCTCACTGCAATGCAAAATGGTTTCTGCTAAACTTAGAAGGTCTGGAACATGATACACTCCTTGGCAGAAAATCAGAAGAAACCAAGACAAACAGATGTTTAACAAGAGGAGAAAACTTCCAGTTAATACCTCACACACAGTGAAACTAGCTAGAAAAAATTACAAACAATATGACAGTAAAAACCTTATTTATGAGGCCCTGTGAGGCAAAAAATGTTCGTACAAAAATGCAGATTAGTTTATACCTATAAATACAGAAAAAGTATGCAGCAGACAATAAAAGTGCTATAAATACCTATAAGCAATAACTAGTAAAAATAAGCAAAAAAATGGATACTTGAATTTATATATCAGAGATGAGAGTTTTGCTCAGTGCCCTTCCTCGGATTAGCTTTGTGTAAAATGACAGGAACACTCACAAGCTAAACTCTTAAGTAACAGAAAATTGAAACTTTAAACAACTTTAAAAGAAGCTCGGAAGAACCAATGAGGTGCTTATTCCAAGTCATAGCCAATGACCCGATCAGCCAAAGACCATAAACATTACATTCTCACTGCAATGCAAAATGGTTCCAACTAAACTAAGATGGCCTGGAATATGTGCTCAGGCACACAACCTCTGCAGATGACCAACTAGGGCCAGTACACAAGCCTGAATATGGACAATGCTCCAGCTACTACCTAACACTACTTAGGCAGAAAACACTATAGACCGTTTTGCTCAGTGCCCTTCCTCTGATTAACTCTGTGTAAAATGGCAGAAACACTCACAAGGTAGCCTCTTAAGTAACAGAAAGTTGAAACTAGAAACAACTTTAAAAAAAGCTTGAAAGAACAAATGAGGTGCTTACTCCAAGTTGTAGTCCAGGTAACCTCAATCAGCCAATGACCATAAACATTACACTCTCACTGCAATGCAAAATGGTTTCTGCTAAACTAAGATGACCTGGAACATGATAGACTCATTGGCAGGAAATCAGAACAAGCAAACATAAAAAAGAAGTTATGTTCTTACCATAACATTCCATGTGAGTTGTTCATCTCGCCTTTGTTCTTTACACGTGGGTTCGGAGCCGATCCATTGGCTCTGAGTAGGCCGCTTTCCAAGTGCAAGATCTTTGAGTAGCTTGAGACACAGTTCCTATCCCATGATGCTCTCCTACCAACCCCAGATCTAGTTTGCTGAACCAGCAAGAAAAAACACACTAAGCAACCAATTACAAAAAATGTACATAGTACATAACTATTTACAATAGCTAAACAATAATCTGGCTGGAAAGAAGGACACTAGCAAGACCAACCAGACCACCAGTCATACCTGCTCTTCCATAACCTGGAGGGGGAAGGTGGGAGGGAATGTAAGAACAAAGGCGAGATGAACAACTCACATGGAACATTATGGTAAGAATATAACTTTTTTATGTGAAGTTGTTCAATCTCGCCGTTTGTTCTTTATATGTGGGTAGCATCCCAAGCACCTTAATCCTGGGTGGATCACAGGAGTATATTCCTGAGAACGGTGGAACCAAAGGAAGCCCTGTCCCTGGAGGTCCTGTCCACTTTGTAATGAGTGATAAATGTATAAGGTTTGGATCAAGTAGCAGCTGCACAAATGGTGTCCAAAGGTAGATGGGCTGAGTGGCCTAAAGATGTAGAAACAGCCCTGGTAGAATGAGCTTTCACCTCACGTTCTAAAGATTGTTTAGCTGAAGAATATACAAATTTTAAACAATCAGAAATCCATTTGGACAATGTAACTTTGGATACCGACAAACCTTTCTTATTGTCTGCATAGGAAACGAATAGTTGATCAGATTTCCTAAATTCTTTTGTTCTGTCTAAATAAAACCTCAATTGTCTGTGAACATCAAGCTTATGTAACATGCACTCCATTCTATTAGCATGATGTCTGAAAAAAGTAGGAAGGTCAAAAGACTGGTTCAAATTTGTCTCGGAGCAGACCCTAGGAAGAAAGGTTGGATATGTTCTTAAAGACACTGTGTCAGGGTAAAAGACTAGATATGGAGGCCTGATAGAAAGTGCTTGTAGTTCAGAAACTCTATGCACCGAAGTAATAGCCACCAGGAAAATTGTCTTCCAAAAAAGGAACTTCAAAGGACAAGATGATGCAGGCTCAAATGGAAGAAGAATGAGTTGAGACAGCACCAAATTCAGATTCCAGGGAGTAACAAGATGTCTGATAGGTGGCCTAAGATGATGAGTTCCTTTTAAAAAGGCTTTACATAATCTGTGGGACATAATGTTTGAACCACTGCATCCCATGTGGAAGTTAGATATGGCAGCCAATTGAACCCTTATCGTAGAAGCTGCCACACCATCATGAAAGAGCGAAGTCAAGAATTCCAGAATACTATGAATAGGGGCGACGTAGGGATCAATACCATGCTGAGAAGCCCAGTGAACAAATAGCCTCCATTTGCTGTTATAAAGTTTCCTGGTGGAGACTTTGTGAGAGGAAACTAAAATATGTTGAACTACTGGAGACAAATCATGTGACCTGGCTAGGTTGGGAAGCGGAGCAGCCAAGCTGTCAGTTTGAGGGAGACAAGAGAGGGATGAAGAAGTCCTGCAAATGAGTCAGAAGGTCTGGCACTGGGTCCAGAACCCAAGGTTCTTCCACTTGGTATTGCTGTAGGAAGGGGAACCATATCTGCAGAGGCAAAAACGGGGCTATTAGAATTACAGTCCTTCCCAGGCTTTTGTCTTTCTGTAAGAATCTGGGGATCAGAGGGATTGGAGGGAAGGCATAAAGGAGACCCACGGGCCAATCATGTACAATTGAGTCCCTTGGGCTGTCCCCCGGTGGAGGGTACAAGGCAAAGTAGCTTCTGCATTTGGCATTCATTGGGGATGCAAAAAGGTCACAGCAAGGCTGGCCCCATCTGCAAATTATCCTTTCCGCCACTTGCTCTTTGAGGGACCACGCGTGAGGCAACAGAATGGCTCTGCTCAGTTTGTCCGCTATCATGTTGGATGACCCGGGTATTGCATTGCTAGCAGAAAGCGCCCGGTGGATACAGCCCACTGCCAAACTCTCAAGGCATCTCAGCATAAGGGGTAAGACTTGGTTCTCCCTTGCTTGTTAATGTACCAGACTACCGACATGTTGTCTGTCTGTTCTGCAATCGTCTCTCGAGGTAGAGTGTCGTGAAAGTGCTGCAATGCAAGAAACACTGTTGTCAACTCTAGGACAATGATGTGCAAATGAGATTCCATGTCTTACAAAGTGCCTTGGACAGTTCTTCCCTGAAACAGCCCTCCCACCCTATCAGGGAAGCATCCGTGGTCACTGTGGCTGTGGGAGGGGGAAGTACAAATGGGCGACCTACAGTAACTTGGTGGCTGTTCAACCACCAAAGAAGGTCCTTTTTGTAAGCATTTGTTAGATGAATCTTGTGTGACATTGGAAGCTGTTGATAAGACCACTGTGTAAATAGTAACCATTGGAGTATCCTCATGTGCATTCGTCCCAGAGGAACCGCTATGAGTGTAACTGCCATGGTGCCTGAACAGCCTCAGAACCTGGAATGCTGGAACTCTCCTTTCAGTTAACAAATGGGACACTTGACTTTGCAAAGATATTACTCTTTCTTGAGGCAATCTGACCTGGGAAGTGGTGGTGTCTAGATCTGCTCTTATAAAGGAAATATGCTGCAACAGCAATAAAGCAGATTTTTCAAAATTTAAGGTTATGCCCAACCTGGAACACAGGTTGATAGTGTAATCTCTGGAGTGAATTAGTTAATGCCTGGTGGTGGTGGTGAGGAGGCGGTCGTCCAGATATGGAAACACCCGGAATCCTAAATGTCTCAGATGAGCTGTGACCACTGCCATACATTTGGTGAACACTCTGGGGGCTGTGGTGAGACCAAAGGGCAGAGCTCGGAATTGGTAGTGACATGCCCCCAGCCGGAAACACAAGTGATCTCTGGATGGCCTGGCCATTTTGATGTGGTAATACGCATCCTTGACATCTATAGAGCACATCCAAGCACTTGTTTTGAGAAACGGAAGTTTTGACTGAAACGTGACCATCCGGAACTTTTCCTTTTTGACAAAAGTGTTTAGTTTGCTGAGGTCTAAGATGGGCCTCCAGTCCCCTGTTTTCTTTGGAACTAAAAAGAACCTGGAGAAAGTACTGGATCCTATCTGGTCTGCCAGGACTGGCTGGATGACTTTTTTCTAGCAGCCTTTGAATTTCTATGGTTGCTAGATTCCGCAGACTGGGTGGAACATCTGGGATTCTTGTACGAATAGAAGGGGATTCTGAAAAGGGAATGATGTAACCTCTGGTAATTATGCTTTTTACCCATGAATCTGATGTAATTCCTAGCCAGGCGGCTGGGTATAAAGCTAATCAACCCCCGACTGCCTCCACAGCAGGACGGCCGGGCCTCCTCTCAGGAGTGCTGATAGGGCTTGCCAAGGAACTGCTTCCTGTCACCTTGGTTCTGCGGACCCCCTGGGGGGGGGTTCACTACATGTGTTCTGGAAAGCTCCTTGGGACTTTCAGAACCACATTTTCCCACCTTTCTGCCCTTTGGGGTATAGCCTAGTGGGGGTGGAATAATGGACTCCTACGGCAGATAGAGTCTTTCCTTCCTGCTTACACCTAGTGTGTGTCTCCTTGACTTTAGTCCCAAACAAGGAAGAGCCATCAAATGGGGTATTAACAAAGGAAGACTTGAAGGCTTCCGCAAAGGAGTATAAGCGCATCCAGGATTGTCTCCACAGAGCTATCGCTGAACCTGCTGCCCGCCTCGATCCATCGGCTGCATAAGAAATGAGCCACATGGACGAGTTCACAATATAATTAAGGCTGTTAAGCTGTGCCGTTACTTTCTCAGAAACAGCATCATCTGTTTTGCCCTGTAGAGTATCTCCAAGTTCTTTGAGGAGATCTCGTTGAAGATGGGTAAAGTGGGTTAAATAGTTGAGGGATCTCATTGCAAATGTCGCAGAACTAAAGATGCATTTCCCATATCTGTCCATAGTCCTAAAGTCTTTATTAGGAGGATGAACAGAAGAAGAGGCTTCTGACATCTCTTTCTTGGTGGCCGCCACCACCATGGCATCAACGTGGACTCCCTTTGTAAGAAAAGACCTGTCTTGAGGGGAGATGATAAATTTGTTGGGCCTCCGATGGACCGGTTCCATGGAATCAGGAGACTCTCGTGCCCTTCGAGCGACCAAGTCCATTAATTCATCAATGGGCGGAGTAAACCGGGAGGTGGAAGGTTAAGACCCAAAGGCCTTCAGGAGCACCGACTCATCCTCAGTAGGGGTAAGGGACTGCCAGTCATACCTCTGCCTTAGTATTTCCAGGATGTCTGCAAATGAGACATCCTCAGAGGAGGACCGTGGGGACCCTTCTGATTCCTCTAAGTCGGTGTCTGATGTTAAGGATTCCTGAGGGGAATCTAAATGCCTCCTCTTGCACAGTCTCTTTCTGGGGTCTTCATCAGTGGGGGCATCTGGTGAAGTCTCAATCAAGCAGGGGTCACCCAATGGGGTTACTTGAGGCTCTGGGTCTTTACGCTTGGTGGGAACCTGTGGTGTAGGGACACAACATGGCCCGTTAGGGGAGGAAGAGAAAGATCTGAAGAGGTAAGGGTCTTAGCAGACATGACCCTCCTCATGGCATTGAAGGCACTGGTTTCTCGACCCAAGGAGTTTGCCAGTTCCAAAGAATATGGCAACCTCCCACAGGCCGAGACCACAGGCTCTGAACCAGAGGACAGAACTGATCTCATCTGCGCTGAAGCCCAGAGAGGGAGAGTCAGAACTGAAGCATCGGTTCAACTCTCTCTCCCGGAACCAGCGAGAGAGTGTCAGCTCTGAGACTCTTCGATCGGAACCAAAGAAGTCAAGGTCGACAGGGCCGAGGGCACTGGAACAGGCATCAGGTCTGAGGGTTCCACCACTATCAGATCCTCTCTTTCCGGCTCTGAAGGCTCAATTGGCCTCGGAGGAGATGCAGAAATATTGGTGGGGAAGTCATAGGCTTTGAAGTCAGCGTGGTCAAAGCTGAAAGCAATTTGGCCAGGGGCGGGTTCACCAAATGTCTCTGCACCATGCTGTCCACATTGATGTCGGAAAGGGTACTGGAAGAACGGGTCAAAGGAGCCGAAGAAGCCACTGACTTACGGATTGGGGACTTTAAAACTTCCAACACTGGCTCCAACACTATGATTTGGCTCCGAGGTAAGATTTCGGTGCACGGCTCTGAAGGCTGCAGAGCCGGTGACTGAGTCTTCCCAGAGGTGCTCGGAACAGAAGACTTGTGCTCCAATGACACCTTAGAAGACTTCAACCCCTTCGAGGACTTGGAGGTCTGGTCAGTCTTGTCTAATGCTTCTTAAAAATCTGGCTTCAACAGCCCTCTATCCACCAATTTTCTTTGCCTTTCTAATAAAACCCTGCCACTGAAGGAATGGCAGATAGAGTAAACTTCTTGCAAATGTAATGGACCCAAGCAGTACACACAAGAAACGTGGTTATCGGTGATGGACATCTTCTGTCCATAGTCACACCTTTTAAATCCTGATTTTTGTTTCTCAGACATTATATAAAGAAAATACACACAAATATCAGATTCCTAATAACAATATCAATAAAGTCGAAAAACCACTAAGAAATCTTTAGGAAGTTCAGATCCCTGAATTGCAAATGACTACAAGAATTATTTGACACAAAAAAACATTCAAATACAACAATTCTATGAAAAATAAGGGGATAGGGAATTAAATTTGACAGAGCCCTGTCAAGTAAATGCAACTCAAGAAAGGCTAAAGGCCTAGGAGCAACCGCTCTGAATTAGAAAGACATAAATATAATATCCAGTTAACTCACTGAACAACAATTACAAGAAATATGAGAAGTCTCACAAATATCAGATCCCTGATAGTCTAAATAAGTAGTTTAATATTCTTTTAAGAAGAAAAAAAGGTTACTGGCCCGACCTTCCTCTGAAGATCATGCGATCCATTGCAGCGGCAAACTAGATCTGGGGTTGGTAGGAGAGCATCATGGGATAGGGCTGTGCCTCGAGCTACTCAAAGATCTTGAGCTTGGAAAGCGGCTGACTTGGAGCCGATGGATCGGCTCCGAACCCACGTGTAAAGAACAAATGGTGAGATTGAACAACTTCACATCAGATGTTTAACAAGTGGAGAAAATTTCCACTTAATACCTCACACGCAGGGAAACTAGCTAGAAAAATTTACAAACAGTGTTGCAGTAAAAAAATTTTTGAGGCCCTGTCAGGCAGAAAATTTTAGTACAACCGTGTAGATTAGTTTAAAGCTGGAAAATATAGTAAAAAGAATGCAGTAGACAATAAAAGTGCTATAAATAACTATAAGTAATAACTAATAAAAATAAGCAAAAACAAAGGATACTTAAAGTTATATATTACCGATGAGAGTTTTGCTCAGTGCCCTTCATCCGATTAGCACTGTGTAAACTGGCAGAAACACTCACAAGGTAACCTCTTAAGTAACAGAAAGTTGAACCTTGAAACAACTTTAAAAAAAGCTCGAAAGGACCAATGAGGTGCTTACTCCAAGCCGTAGTCCAGGTAACCCAAATCAGCCAATGACGATAAACATTACACTCCCACTGCAATGCAAAATGGTTTCTGCTAAACTAGGATGGGCTGGAACATGTGCTCAGACACACAGCCTCTGCAAACAAACAGCTAGGCCCAGAACACAAGCCTGAATAAGGACAATACTCCAGCTACTACCTAACATGACTTAGGCAGAAAACACAACAGAAATATTTATCACTGTAGAAAAGAGCAGTGAGCCTTTAAATGAAAGTTGTAAACAGATAAACAAGCAAGGAGACTCTACACAATGCTTTTAACTGAAAATAATCCTGTTATATGATAAAATAGATGAAACAAACACAAACAGATGTTTAACAACTGGAGAAAATTTTCAGTTAATACCTCACAGAGAGTGAAACTAGCTAGACAAGATTTACAAACAGTGTGACACTAAAAACCTTATTTATCAGGCTGTGTGAGGCAGAAACGTTTAGTACAACCATGCAGATTAGTGTGTAGCTATAAAATACAGTAAAAAATATGCAGTAGACAATAAAAGTACTATAAATATCTATAAGTAATAACTATCAAAAATAAGCAAAAACAGGATACTTAAAATTATATATCACAGATTAGAGATTTGCTCATTGCCCTTCCTCCGATTAGCTCTGTGGGAAATGGCAGAAACACTAAAAAGGTATCCCCTTAAGTAACAGAAAGCTGAAACTTGAAACAACTTTAAAAGAAGCTCGGAAGTACCAATGACCTACTTACTCCAAGCTGTAGTTCAGGTAACCCCAATCAGCCAATGAGAATAAACATTACACTCTCACTGCAATGCAAAATGGTTTCTGCTAAGCTAAGATGGCCTGGAACATGATACCTCCCTTGGCAGGAAATTAGAACAAACAAACACAAACAGATGTTGAACAAGTGGAGAAAATGTCCAGTTAATACCTCACACACAGTGAAACTAGCTAGAAAAATGTACAAACAGTGCGACAGTAAAAAAACCTTATTTATGAGGCCCTGTGAGCAGGAAATTTTAGTGGAACCGTGCAGATTAGTGTGTTGCTATAAAATACAGTAAAAAGTATGCAGCACAGAATAAAAGTGCTATAAATATCTATAAGCAATAACTAGTAAAAATAGATGAAAAACAGGATACTTAAAGTTATATATCATAGATGACAGTTTTGCTCAGTCCCCTTCCTCTGATTAGTTGTGTGAAAAATGGCAGAAACACTCACAAGGTAACTTCTTAAGTAACAGAAAATTGAAACAACTTTAAAAAAAGCTTGAAAGAACCAATGAGGAACTTACTCCAAGGCGTAGTCCAGGTAACCCCAATCAGCCAATGACCATAAACATTACACTCTCACTGCAATGCAAAATGGTTTCTGCTAAACTAAGATGGCCCGGAACATGTGTTCAGACACACAGCCTCTGCAAACAACCAACTAGGCCCAGAACACAAGCCTGAATATGGACAATGTTCCTGCTAATACCTAACACTACTTAGGCAGAAAACACTACAGAAATATTTATCACAGCAGAAAAACAGCAGTGAGCCTTTAAATTAAATTTTTAAACAGATAAAGGAGCAAAGAGACTCTAGAGAATGCTTTTAACTGCAAACAAACTAGTTAAAAGATACATTCCTTGGCAGGAAATCAAAACAAAAAAACACAATCAGATGTTTAACAAGTGGAGAAAATTCCAGTTAATACCTTACACACAGTGAAACTAGCTAGAAAAGACTTGCACCCAGTGTGACAGTAAAAAACCTTACTTATCAGGCCCTGTGAGGAGTAAATTTTAGTACAACAATGCAGATTAGTTTATATCTATAAAATACAGTAAAAAGTATGCAGCAGACAATAAAAGTGCTATAAATACCTATCAGCAATAACTAGTAAAATAAGCAAAAAACAGGATACTTGAATTTATATAGCAGAGATGACCGTTTTGCTCAGTGCTCTTCCTCTGATTAACTCTGTGTAAAATGGCAGAAACACAAGGTAGCCTCTTAAGTAACAGAAAGTTGAAACTAGAAACAACTTTAAAAAAAGCTTGAAAGAACAAATGAGGTGCTTACTCCAAGTTGTAGTCCAGGTAACCCCAATCAGCCAATGACCTTAAATATTACACTCTCACTGAAATGAAAAAATGGTTTCTACAAACCTAAGATGACCTGGAACATGTGCTCAGACACACAGCCTATGCAAACAACCACCTAGGTCCAGAACACAAGCCTGAATATGGACAATGCTCCAGCTACTACCTAACACTACTTAGGCAGAAAACACTACAGACATCTTTATCACAGCAGAAAAGCAGCAGTGAGCTTTAAGTGAAAGTTGTAAACAGATAAAGGAGCAAGGAAACACTAGAGAATGCTTTTAACTGGAAACAAACCAGTATATGATATACTCCTTGGCCAGAAATAAAAAAAAAACACAAACAGATGTTTAACAAGTAGAGAAAATTCCAGTTAATACCTCACACACAGTGAAACTAGCTAGAAAAGATTTACAAACACTGTGACAGTAAAAACTTTATTTATCAGGCCCTCTGAGGCAGAAAATTTTAGTGCAACCGTGCAGATTAGTTTATAGCTAGAGAATACAGTAAAAACTATGCAGCAGACAATAAAAGTGTTATAAATATCTAAAAGCAATAACTAGTAAAAATAGGCAAAAAAACAGGATACTTAAAGTTATATATCACAGATCAAAGTTTTGCTCAGAGCCCTTCCTCGAATTAGCTCTGAGTAAAATGGCAGAAAAATTCACAAGGTAACCTCTTAAGTAACAGAAAGTTGAAACCTGAAACAACTTTAAAAAAAAGCTCGAAAGAGCCAATGAGGTCCTTATTCCAAGTTGTAGTCCAGGTAACCTCAATTAGCCAATGACCATAAACGTTACACTCTCACTGCAATGCAAAATGGTTTCTGCTAAACTAAGATGACCTGGGACATGATACACTCATTGGCAGGAAATCAGAACAAGCAAACATAAAAAAGAAGTTATGTTCTTACCATAACATTCCATGTGAGTTGTTCATCTCGCCTTTGTTCTTTACACATGGGTTCGGAGCTGACCCATTGGCTCTGAGTAGGCCACTTTCCAAGTGCAAGATCTTTGAGTAGCTTGAGACACAGTTCCTATCCCATGATGCTCTCCTACCAACCACAGATCTAGTTTGCTGAACCAGCAAGAAAAAACACACTAAGCAACCAATTACAAAAAAATGTACATAGTACATAACTATTTACAATAGCTAAACAATAATCTGGCTGGAAAGAAGGACACTAGCAAGACCAACCAGACCACCAGTTATACCTGTTCTTCCATAACCTGGAGGGGGAAGGTGGAAGGGAATGTAAGAACAAAGGCGAGATGAACAACTCACATGGAACATTATGGTAAGAACATAACTTCTTTATGTGAAGTTGTTCAATCTCGCCATTTGTTCTTTACACGTGGGTAGCATCCCAAGCACCTTAATCCTGGGTGGCTCACAGGAGTATATTCCTGAGAACGGTGGAACCAAAGGAAGCCCTGTCCCTGGAGGTCCTGTCCACTTTGTAATGAGGGATAAATGTATAAGGTTTGGATCAAGTAGCAGCTGCACAAATGGTGTCCAAAGGTAGATGGCTGAGTGGGCTAAAGACGTAGAAACATCCCTGGTAGAATGAGCTTTCACCTCACATTCTAAAGGTTGTTTAGCTGAAGAATATACAAATTTTAAACAATCAGAAATCCATTTGGACAATGTAACTTTGGATACTGATAAACCATTGTTATTGTCTGCATAGGAAACGAATAGTTGATCAGATTTCCTAAATTCTTTTGTTCTGTCCAAATAAAACCTCAATTGTCTGTGAACATCAAGCTTATGTAACATGTACCCCATTCTATTAGCATGATGTCTGAAAAAAGTAGGAAGGTCAAAAGACTGGTTCAAATTTGCCTCGGAGCAGACCCTAGGAAGAAAGGTTGGATATGTTCTTAAAGACACTCTGTCAGGGTAAAAGACTAGATATGGAGGCCTGATAGAAAGTGCTTGTAGTTCAGAAACTCTACGCACTGAAGTCATAGCCACCAGGAAAATTGTCTTCCAGAAAAGGAACTTCAAAGGACAAGATGATGCAGGCTCAAAAGGAAGAAGAATGAGTTGAGACAGCACCAAATTCAGATTCCAGGGAGTAACAGGATGTCTGATAGGTGGCCTAAGGTGATGAGTTCCTTTCAAAAAGGCTTTACATAATCTGTGGGACATAATGTTTGAAACACTGCATCCCATGTGGAAGTTAGATATGGCAGCCAATTGAACCCTTATGGTAGAAGGTGCCACACCATCATGAAAGAGCGAAGTCAAGAATTCCAGAATACTATGAATAGGGGCGACATAGGGATCAATACCATGCTGAGAAGCCAAATGAACAAATCACCTCCATTTGCTGTTATAAAGTTTCCTGATGGAGACTTTGTGAGAGGAAACTAAAATATGTTGTACTGCTGGAGACAAATCATGTGACCTGGCTAGGTTGGGAAGCGGAGCAGCCAAGCTGTCAGTTTGAGGGAGACAAGAGAGGGATGAAGAAGTCCTGCGAATGAGTCAGAAGGTCTGGCACTGGGTCCAGGACCCAAGGTTCTTCCACTTGGTATTGCTGTAGGAAGGGGAACCAGATATGCAGAGGCCAAAACGGGGCTATTAGAATCACAGTCCTTCCCAGACTTGTGTCTTTCTGTAAGAATCTGGGGATCAGAGGGATTGGAGGGAAGGCATAAAGGAGACCCACGGGCCAATCATGCACAAGTGAGTCCCTTGGGCTGTCCCCCGGTGAAGGGTACAAGGCAAAGTAGCTTCTGCATTTGGCATTCATTGGGGATGCAAAAAGGTCACAGCAAGGCTGGCCCCATCTGCAAATTATCCTTTCCACCACTCGCTCTTTGAGGGACCACTCGTGAGGCAACAGAATGGCTCTGCTCAGTTTGTCCGCTATCAAGTTGGATGACCCGGGTATTGCATTGCTAGCAGAAAGCGCCCGGTGGATACAGCCCACTGCCAAATTCTCAAGGCCTCTCAGCATAAGGGGTGAGACTTGGTTCCCCCTTGCTTGTTGACGTCCCAGACTACCGACATGTTGTCTGTCTGTACTGCACTCGTCTCTCGAGGTAGAGTGTTGTGAAAGTGCTGCAACGCTAGAAACACCGCTGTCAACTCTAGGACAATGATGTGCAAATGAGATTCCATGTCTGACCAAGTGCCTTGGACAGTTCTTCCCTGAAACAGTCCCCCCACCCTATCAGGGAAGCATCCGTGGTCACTGTAGCTGTGGGAGGGGGAAGTACAAATGGGCGACCTACAGTAACTTGGTGGCTGTTCAGCCACCAAAGAAGGTCCTTTTTGAAAGCATTTGTCAGATGAATCTTGTGTGACATTGGAAGCTGTTGATAAGACCACTGTGTAAATAGTAACCATTGGAGTATCCTCATGTGCATTCGTCCCAGAGGAACCGCTATGAGTGTAACTGCCATGGTGCCTAACAGCCTCAGAACCTGAAATGCCGGAACTCTCCTTTCAGTTAACAAATGGGACATTTGACTTTGCAAAGATATTACTTTTTCTTGAGGCAATCTGACCAGGGAGGTGGTGGTGTCTAGATCTGCTCTTATAAAGGAAATATGCTGCGACAGTAATAAAGCAGATTTTTCAAAATTTAAGGTTATGCCCAACCTGGAACACAGGTTGATAGTGTAATCTCTGGCATGAATTAGTTAATGCCTAGTGGTGGCGGTGAGGAGCCAGTCGCCCAGATATGGAAACACCCATAATCCTAAATGTCTCAGATGAGCCGTGACCACTGCCATACATTTGGTGAACACTCTGGGGGCTGTGGTGAGACCAAAGGGCAGAGCTCAGAATTGGTAGTGACAGGCCCCCAGCCGGAAACACAAGTGATCTCTGGATGGCCTGGCCATTTTGATGTGGTAATACGCATCCTTCAGATCTATAGAGCACATCCAATCACTTGTTTTGAGAAAAATAAGTTTCGACTGAAGCGTGATTATCCGGAACTTTTCCTTTTTGACAAAGATGTGTAGTTTGCTGAGGTCTAAGATGGGCCTCCAGTCCCCTGTTTTCTTTGGAACTAAAAAGAACCTGGAGTAAGTACCAGATCCTATCTGGTCTGCTAGGACTGGCTGGATGACTCTTTTTTCTAGCAGCCTTTGAATTTCTATGGTTGCTAGATTCCACAGACTGGGTGGAACATCTGGGATTCTTGTACGAATAGAAGGGGATTCTGAAAAGGGAATGATGTAACCTCTGGTAATTATGCTTTTTACCCAAGAATCTGATGTAATTCCTAGCCAGGTGTCTGGGTATAAAGCTAAGCTACCCCTGACTGCCTCCACAGCAGGATGGCCAGGCCTCCTCTCAGGAGCACTGATAGGGCTTGCCAAGGAACTGCTTCCTGTCACCTTGGTTCTGCGGACCCCCTCTGCCACCTGGGCGACATCTACCATTATACTGCCCTCCTCTGCCCCTGGGGGGGGTTCACTAAGTGTGTTCTGGAAAGCTCCTTGGGACTTTCAGAACCACATTTTCCCACCTTTCTGCCATTTGGGGTATAGCCTAGTGGGTGTGGAAAAATGGACTCCTACGGCAGATAGAATCTTTCCTTCCTGCTTACACCTAGTGAGTGTCTCCTTGACTTTAGGCCCAAACAACGAAGAGCCATCAAATGGGGTATTAACAAAGGAAGACTTGAAGGCTTCCGCAAAGGAGTATAAGCGCATCCAGGATTGTCTCCACAGAGCTTTCGCTGAACCTGCTGCCCGGCTCGATCCATCGGCTGCATAAGAAATGAGCCACATGGATGAGTTCACAATATAATTAAGGGTGTTAAGCTGTGCCGTTACTTTCTCAGAAACAGCATCATCTGTTTTGCCCTGTAGAGTATCTCCAAGTTCTTTGAGGAGATCTCGTTGAAGATGGGTAAAGTGGGTTAATAGTTGAGCAATCTCATTGCAAATGTCACAGAACTAAAGATGCGTTTCCCGTATCTGTCCATAGTCTTAGAGTCTTTATTAGGAGGATGAAGAGGCTTCTGACATCTCTTTCTTGGTGGCCACCGACACCACCATGGCATCAACGTGGACTCCCTTTGTAAGAAAAGACCTGTCTTGAGGGGAGGTGATAAATTTGTTGGGCCTCCGAGGGAGTGGTTCCATGGAATCAGGAGACTCTCATGCCCTTCGAGCGACCAAGTCCATTAATTCATCAAAGGGCGGAGTAACCCGGGAGGTGGCCTAAGGCCTTCAGGAGCACTGACTCATCCTCATTAGGGGCAAGGGACTGCCAGTCATACCTCTGCCTTAATATTTCCAGGATGTCTGTAAATGAGACATCCTCAGAGGAGGACCATGGGGACCCTTCTGATTCCTCTAAGTCGGTGTCTGATGTTAAGGATTCCTGAGGGGAATCTAAATGCCTCCTCTTGCACAGTCTCTTTCTGGGGACTTCATCAGTGGGGGCATCTGGTGAAGTCTCAATCAAGCAGGGGTCACCCAATGGGGTTACCTGAGGCTCTGGGTCTTGACGCTTGGTGGGAACCTGTGGTGTAGGGACAGAACGTGGCCCATTAGGGGAGGAAGAGAAAGATCTGAAGAGGTAAGGGTCTTAGCAGACATGACCCTCCTCATGGCATCAAAGGCACTGGTTTCTCGACCCAAGGAGTTTGCCAGTTCCAAAGAAGATGGCAGCCTCCCACAGGCCGAGACCACAGGCTCTAAACCAGAGGACGGAACTGATCTCATCTGCGCTGAAGCCCATAGAGGGAGAGTCAAAACTGAAGCATTGGCTCAACTCTCTCTCCCGGAACCAGCGAGAGAGTGTCAGCTCTGAGACTCTTCGATCGGAACCGAAGAAGCCAAGGTAGACGGGGCCGAGGGCATTGGAACAGGCATCAGCTCTGAGGGTTCCACCACTATCACATCCTCTCTTTCTGGCTCCAAAGGCTCAATTGGTCTCAGAGGAGAAGCAGAAATATTGGTGGGGGGGGTCATAGGCTTTGAAGTCAGCGTGGTCAAAGCTGAAAGCAATTTGGCCAGGGCCGGGTTCACCAAACGTCTTTGCACCATGCTGTCCACATCGATGTTGGAAAGGGTACTAGAAGAACAGGTCAAAGGAGCCGAAGAAGCCACCGACTTAAGGATCGGGGACTTTAAAACTTCCAACACTGGCTCCAACACTATGATTTGGCTCCGAGGTAAGATTTCGGTGCACGGCTCTGAAGGCTGCGGAGCCAGCGACCAAGTCTTCCCAGAGGTGCTCAGAACAGAAGACTTGTGCTCCGATGACACCTTAGAAGACTTCAACCCCTTCGAGGACTTGGAGGTCTGGTCAGTCTTGTCTAATGCTTCTTGAAAATCTGGCTTTAACAGCCCTCTATCCACCAATTTTCTTTGCCTTTCTAATAAAACCCTGCCACTGAAGGAATGGCAGATAGAGCAATCTTCTTGCAAATGTAATGGACGCAAGCAGTACACGCAAGAAACGTGGTTATCGGTGATGGACATCTTCTGTCCACAGTCACACCTTTTACATCCTGATTTTTGTTTCTCAGACATTATATAAAGAAAATACACACAAATATCAGATCCCTGATAACAATATCAATAAAGTCGAAAAACCACTAAGAAATCTTTAGAAAGTTCAGATCTCTGAGCTGCAAATGACTACAAGAATTATTTGACACAAAAACATTCAAATACAACAATTCTATGAAAAATAAGGGGATAGGGAATTAAATTTGACAGAGCCCTGTCAGTTAAATGCAACTCAAGAAAGGCTAAAGGCCTAGGAGCAACCACTCTGAATTAGAAAGACAAAAATATAATATCCAGTTAACTCACTGAACAGCAATTACAAGAAATATGAGAAGTCTCACAAATATCAGATCCCTGATAGTCTAAATAAGTAGTTTTATATTCTTTTAAGAAGAAAAAAAATTTACTGGCCCGACCTTCCTCTGAAGATCATGTGATCCGTTGCAGCAGCAAACTAGATCTGGGGTTGGTAGGAGAGCATCATGGGATAGGGCTGTGCCTCGAGCTACTCAAAGATCTTGAGCTTGGAAAGCGGACGACTTGGAGCCAATGGATCGGCTCCGAACCCACCTGTAAAGAACAAATGGTGAGATTGAACAACTTTACATCAGATGTTTAACAAGTGGAGAAAATTTCCACTTAATACCTCACATGCAGGGAAACTAGCTAGAAAAATTTACAAACAGTGTTGCAGTAAAAAACTGTTTTGAGGCCCTGTCAGGCAGAAAATTTTAGTACATCCGTGTAGATTAGCTTAAAGCTGGAAAATATAGTAAAAAGAATGCAGTAGACAATAAAAGTGCTGTAAATAACTATAAGTAATAACTAATAAAAATAAGCAAAAACAAAGGATACTTAAAGTAAAGTTATATATTACAGATGAGAGTTTTCCTCAGTGCCCTTCATCCGATTAGCTCTGTGTAAACTGGTAGAAACACTCACAAAGTAACCTCTTAAGTAACAGAAAGTTGAACCTTGAAACAACTTTAAAAAAAGCTCGAAAGGACCAATGAGGTGCTTACTCCAAGCCGTAGTCTAGGTAACCCCAATCAGCCAATGATGATAAACATTATACTCCCACTGCAGTGCAAAATGGTTTCTGCTAAACTAGGATGGGCTGGAACATGTGCTCAGACACACAGCCTCTGCAAACAAACAACTAGGCCCAGAACACAAGCCTAAATAAGGACAATACTCCAGCTACTACCTAACATGACTTAGGCAGAAAACACAACAGAAATATTTATCACTGTAGAAAAAGAGCAGTGAGCCTTTAAATGAAAGTTGTAAACAGATAAACAAGCAAGGAGACTCTACACAATGCTTTTAACTGAAAATAATCCTGTTATATGATAAACTCCTTGGCAGGAAATCAGATGAAACAAACAAAAACAGATGTTTAACAACTGGAGAAAATTTTCAGTTAATACCTCACAGAGAGTGAAACTAGCTAGACAAGATTTACAAACAGTGTGACACTAAAAACCTTATTTATCAGGCCATGTGAGGCAGAAACATTTAGTACAACCATGCAGATTAGTGTGTAGCTATAAAATACAGTAAAAATATGCAGCAGATAATAAAAGTACTATAAATATGTATAAGCAATAACTAGCAAAAATAAGCAAAAACAGGATACTTAAAATTATATATCACAGATCAGAGTTTTGCTCACTGCCCTTCCTCTGATTAGGTCTGTCGGAAATGGCAGAAACACTAAAAAGGTATCTTCTTAAGTAACAGAAAGTTGAAACTTGAAACAACTTTAAAAGAAGCTCGGAAGTACCAATGAGCTACTTACTCCAAGCTGTAGTTCAGGTAACCCCAATCAGCCAATGAGAATAAACATTACACTCTCACTGCAATGCAAAATGGTTTCTGCTAGGCTAAGATGGCCTGGAACATGATACTTCCCTTGGCAGGAAATTAGAACAAACAAACACAAACAGATGTTTAACAAGTGGAGAAAATTTCCAGTTAATACCTCACACACAGTGAAACTAGCCAGAAAAATGTACAACAGTGTGACAGTAAAAAACTTATTTATGAGGCCCTGTGAGCAGGAAATTTTAGTAGAACCGTGCAGATTAGTGTGTAGCTATAAAATACAGTAAAAAATATGCAGCACAGAATAAAAGTGCTATAAATATCTATAAGCAATAACTAGTAAAAATAAGTGAAAAACAGGATACTTAAAGTTATATATCATAGATGACAGTTTTGCTCAGCCCCCTTCCTCTGATTAGTTGTATGAAAAATGGCAGAAACACTCACAAGGTAACTTCTTAAGTAACAGAAAATTGAAACAACTTTAAAAACAGCTTGAAAGAACCAATGAGGAACTTACTCCAAAGCGTAGTCCAGGTAACCCCAATCAGCCAATGACCATAAACATTACACTCTCACTGCAATGTAAAATGGTTTCTGCTAAACTAAGATGGCCTGGAACATGTGCTCAGACACACAGGCTCTGCAAACAACCAACTAGGCCCAGAACACAAGCCTGAATATTGACAATGATTCAGCTACTACCAAACACTACTTAGGCAGAAAGCACAACAGAAATGTTTATCACAGCAGAAAAACAGCAGTGAGCCTTTAAATGTAAGTGTTAAATAGAGAAAAGAGCAAGGAGACTCTAGAGAATGTTTTTAACTGCAAACAAGCAAGTTATATGATACAGTCCTTGGCTGGAAATCAGAACAAACAAACACAAACAGATGTCTAACAAGTGGAGAAAATTTCCAGTTAACGCCTCAAACACAGTGAAACTAGCTAGTAAAAATTTACACACAGTGCAACAGTAAAAACCTTATTTATCAGGTCCTGTAAGGCAAAACATTTTAGTACAACTGTGCAGTTTAGTTTATAGCTATAAAATACAGTAAAAAGTATGCAGCAGACAATACAAGTGCTATAAATATCTATAAACAACAACTTGTAAAACTAAATGAAAAACAGGATACTTAAACTTATATATCACAGATCAAAGTTTTGCTCAGTGCCCTTCATTTGATTAGCTTTGTGTAAATTGGTAGAAACACTCACAAGATAACCTCTTAAATAACAGAAAGTTGAACCCTGAAACAACTTTAAAAAAGCTTGAAAGAACCAATGAGGTGCTTACTCCAAGCCATAGTCCATGTAACCTCAATCATCCAATGACCATAAATATTACACTCCCACTGCAATGCAAAATTGTTTCTGCTAAATGAAGATGGGCTGGAACATGTGCTCAGACACACAGCCTCTGCAAACAACCAACTAGGCTCAGAACACAAGCCTGAATATGGACAATGCTACAGCTACTACCTAACAATACTTAGACAGAAAACACTACAGAAATCTTTATCACAGCACAAAAAGAGCAGTGCGCTCTTAAATTAAAGTTTTAAACAGATTAACGAGCAAGGAGACTCTAGAAAATGCTTTTAACTGCAAATAATCCAGTTATATGATACACTCCTTGGCAGGAAATCCGATGAAACAAACACAAACAGATGTTTAACAACTGGAAAAAAATTTCCAGTTAATATCTCACAGACAGTGAAACTAGTGAGAAAATATTTACAAACAGTGTGACAGTAAAAATCTTATTTATCAGGCCCTGTGAGGCAGAAAATTTTAGTACAACCGTGCACATTAGTGTGTAGCTATAAAATACAGTAACGAATATGCAGCAGACAATAAAAGTGGTATAAATATCTATAAGCAATAACTAGAAAAATAAGCAAAAAACAGGATACTTAAAGTTATATATCACAGATCAGAGTTTTGCTCAGTGCCCTTCCTCTGATTAGCTCTGTGGGAAATGGCAGAAACACTAACAAGGTATCCTCTTAAGTAACCGAAAGTTGAAACTAGAGACAACTTTAAAAGAAGCTCACAAGTACCAATGAGCTGCTTACTCCAAGCCATAGTTCAGGTAACCTCAATCAAGCCAATGACAATAAACATTACACTCTCACTGCAATGCAAAATGGTTTCTGCTAAGCTAAGATGGCCTGGAACATGATACACTCCTTGGCAGGAAATCAGAACAAACAAACACAAACAGATGTTTAACAAGTGGAGAAAATTTCCAGTTAATAGCTCACACACACTGAAACTAGCTAGAAAAGATTTACTAACCAATGTGACAGTAAAAACCTTATTTATCAGGCCCTGTGACGCAGAACATTTTAGTGCAACCATGCAGATTAGTTTTTTAGCTATAAAAGACAGTAGAAAGTATGAAGCAGACAATAAATGTGCTATAAATATCTATAAGCAATAACTAGTAAACATAAGCAAAAAAAAAAGGATACTTAAAAGTTATATATCACAGATGAGAGTTTTACTCAGTGCCCTTCCTCCGATTAGCTCTGTGGAAAATAGCAGAAACACTCACAAGGTAACATCTTAAGTAACAAAAAATCAAAACTTTAAACAACTTTAAAAATAGCTCGGAAGAACCAATGAAGTGCTTACTGCAAGTCGTAGTCCAGGTAACACCAATCAGCCAATAACCATAAATATTACACTCTCTCTGCAATGTAAAATGGCTTCTGCTAAACTAAGATGGTCTGTAACATGTGCTCAGTCACACAGCCTCTGAAAACAACCAACTTGGCCCAGAACACAAGCCTGAATATGGACAATGCTCCACCTACTAACTAACTTGGGCAGAAAACACAACAGAGATGTTTATCACAGCAGAAAAACAGCAGTGAGCCTTTAAATGAAAGTTTTAAGCAGATAAAGGAGCAAGGAGATGCTAGAGAATGTTTTTAACTGCAAACAAACCACTTATATAATACACTCATTGGCAGGAAATCCAAACAGACAAACACAATCAGGAAAAAACAAACACAAACAGATGTTTAACAAGTGGAGAAAATTTCCAGTTAATACCTCACATACAGTAAAACTAGCAAGAAAAGATTTACAAACCAGTGTGAAAGGAAAAAACGTATTTATCAGTTCCTGTGAGGCAGAAGCTTTTAGTACAACCATGCAGATTAGTTTATACCTATAAAATACAGTATAAAGTATGAAGCAGACAATAAATGTGCTATAAATATCTATAAGCAATAACTAGTAAAAATAAGCAAAAACAGGATACTTAAAGTTATAAATCACATATCAGAGTTTTGCTCAGTGCCCTTCCTCTGATTAGTTCTGTATAAAATGGCAGAAAGACTCACAAGGTGACCTCTTAAGTAACAGAAAGATGAAACTTCAAACAACTTAAAAAAAAATCAAAAGAACCAATGAGTTGCTTACTCCAATCCATAGTCCAGGTAACCCTAATCAGCCAATGACCATAAACATTACACTCTCACTGCAATGCAAAATGGTCTATGCTAAACTAAGATGGACTGGAACATTTGCTCAGACATATGGCCTCTGCAAACAACAAACTAGGCCCAGAACTCAAGCCTGAATATGGACAAGGCTCCAGCTACTGCCTAATACTACTTAGGCAAAAAACACTACACAAATGTTTATCACAGCAGCAAAAGAGCAGTGAGCCTTTAAATGAAAGTTTTAAACAGATTAAGGAGCAAGGAGACTTTAGAGATTGCTTTTAACTGCAAACAAACCAGTTACATGATACAATCCTTGGCAGGAAATCAGAAGAAACAAACACAAACAGATGTTTAACAAGTGGAGAAAATTTCCAGGTAATACCTCACACAGTGAAACTGGCTAGAAAAGATTTACAGACAGTGACAGTAAAAACCTTATTTATCAGGCCTTGTGAGGCAGAAAATTTTAGTACAACCATGCAGATTAGTTTGTACCTAAAAAATACAGTGCAGAGTATGCAACAGACAATAAAAGTGCTATAAATAGCTATAAGCAATAACTAGTAAAAATAAGCAAAAAACAGAATTCTTAAAGTTATATATCACAGATCAGAGTTTTGCACAGTGCCCTTCCTCCAATTAGCTCTGTGGAAAATGCCAGAAACACTCACAAAGTATCCTCTTAAGTAACAAAAAGTTGAAACTTGAAACAACTTTAAAAGAAGCTCAGAAGAACCAATGAGCTGCTTACTCCAAGCCACAGTCTAGGTAACCCACAATCAACCAAAGATCATAAACATTACACTCTCCCTGCAATGCAAAATGGTTTCTGCTAAACTAACATGGCTTGGAACATGTGCTCAGACACACAGTCTCTGCAAACAACCAACTTGGTCCAGAACACAAGCCTGAATACGGACAATGATCCAGCTACTACCTAAAACTACTTAGGCAGAAAACACAACAGAAATCCTTATCACAGCAGAAAAGCAGCAGTGAGCCTTTAAGTGAAACTTTTAAACAGATAAAGGAACAAGGAGACTTTAGAGATTGCTTTTAACTGCAAAATAACCAGTTATATGATAAAGTCCTTGGCCGGAAATCAGGACAAACAAACAAACACAAACAGATGTTTAACAAGTGGAGAAAATTTTCAGTTAATACCTCACACGCACAGTAAAACTAGCTAGAAAAGATGTACATACAGTGTGACAGTAAAAACCTTATTTATCAGGCCCTGTGAGGCAGAAAACTTTAGTGCAAACATGCAGATTAGTTTATAGCTATAAAAGACAATTAAAAGTATGCAGCAGACAATAAAAGTGCTATAAATATCTGCATGCAATAAAGTAAAAATAAGCAAAAAAACAGGATATTCAAAGTTATATATCACAGATCAGAGTTTTGCTCAGTGCCCTTCCTCGGATTAGCTCTGTGTAAAATGGCAGAAACACTCACAAGGTAATCCCTTAAGTAACAGAAAATTAAAACTTTAAACAACTTTGAAAGAAGCTCCAAAGACCCAATGAGGTGCTTACTACAAGTCGTAGTCCAGGTAACCCCAATCAGCCTATGACCATAAACATTGCTCTCTCACTGAAATGAAAAATGGTTTCTGCTAAACTAACATGGCCTGGAACATGTGCTCAGACACACAGCCTCTGAAAACAACCAACTAGGCCCAGAATACAAGGCTGAATATGGACAATGCATCAGTTACTATCTACAACTACCTAAGCAGAAAACACTACAGAAATCTTTATCACAGCGGAAAAGTAGCAGTGAGTCTTTAAGTGAAACTTTTAAACAGATACAGGAGCAAGGAGACTCTAGAGAATGCTTATAACTGCAAACAAACTAGTTATATGATACAGTTCTTGGCCAGAAATCTGGACAAACAACCAGATGTTTAACAAGTGGAGAAAATTGCCAGTTAATACCTCACACACAGTGAAACTAGCTAAAAAAGATTTACAAACCAGTGTAACAGTAAAAACCTTATTTACCAGGTCCTGTGAGGCAGAAACGTTTAGTACAACCACGCAGATTAGTTTATAGCTATAAAAGGCAGTAAAAAGTATGCAGCAGACAATAAAAAATGCTATAAATATCTATAAGCAATAACTAGAAAAAATAAGCAAATAACAGGATACTTAAAGTTATATATCAAAGATCAGAGTTTTGCTCAGTGCCCTTCCTCATACTAGGTTTGTGTAAAATGGCAGAAATACTCACAAGGTATCCTCTTAAGTAACAGAAAGTCGAAACTTGAAACAACTTTAAAAAAGCTTGAAAGAACCAATGAGATGCTTACTCCAAGCTGTAGTCCAGGTAACCCCAATCAGCCAATGACCATAAACATTACACTCTCACTGCAATGCAAAATGGTTTCTGCTAAACTAAGATGGCCTAGAACATGATACACTCCTTGCCAGGGAATCAGAAGAAATTAACACAAACAGATGTTTAAGAAGTGGAGAAAATTTCCAGTTAATACCTCACACACAGCGAAACTAGCTAGAAAAGATGTACAAACATTGTGACAGTAAAAACCTTATTTATCAGGTTGTGTGAGGCAGAAACTTTTAGTAGAACCGTGCAGATTAGTTTATAGTTATAAAATACAGTAAAAAGTATGCAGCAGGCAATAAAAGTGCTATAAATATCTGTAAGCAATAACTAGTAAATATAAGCAAATAACAGGTACTTAAAGTTATATATCACAGATCAGAGTTTTGCTCAGTGCCCTTCCTCATATTAGGTTTCTGTAAAATGTCAGAAATACTCACAAGGAATCCTCTTAAGTAATAGAAATTTGAAACTTGAAACAACTTTAAAAAAAGCTTGAAAGAACCAATGAGATGCTTACTCCAAGCCGTAGTCCAGGTAACCCCAATCAGCTAATGACCATAAACATTACACTCTCACTGCAATGCAAAATGGTTTATGCTAAACTAAGATGGCCTGTAACATGATATACTCCATGGCAGGAAATCAGAATTAAAAAACAGATGTTTAACAAGTGGAGAAAATTTCCAGTTAATAGCTCACATACAGTAAAACTAACTAGAAAATCTTTCAGTGTGACAGTAAAAACCTTATTTATGAGGCCCTGTGAGGCAAAACATTTAGTACACTTGTGCTGATTAGTTTATAGCTATGAAATACAGTAAAATGTATGCAGCAGAATATAAAAGTGCTATAAATATCTATAAGCAATAACTAATAAAAATAAGCAAAAAACAGAATACTTAAATTTATACATCACAGATGAGAGTTTTGCGCAGTGCCCTTCCTCCGATTAGCTCTGTGTAAAATAGCAGAAACACTCACAAGGTAACCTTCAAGTCATAGTCCAGGTAACCCCAATCAGCCAATGACCATAAACATTACACTCTGACTGAAATGAAAAACAGTTTTTGCTAAACTAACATGGCCTGGAACATATGCTCAGACACACAGCCCCTGCAAACAACCACATAGGCCCAGAACACAAGCCTGAACATGGACAATGCTCCAGCTACTACCTAAAACTACTTAGGCAGAAAACACTACAGAAATCTTTATCACAGCAGAAAAGCAGCAGTGAGACTTTAAGTTAAACTTTTAAACAGATAAAGGAGCAAGGAGACTCTAGAGAATGCTTATAACTGCAAACAAACCAGTTACATGATAAACTCCTTGGCCGAAAATCAAGACAAACAAACAGAAACAGATATTTAACAAGTGAAGAGAATGTCCAGTTAATACCTCACACACAGTGAAACTAGCTAGAAAAGATTTACAAACAGTGTGACAGTAAAAACCTACTTATCAGGCCCTGTTAGGCAGAAACTTTTACTGCAACCATGCAGATTAGTTTATAGCTATAAAAGACAGTAAAACGTATGCAGCAGACAATAAAAGTGTTATATCTAAAAGCGATAACTAGTAAAAATAAGCAAAAACCAGGATACTTAAATTTATATATTACAGATGAGAGTTTTGCTCAGTGCCCTTCCTCCGATTAGCTCTGTGTAGAATGGCAGAAACACGCATACGGTAACCTCCTAAGTAACAGAAAGTTGAAACATGAAACAACTTTAAAAAAAGCTCGACAGAACCAATGAGGTGCTTACTCCAAGTCATAGTTCAAGTAACCCTAATCAGCCAATGACCATAAACATTACACTCTCACTGACATGAAAAATAGTTACTGCTAAACTAACATGGCCTGGAAGATGTGCTTAGACACACACCCCGGGGTTCATAAAGCTTGCGCCAGGTGCAGGCATAGCGTCGGCATTCTAACACCAAATATGGCCACTGAGCAATCCTGGTACAAGCTGTTCCCAAGTGCACTACCTGCGTACGCTCCACCTGCAAAACTCCTGGGCCCTGTATGCAAATTACCCCATGTGCAGCAGTGTAGCATGCAAATGAAAGTATGTAGCGATCCAGGAAGTGGTGCAGGTGTGGTGTAAGAATGCAGAAATGTAAACTGTAGAAAACAGTTTAAATTTTTGCAAACATAAAATCAGAGCCATGACAGCTGACCAAACACATGTATTATATTGTTAATATATGCCAATGGCAAAATATATAGCCAATGGCATAAAAAAATGTATAAAATATAAAATTAACATTTAATATATATAGTCGCACTATTGCGACGTGGAAGCGCAGGGCAGCAGTGCGCAAAGGGGGATCACAAGGAAAATATAAAAATATAGAATAAAACTGCAATGTAACACATATCATGATTTCCCCATAATAGTCAATGGCAGGCATGCTACACCATACTATGGTGCAAGGGTTGCTAAGGGGCTGTGACAGTGTTATGCACGGTAGCTAGGAATTAGTAGGCAATGCCATGCAAATGAGTGGAGTAATAGTGAATCACAGATTCCCCGCTGGTGTAAGGATGCACCTCACAGTGTAGCGTTATAACACTAAGGTGTACCCTTGAGATAAAGATGACATCAAGAGAGGAGTGTGTCTTCATTGCTGTAAGCACATTGGAGCATTACTAAGCTAGTTTGCACCTAGCTAGGCAAAGCTGCAGGATAGGGGTGTGTTGAACTGGCCATAGCTTTGCTTAGCTGAGAGTACACAAGGTAATTGAGTATGCATGTGAACGGAGATGAAAACGTGCGTAAACCTGGTAAACGGGTTTGCGTGGTGTGCACTGCAGCTGAAACAGGAAGGATATAGGAAAGAAATAAGGGAATACTGCAGCAGGGAAATTGAGTACAAATTACTAATTAACACCTAGGAGCCTACAGTGGGCCACTGACAACAGCTAACAAGGCTGCAAGCAGCTACCTGCAGAACAGGAAAGGGGAGGTGCTGTACTGCAAAGAAAACAGTAAAGTGTCAAAGCAGAACAAAGCCGATTTGCAGTATATCAGTTACAAGACACATTTTGCCATGACTGGGTAGGGAAAGTACAAAACAAGAAAGATGGTAGGTGGATGCATGCCTGATAATGGGAGGGGATCCAGGTTTAGAAGTGAATTAAAGGGCAACAGATCATTCAAGGCAGGCAAGCATAACTCCACAGTAAAGGCCCCACACTTGCAGTACTCATTGTAAAACCCATAATTAAGACACTCTGCAGCTGGAATAGCTCATACACACCTAATGACATCAACGGCATCCATATCACAATCGTATAAAATGTGAAAGCACCTCACACACATTTGTGTATTCCCATACACTCTGCACCAATGGTGTATACAGACGGGGAACTTTTAGTATGTACATGTTAGGGGCTGCCATAGCTTTGATCCACCAACATGTGTTGGAGACTGAAGGTGGTGTGGAAGATGATGCACATGACCACATCAAGCACCAGAGGAGGAGGAGAGTGTTCAGACTCAGGGTAACCTGCCAGGGGCTACATGATCTAGAGATAGGAGAGCATTACAGGGTGGACAGGGACATCCTACAGCAACTTGTGGTGCTGTGCAGGCCATGCCTCAGAGCCAGAACAAACAGAGGGGAACCCATCCCAGTGGATATGAAGGTATGTGTAAGCCTGAGAATACTAGCTACAGGTACCTTTCAAAGACCAACTGGGGATAACATGGGGATCTCACAGGCATCAGCATCCAGGGTACTACACCAGTTCCTGGATGCCATGTTACCACATGCCAATGAGCGCATACACTTCCCCCGAATGCAGGAGGAGTTGGCCAGCAATATGCGTCTCTTCCACCGTTTGGCAGAATACCCAGAGGTACTGGGTGCAATAGACTGCACGCACATATACATCAAGTCACCACCCGGTGAGCAGGGTAGGTGCTACATAAACTGCAAGGGATGCCCCTCCATCAACTGCCAGGTCATGTGCAATGCCCAGGGCATTATCATGGATGTATCTGCTGACAGTCCTGGAAGCTATCATGACTCCCACATCTGGCATGCCTCACAGGTGTATCAGTTATTTGCCAGGGGGGCATCCCAAATGGCCACCTGGTGGGGGATGCTGGCTATGCACTGGAACCGTGGATGATGACTCCCATCAGAAATGCACACACACACACATGCAGGAATGCCATAATGAGGCACACACACAAACCAGAATCATCATAGAGAGTGTGTTTGGAATGCTGAAATCACAGTTCCATTGCTAGGACATATCTGGTGGAGCCTTGCAGTACTCTCCAAGCATGTGTGCCCACATCTTCATAGTATGTGCCATGCTACACAATATGATCCTGCAGAAACAGCTGCAGCAGGGACAGAATGGTGAAGGCCCTTATAGCCCACCACCATTGCCAAGGGCCCCACAGGCAAAGAGGTACTCAGACCATGAACACCCTGGGCCAGCCCCAGTAGGCAGACAGAGGCGTGCCCAGTATGCCCATGCCTTGGCAAGGAGGGAACGTATAGCACACACGCTGACAGTGTAGACGCCTAGGGACTGACACATTTCTCCACCTGCACACACAGTTAAAAATGGATGGCACACACACAAGACTACCTGTAAATTGTCATGTAAAGGCAGTCTACTGTGTGCATCCAACATAGGCAGCCCTCAACTATTGCACACACAACTGCCATTGGCACAAGGTAAGTCAACACCTGAACAGTAAATTAAGCTATCAGCATGTGCTGATACTGTATGTATTGGTTCATAGACAGGTACTTAGCCAACTGCCAGAGGCCATTCATAAGCTTAACGAAAATGTGTCAGCTTTTGCCACCCCATTGATTCATTAACTGTCCCTCTGTGGAGCAGAGCCAATGGTGGGATCCCCGGGGTGCATCTACTGTTCCCCATCCACTCTTCAAGGTTTCTCTTGCAGAGTGTTAGTGAGGGGCTCTGTATAATGTAGTTAGGGATGTTGTTCCAAAGTATGGGGAGTGTCTGTGACAGGAATCTGTCCCTCCAGCATCTTCCAGTTATTGTTGTGGCAAGGTTCATGTCACTACAGTGTGTGGCTCACTGTGACATGGATTGCCATAGGTGGAGCATACCCATTAAGCCTGAGTTCGACGTGGCTGTGTTGGTCAGCAGAGATCATCTCTGGGTAAACGAGATGCCACTGAGTAAAGCAGGAGTTTATTCAGTCTGGCTGCATAGGGCATATGTTTGAGGCCAGTAATCCCCTTGGCGAGGTACATTCGTGGACCTTTCAGCTGTTGGAAGTGTCTTCTGAGGTACAGCCCAAATGGGTTATTATACCCCATGATGGGACTGATGAGTGATGAGTAAAGGGGCACTATAACCCCATTATGTCTAGATGGGAACCCTTTAGTAATTAGATGGCCTACATAGAAGGATGTCCTAACTAATTTGGAGATATGATTGTCAAAGGGGAGATCACTATTTACCTTAGTCCCCAAATACCCCATTACCTCGTCTGTATTAAAGTGGCTGCCACTTATGTGTTAATATGTGGGTGCTTAATATTCCACAATGGAATGACCATGCAGTAAGTGGCACTTGGCTGGAGGCCATGATGTTGACACTCTGTGTCGGTCTCTGTGAGGCCCCTTGAGGGATGTCTGTGTCAGCTGGACTATCAATCATGGCTCCCAGTTCACAGTCATTGCCAAACATGGTCTGCCATGGTCCACCTGTCTTTGCCTGTACCTCTGAGAAGTATATGCCAAACAGTAGGGCTCCCAGGACTGAGTCCTGTAGGACACCAATCATGACTGGTCAAGAGTTGGACCTGGAGACCGCTACTCGTACCATGTGGGTTCTGTGTGTAAGCCATTTGGCAACCCAACCTGTGATGTTTGGGTGTATGTACAGGCTGGTGTGTTTATCAATAATACCTGAGTGGAGCATGGTGTCAAAAGCCTTGGCGAGGACCAGGTAGTATGTGTGAACCACCTCTCCCATCATCTAATGTCTTGGTGACTGTATGTAAGATGTCAAACAGGTTCAGTAGGCATGAACTGCACTCAACCAAGCTGACCTGGGTTGGGTCACGTGTTTGGAGGTTATCAATGTCTTTGTTAATGTGTGCCATGAGGATGCGATCCATACCATTGCAGACCAGGCTAATCAGGCTTATGAGGTGGTAGTTACCATAGTCAGTTGTGATTCCACCTTGATGGAGTGGAATAACCGTTGCCATGTGCCATTGTATGGGCATGTACCCTGTGGAGAGGGTGAGGTTGAAAAGCTTAATTAGGTGGGGGGTCAGGTTGTCTTGTACAGTTTGCAAGATGCAGTCTGGGAGAACATCTGCTTCCATTGATGCTGTGTTATGCTGTTAGAGAGGGCCATTTCCACCTGTGTGTCTCTGATGTGTGTGATACTGTACCTTTTGGGTAGTGTTGTGGGCTCTTTAGGGGGTGAAGTATGCACTGAATGTATCTGCAAGGATGTTGGCGATATAAGTAGGGTGAGCATATTTTGTGCTATATTTCACCGGCACGGTACAAATCTGTGTGTCACCACTTAGATCCTTGACATAACCAAAGAAGGCTTTGTGACTATCTTTTAAATTCTTGTGTATTTTCATGCTGATGTTAGCCTTGGATGATGCCATGAGGGACCTACGTATCATACTAATAGTGGTCACAGATGTCTGCCCTTCGTGGGATTTGCTGTTTGTCTGGAACACTGTCCTACTTCTGTAGTATAGCCTGTTTATTGCAGGGGTCCACCAGACTGGTGTCCTTGTCTAGGAGGAGTGAGTCTTGGTTTACTAGTGATGGCATGATCCATACATCCATGTAGGGCCTGGAAGTGTGTACTCGAGTAAGTTTCCCAGTTAATGGTAGGGTAGTTGACATCGACCAATGCCAGGGTGTGCATTAGGACTGTCATGGTCTCCACTGTCTCCAGGTAGGTGGAGTGGTGGTCCTGGGTCATGGAGTGTGATCCGTAGCAGGCCACAGTTTACACAGCTGTTGTGGCTGATGTTAGCTGCACATGGATGATCTCCGAGGTATCATGCTGCCCCACTAACCTGGAGGTGTAGGTATCCCTGATGAATATGGATACACCCCCTCCATGTCTGTGTCAGTCCATGTTTTGTGGCTAAAATGTATTCATAGGTTCATAAGTAGGTACTAGGCTATCGGCCCTAGGGCCTATACAAGCCCAGCCAAAAAGGTACCCTGGCTGATGCCACCCAAGAAAATTATTTTCCTGTGCCACTGTCGAGCAGAGCCACAGAAGTGATCCCCAGGGTGAATTTCCCATCCAATCATCAATATTTTTCTTGAAGAGTGCTAATGAGGAGCTTTGTTTGAAATAGATATATAGTTTATTCCATAGTATGGGAAGTCTCTGGGACAGGAATCTATCCCTCCGGCATGTTCTGTTTATTGTGGTGACAAGGTTTAGGTCCCTAGAGTGTGTAGCTCGGAGGGATTGGGATTTCTTTAAGTGGAGCATGTCCAACAGCTCTGGGTTTGACATAGCTTTGTATGTTAGGCACAGATCATGTTTGAGTAGGCAATATGCGATGGAGTAAAGCTGGAGTTTTTTGAGACAATCTGCATAGGGCATCTGTTTGAGGCTGGTAATCCTCTTTGTGAGGTATTTCTGCGGCCTTTCCAGTTGTTGTAGATGTCTTGTGAGGTACATACCAAAAGGAGCATTGTACTCTATAATGGGTCTAATGAGTGACGAGTAGAGGGGAACAATGACCTCTTTTTTTCTGGATGAGAAACCTTTTGTGATGAGGTGTGCCATGTAGAAGGATTTCCTGACTACTACTGTGATGTGATTATCAAAGGAGAGACTACTGTCCACCTGTGTCCCAAGGTCTCTTATCCCACTTTCGGTGTTAAGTATACTACCGCCTATGCTGTAGTTCATGGGTACAGGGTTTTTACTAAAAGGGGATGACAATGCACTTTTTGGCATTGAGCTTGAGGCCATGGCTTTGACACCAGGCATCTGTCTCAGTGAGGCCCTTTTGCAGGATGTCTGCATCATTAGGAGTTTCGATTATGGCTCCTAGTTTGCAGTCATCTGCGAACTTCATTAGCCAAAGACCTTCTGTCTTAGTCTGTACTTCAGAGAAGTAGATACCAAACAGAAGAGGACCCAGGACTGAACTCTGTGGTACTCTACTTGTCAGTGGTCTGAAGTCGGAGTTGGTGTCTGCTACTTTCACAGTGTGGGTTCTGTCAGTGAGCCAGTTGGCAACCTATCTTGTGACATAGGGATTTATATCTAGTTTAGTGAGTGTATCTATAATTCCTGAGTGGGGGATGGTGTTGAAAGCCTTGGCAAGATCTACATAGACTGTGTGAACCCTCGTACCCTCGTCTACGGCTTTGGTGACTGCTTCAAAGAAGTCTATCAGGTTTAGGAGACATGATCTGCCTTTTACAAACCCGAACTGGGTGGGGTCCAGAGTTTGGAGATTACCAATGTCTTTGTTTATAAGTTCCATGATGATACGTTCCATGGCCTTGCAGACCAGGCTTATCAGGCTAATGGGGCAGTAGTTCCTGGGGTCTGTGGTGGCTCCCCCCTTGTGGAGTGGGATAACCATCGCTGTGCGCCATTCAGCAGGCACAAAGCCTGAGGTGAGGCTATGATTGAACATGGTACTTAGGTGGGGTGCCAGTTTGTTCTGTAGTTCGTATAGAACACTGCCTGGGATGTTGTCTGGTCCTATGGATGGCTGTGTTCTTGGCTTTGGAGAGTGTGTTTGTTACCTGTGCAACTGTGATTACAGGAACTTTGCATTCTTCCGGTATAGAGATGGGCCCTTTAGGGAGTGAGAGGGAGGGTAAAGTTAGCACTGAACCTATCTGCCAGGATGTTGACAATATCAGTTGGGTCTGTATATTTAGTGCCATTGTGCTGTAACTCAGAGCAGATCTGAGTGTTGCCATTGAGATTCTTGACATAGCTATAGAATGCTTTGTGGTTGTCTTTAAAAGCAATGGCGATTTTGTTTTCGTAACTAGTTTTTGGAAGATTTTATCAGGGATCGCAGCTTCTTACTGAGGCTGACCAGGGAACTCCTCCAATCATGGGATTTTACTCTCTTTTGCAACAGTTTCTTCCTTCTGTTCTACAGTTTGTTTATGGCAGGGGGACCACTAGATTGGCTTACTTTTTTTGGAGGATAGCATCTTGGTTCTGTCTGATATAGCATGATCCATGCACTCATGTAAGTGCTTATAAAATGCAATTGTGTAGGATTCAGTAGTCATAACTGTTTTGTCCATCTGCATGGGTGTCATGAAGTTCACCACTTCTGTCTTAACAAGCATGAAGTTGGCTTTGGAAAAATGTTTTACCATGGTTTCCTTAATGGGGGGGGGTGGGGACAGGATGTGGATATCTAGGGTGATTAGCTTATGGTCGGATCAGACCAATGAGACGTTGACCTCAAGTGTGGAACACCGGTCACTCATGTTGGTAATGACTAGATCTAGGATATTGTTGCCCCTAGTGTGGGTATGGATAAGTTGATCCAAGGCATTGGAGTTTATGAATTCCAGAAAGCGTTGAGCGAAGGAGTTGGTACATGATTTGTTTTCCCAGTTAATGGTGGGGTAGTTGAAATCACCCATTATTAGGGTGTTTGGTTGAACCCTAATATTTTCCAGTAGATCAAGAAAAGAGGAGTGGGAATCCTGGGGCATGGTGGGGAATCTGTAGCAAGCTACAATTTGGATTGCAGTTTTGCCCAGAGTTAGTTGCACTTGATTAACCTCGGATGCATTATGCTGAGCAACTAGCCTGGAGGTGTGGATATCCTTAATGAATATGGACACACCTCTGCCTTTGGTGTTCCAGTCCAGGTTACATGGCCAAAAAGTGTGGTATGAGTTATAGCCTGGTAGTGCCGGGGTGCTCTCTGGAGCCTTGAACCAGGTCTCAGTCTCTGCACAGATATCGATGTTCTCCATTTTAAGGAGTGCCTCAAGTGAGTGCATTTTGAGATTTAGACTTCTAGCATTGAGTAGCATCACCCTCAGTTTTTGCTTGCCTGTTCCTGTTATGGTGGTGAATTTGTCATTTGAACCTTGCCTAAAAAAGGCAATATAGGGGCAGCAAGAACCTTAGCCAGTATCCGGAATCCCAGGGGTGACAGGTGCAGGCAATCTCTGGCAAAGCATCGTGGTCTGTTGACCATGTCATCCCAGGCAGATAGATACAAGATCCCTTTAGAATGACATCAGAAGCTTAGCCAATTGTTGAAGTCGATCATTTTGTCCTTGTACTGCGGTATCATTCTGGGTGATGGCAGAATGCTACTCAGGGCTAGGGTCATACCTGTCTGGGCTACAAGATAGGAGAGTTCTTCCATGTCTCTTTTCATGTAGTCCAGGGAGGTACATCTCATGTCATTCACACCAACATGGACAATGACAGAGTCATGTTTGTACTTGTGGAGTGACCTGAGTGCGTGGGTTATGTGGCAGATCCTGACACCCAACAGGCAGCTGACAGTAACCTTCTCCTTGTTTAGCCTGGTGAGTGGGACATCAGTGTTCCTGACTATAGAGTCACCTATGACTAGTGTGTTGGGTATGTTGTTTTTCCTTATTGGCTGTAGTTGAGTGGCACACTGAGTCTGCGGGCTATGTGTCATTTGGGTTGTGTTGGGGGGTGGAGGTTGCTTGCATTTCTGCTTTGGAGGTCTCTGTTGCATGAGCAGATTATTAATGAGAGCCTCCGTGAATGTTTTTGTGTTTCTATGTGTGGATTTTGGTGGTGTAGATTTAGTGAGACTATGTGATGAGTGTGGTGTGGTGCAAGTTTTTACCTTCTCCTCTTGACTGTCAAGTTCAGTCTTGGTTGGAGAGAGCTTTTCCTCCAGTTTGGCTAGATAAGTGCATCTCTCACAGGTTGTAGTATTGGGTGGTAAGAGGAGAGGGTTGTCTGTGTACATGAGGCAATTTCTACATTGCCTCAAGATGCCCAGATTCATCAGATAGACAGGAGAGAACACTGGGAGCTGACACTTGGACATGACGGAATAAAAAACTATTTTCCTCTAGATAAGTGAGGAAAGTGTGTACAAGAGCTGTTTTTCTCTAAGCAAGTGAGGAAAGTAAGTACCAAAACTGTTTTCTTCTAGGTAATGAGGAAGGTTGAGTGATGTAGTAATTAGTAGCTTATTTAGTTCTTACAACAAGTTCTGAACAAGTGCTGATCACGAATAAGTAAATTCAAGTGCTAAAACTAAGAATCTGTATCTGGACTAAACTAGTTACAAGAAAGGTGGGAAACAAGTGCAAATGCGGGCTTTTAAATCAGAAAGTTGAAAGAGATGGAAAAACTGCCAAAACAGCCAGTAACTACAATTTCTGGGCCAGAACCACTCCTTATGTGATAGCTAGGTTGCCTAGTGCTTACCACTCCCACTGATAAGCTAGAAGGCTTCCCTCCAACACAGAAAGCTTGGGGGGCTCAGAAGCTTACATACAGTCCTTGATACAGCAAATCTGAATCTGGACTACACTACTTACAGGAAAGGTAGGAAACAGGCTTAGATTTTTTTATACAGAAAAGTAGCTAAAACAGCAGTAAAAACAATTCAAATGCAGTGCAAGCTAGCACACTTCAGTATATAGCAATGTTAGACCAAACAGTTTATAAAAATGCAATTAAATTAAAAATGACTAAAAACAAGTGCAGGAGTCTATTAGGTAGAATGAGGTAAAGAGATGAGACTGGGGGGTGGGTCCCAGATCAAATCTACAGTGGGGGCGGGCAACTGCAAAAGCCTCCAAATTTAAACATGACAGGAATAGGGAGGGTAGATGGGGAAAAGCAACACCTTGAGCAGAGATCTGAAAAACTATACAGTGAAGCAAAATTAACAATGCACAACTCTGAAGTCAGCCAGCAATTATATAAAATAAGTCAAGCAACAATTAACAGTACACAACTCTGAAGTGCCAGAAAAATATATTTAGCTCTGTATATCTCCAGATAGTTTGAAGAGCACTCTGTCAGGACACAGGAAGGCTCCATGGGTTATAGTATGGTAGTGCTGGTGTGCTCTCAGGAGCCTTAAGACAGGTCTCAGTTACTGCACAGATGTTGACATTGTCCATCCTGAGGAGTGCTGTTAGTGCATGCATGTTGTGATCACAGCCCCTGGTGTTGAGTAGCATAACCCTCATTGATTCTGCTATTGTGCTGTTTATGGAGCTGGTATTCACCTTTGAGACTCTCTTAAAAAGGCACCATGAGGGCACCAATAGCCTTGGCCAGTATTCCAAAGCCTTAGGCTGACACATAAGCTGGTATGGTATTGTTGCATGCATGTTTCCCATCTGTGCTTGTTTCTCATCTCTCCTGTAGGTAACCTACTGGTAAGCAATAGAAAGCCTTAAACTTATACAAGTCTTCTAGCTTCCAAGATAGGCTTTTGGAGTGACTATGTGTTAGTGTTCTGTATGTTCTTACTGTACTTAACTGTTTCCCGACTACATGGTGATTTCTCACTGTATATTGTGATCTGAAAGTCTGTTTATTCACATATTATGGCTGTGATGGCCTGCACTTTAGAGCTTCACAGAAAGCCTACTACCTATCTGCCCAAGGGCAATTAGAAGCATAGCTACAGTGTGCTGGCTTTCTCCGCACCACTGATGAAGTAACTGAGCCTCTGTCAAGCATAGCCAATGAAGCAATTCCAGGCAGAGTTGCCAGAAGCTGTTGAAGACTGGGGTGGTGGAGGGTGATAGGGGCACTTAGTGATCTAAAGAGGGCATGTTAATGTGACAATTCAACACCATTCAATTTCCCCAACAGGTCTCGCAGCTATCAAACTGGATGGGCTCCCCCACCCCCTGGCTGTATGGTTCTGGGACACATGATCCCAGGGGTGTATATTCTGTTACCCATTCACACAACAAGGTTTCCCTTGAAGTGTGTCAGTGAGGGGCTATGCCTAATGTAGTTAGGAATGTAATGTATTGTCTCAAATTACATTTGTTATATGTTGTTATTTCAAGAGTAAGTGAAGCTCAAGTGGGTTTGGGGGCCTCCGCCCTTTGCTTAGCCTAGCTTGCACATAGAAATCATCTAAATAGGAAATAGGCGGAAGCAATGTTAATGTCAACAATGTAATGGTTACAGCGTCTGCATAGTATCTGTGCATTCGAGGTACCAATCCCAATAAAGTCAGGGATGTTTATCATGTTAAAAAGTATACCTTAACCACAGCTTGCATATATAGGTAGTAATCATCTGTATAATAAACATTTGAAATGTCCATATAAACCCATGTGTGCTGGAGAGTAATGTCAACAGAGAATGTAATGTTATGTAAGCACATAGTGAGATGTTACTTCACTGAAATGTATATATCCTGAGTAGTCAGCGGATGTGGCCGTGTTTGTGCACACAGGTTATATGTTACAAAGTTTGTTTAACTGTGTTTAACCGCTGCTATAATGTCACACAAACACTTTTAAACATGCTTATAACTGCTTAAATGAGCCGTATTCTGGAGTAAAAAAAACAATGTTAAAGCATCGCAGGTGTTGAACCCTAGACCATGCACACTATAGTCATGGGACTTACCACTAAGCCATCTGAGGTGTATACATGTTTCACGGTCTTTAGACTACACCTTATACCATATGCATTCCACTGTAATGACCACAAATGGGCCAGTCACTTTGTGTACATATGTACAGTACATTGTAATGTATGGTAGTTTGTGAACCAACACATACAAGTCTACATATGTATTACTGTTACAAATTAATATGAAATATATGGGCGGCGCAGTGGTGCAGTGGTTAACATTGTCACCTCACAGCAAGAGGTTCTCCGGTTCGATTCTTGGCTGGGGTGCCTTCTGTGTGGAGTTTGCATGTTCTCCCTGTGTTCGCGTGGGTTTCCTCCGGGTACTCCGGTTTCCTCCCACATTCCAAAGACATGCATCTGGAGCATTTCTCCCCGGGCCTCCGCTGAAAACAGGCTCTGTGGAACCTAGTCGGACTTTCCCGGTCAACAAATGATAAATAAAATAAAATAAAATAAATAAAATATATATACATACATGTCAGTGATGTCTGTACATAGATATAAATATAAAGATATACAATAGCCATATATATAAACATCTATGAACACACTTCGTGACACAGAAGCGATCCAAAGGAATTGAAGTGTAGACAAAACACATACAGCTCTGGTATTATAACTATTAATATTAATCTAATTCCCCATAAAAGGGATGGTTGTTGTGTATGTGAAGATTGGGGCGGGAGAGGAATGATGGGTAATGAAATCATGCATCAAGGAGAACCTGGGTCGGATGTTGAATAAGTGAATTGGAGGGGTATACATGGAGTATGGGGACAATATAAAAAGGACACAAAGCAAGAACCTTTCTCATTCATAATACACCCTGTCATGTCGCATTGCAACATCTAATTTCACAAACATATGAACATTGACATATATCAGACATATGTACACCAACTGACTGTCACATTTGTTTTCAGTAGTGTGGAATGCCTGTAGTAAAATGTATATTCTAAACACCATAACATTTGTACATATCTCAGATGCCTTAGTGGTAAAGTCAGTGACTGTGGTGCTCATGGTCCCGGGTTCAAGGGCTGTTAAGTTATTTTGAGGGCCAGAATTAGGGCTGTTGGATGCAGGTGGATTAAAGCACTTTTAAGCAGTTCTAAGCGGGTTTCCACGGGTTTGCGTGATGGTAAGTGGCACTTAAACACGGTAAATGGAGAAGCGCTTCACAGGTTTAACCTTTGCTTAACATCGCGCAGACCATGGGCAAACCTGCTTACAACCACTTAAATGTGCATTATTCACACTTTCCCTACCGGTGCCTACTCTGAGAGGTAAAATAATAACACCTTCCAGGATTAGAACCCGCAACCATGTACTCCATCCTCAGAGTAATCTACCACTAAGCTACCTGAGATGTACCTTTCCCAGTTGTGTATGCAGACAGGTTAAAACACAAAAGGGAGGAATGTGTTGAAATAGGACAATCCGCCATGTACTAAATGAAAGGTGTATGCTTATATATATATATATATATATATATATATATATAGAGAGAGAGAGAGAGAGAGAGAGAGATACACAGAGACATGTCAATATATACAGATTTACATATATATGTAGATATATAGATAGGTTAAAAACATCTACACATCTAGGAGGTAGAGATAAACATATGCAATAATATATATTATATCTATATACATATATACACACACACACACACACACACATATATATATATATATATATATATATATATATATATATATATATACACACATACATACATGTGTGTAGACAACATCTGAAGTGTTCATATCTGAGTATAGCATGGACCATAGCAATCACACATTCTGCCCCCCCCCCACAAACAATATGAACATAACATATAAAGAGTATATGCCAATACACTATTACAAATATGTTCTATGGACACAGTCACCAACACAACTGCAATGACTGCAAATATCCATGACAGAAATTCACAGACAGCTTTCATTTAGCAAAACTTTATTACATTTCGATGTATTGCCAAAAGGATTCAAGGACTAACAGTACCTGCATGCTATAGAGGAAGCATTTAACAATGCCTTAATGAATCAGCCTGCAATTACCATAGTAGTAGTCCACTAAGGGATAGGTGTTCATATAGGGAAAGAACACCCACACACATAAGTTGTATAAAAGGGGTTCCTACACACCTGTATGTGCTATGTACACCCACCAACATCTACCCCATAACCAAAATAATTACATCAATATATACTGTCATACCATAACCGATTATTCAACTACTGTATAACATCTGCTGAAACCTTAACATACCTGGACACAGACAGACTAACATGGCCCTATGTGAAATAGTTGCTGTTATACAATTGAAAAGCTGCTGCTGTTACAGGGTTTGTATGAACTAATCCCGTTTCAGAGGGTTGAAAGGTTTGTACACCAGGAAGTGTTACTGAGTACTGATTATCAGCACAGTATGATACACATTAACACCAAACTAAATATGTCTGGTAAGCACACTGTAAACCCCCTAACATTATATGTATAGCTATGCAGCCTAGAGCTGGTCAGACATCCTGGCTGGACTGAAACATATGCAGAAGTATTAGGTAGAGACAAATGCTGCACAAGTAGCAATGTTCAGAAATATAACAGCAGTACTCACATTTAGACCAAATCCTCTAGGCATTACACACAATATATTACTGTTCATCTCCATACAGCTGTTGAGATAGATTTCAAACAAGACTTCCAGGCTGTATTCCTCACAAGTAAGGCAAAGGGACAACGCCCAAGTGGAGTAATCAATTATACTCCACTGTTGCCATGGTATCGGCTAAGGCAGCAGCAGCACAGCTGATGTGCATGTAATTAGCTACTTAGGAACACCAATTGGTTATCAGGATAGCACGTTACTGATCTGTAACTATAAAAGGTTGCCTTGTCACACATTCAAACCATCTGTATCTACCTGTAGGACAGTATAAAACACTGAAAGGCAAACCAAAAATGAGTATTATAGTAATCAATAACATCTCCAATTACTAAGAAGGTATGTATAACATGTAGTATGTCTGTGTATGTAGTACCTGTTCTGTAAGAATTACAGTGTAATCAATGCATATAGTGGAAATAGCTATCTTGTAGCGATGTATTGTTGAGCAGTAGTAATGCTTGTAGTATTCTATGTGTGTACTGCTGTAGGTCACAAGGCAAATTCCTCATACACCACAAGGGATGATATGGGCTTGGAATTCACCAATTTGCTTCCAGCTACTGTCAGTGTCAGGATTGGTCCAACAAGTATTTGCAATAACAGGGGATAGTATATGTTGATATATTGTAACAGTCGACATATGTATGGGTGTATAAGTAAGATGAACATGTCAAAGGTGGGCTTACTGTGCAAATATGGTTTGCATTGTGGGATATTTTGCCAATAACTGTGTAATGTACAGTATTTTAGGCAGACCTGTATTCCATTCTACATAGCATTTCTGTTATGTTATGCAAACAGTAGTTATGTCTATTGGCAATTACAATACTCAATAATAGGATATATATCACTTGTATTCATCTGACAGTTTAGCAGCATGATAGCATAGATAATTGGAGGAGCTAGGTAACTATCCATACACATAACACATGTAATATCCACCTCTCTAGTATCGTTTGCAAACAATAACAGCTGTGCATGTGTACATGTTATGCAAATGTGTAGTGACCCTTGTTACAGGGTTGGACCTCTCTAGTATTGTTTGTAAGAAATAACAGCTATGCATGTGTACATGTTATGCAAATGTGTAGTGACCCTTGTTACAGGGCTGGCCCAAATGGCTATGTGCACACCTACATAGAATGGATATTGAGAGTAGAGACACACTGGTTAAACTACCAGGTTTGTGTGGCCTAACCTCTCATTGCCAACCTAACAGCCACTTGCACATACTGTATGTAAGGTAGTGCACAGTACTGGTAATGAAACAGGTTGCATATCATCTTTAACTCCAGTGTAACATCTGCAGTAGGAGTGTAAGGTGTAGGAGACTGATGCCCATGTGTAATAGCTGCTTCACAGATGATGGCTTACACTATCTGATTATATCCTGATCATGTTGATAGTGGCATCAGAGTCTATTGATACATGACTCTGTTTGGGGAGTGGGTGTCTGTGCCCAGTAGAGCTCATGGTCCTGGTGGATATGTGAGTATATACCCAGAGAAGGAAACAGACATGTAGACACTTGCATCATCTGTAATCAACTATCAGGATGTGATGTGCTCCTCAGAGGAGGATTGCTGCTAAATGTATCTACAATGTGTCTGTAATAGCCAGTGTTGTCACGTCCATAACACAAATATTAACATGTAAGCATCACTGTCTAAAACATCTTCATAAGCAATAAGTATACTAAATACAGTACTTGGTACTTGTAGTACTGAATGCTCATACAGGCCTGTCCAATAGTCAGCTACTGGTGATTACTAATGTCAGCTTTGTGTATGTGGCCATCCTGGGGGAAAGTAATCTTTATGCCATGTACACTGCCAAACCCACCTAACACCATACCCCACACATTGTCTGAGATGCAGCTACAGGGGTAAGCTCGAAGGCAGTGTAGTCTACAGCCATGACTGGACTGGACAGTCATGAGGTGTAGGTTAACACATGCATCTCATCATCACAACCAACACATACCCTTACCAGAACACAGTAAGGATACCCCACAGACACTACCAGAAATCACACACATTCACAGATGCTTCTAAGTATCTGGCCAAACAAGTGACCTCCCAAGCTGGAAGAGACAGACAACAAAATACACAAACTGTATGACATAGTTTGCATAATTGTGCCACACCTCAGAACACGTGGCCGGAAACATGCCCAACAGTACTCATTTGTGAATGCAAACTCTAGCATTATGTTACACACCAACCTATGCAAGGGCATACATACTGTCAGCTACCTGTCTGCCATGATTAGCCACATACCCATACACTCAGACCACCTTTTGAACTATACACATGGATCTGGCATATTCCATGTTGTTGTGCAGGACCTGTGATGCAGTAGCCTGGACTGCATGGAAACACATATAGCAACTGTCAGGTCTTGTAGCCCATGCAGGTATGTCCCAAGGCCTGGGTAGCATTCTGCCATTGGCCAGAATTATATTGCAGTACAGGGACAAAAGGGTTGTATTCCACAATTGTCTAATGTAGTGGTGCAAGTCAAAGGGTATCCAGTATCTGTCTGCCTGGGATAACATGGTCGACAGACCATGATGCTTTGCCAGACAGGGCCTGCACCTGTCACCCCTAGGAATCTGGATACTGCTTAGGGCTCATGCTTCCCCTGTAGTGTTTTCATCATGCACAGTTCAAGTGAAGGTTCACTGCTGTTACAGGGACAGCAAAGCAATAACCTGTGGGTCTCACTAACATGGAGAACATCTCTGTGCAGTGGCTGAGACATGTTTCAATGCTCCGGAGAGCACACCTGCATGACCATGTTATAACACATACCTCACCTCTTGCCTATTATCCTTTATTGGAACACACGGACCGCAGGTGTGTCCATATTCCTGAAGGATATGTACACCCCCACGCTAATTGCACTTGCATAACTTCAGATGCATTATGCTGAGCAACTACCTTTGTGCCAAACTGGAATTCAAATTGCACCTTGTGACTGATCACCCACCATGCAGCGGATTTCCGAACTGTCATAATGTGCTGTAATGGGGAAGATTAGGTTTGAGACAGAAAACCATAATAATGGCTAATCTCAACTATTCCATTATGAACTGGGAAGACTCCTCATGTACCAATACCTGCACTCAATGCATGTTGGATTCCATCAACCCCAGTGACCTGGATCACAATAGTCACACAAACAGGGCTAACAGTATGCTACACATAGTCAGTCTCCAAAGCCAATGTTATGCTTTCTAAGAGCAAAGTGGTGACTGTCATGGCACTCATGCAGATGGACAATGCATGTGCAAATGCTGAATCCTATATAAATTAACCTTAAGCAGTCACATACGTACAATGATTGTGCCATTGAAGCAGAACCAAGTTTCAACCAAACACAAACAAGAAGGCAAACTGGTGGTACCATGCTTTAAACTGTATCACAGAAGGTAGTAACTGTTGCAAGAGTGAACACACATGAGTGTAGGTGATCCCTGGTCAGCCTCAGTAAGATGCAGATACACCATATAAAACCACACAAAGCTACTGTGAAATTAATCAGCAACATATTATGAGGCCAACCAGAGAGCATTCTATAGCTCTGTCATTAATCGTAATGGCAACGACAAGACCAGCCATGCTGCACAGCACTATGGCATGAGAAGTACTGCACCTACAGAAATAGCACCTGTTCATCCAGATAGGGTCTTGGAAAAACTAAACCCACTCCCACCCCCCCACCCCAACAGGTACACATAGTTATATATCCATATACACTACACCACCCCTGTAATAACAACTATGCAGGTACAAGCTGCACTCTCTAAAGCCATACATACAGCTTTCATGGGACCTGTCAACATCCCAGGGTGTATCCTACACAAATGTAAGAACAATCAGCTCTCCACATACACATCATGTTCTATCATGGCTCCATGTCAGGCTATGTACACACTGAATGGTGCACAGCAACAGTTATCACACCCCACAAAGGGGGAGACACCATTGATAATGGGAAATAGTGCACTACTACCCTGCTGAGTCTGGTCTGTAAGGCCATCAACCGTGATCAATGTATTTGATGTACTCAGTACAGATGTAGATGACAGTAAGGTTGATTCACACAGCATATCATGACCTTGCCAGGTCTTAGGACACCATCACCCATACTGTGTTCCAGCTACACTCAGTAAACTAGGTGTATATTCCTATGTCACAGGAGTGGTTGGCAACTGGACTGTTGGCAGAACCAACACTACAGAAGGTGTCTGACTAATACACACACTTCAAACCAGTGCCAGCCACAGTAATACAGAGTTCATTCCTGGTGCTCCTCCTCTTTGTTATCTATACCACACAGACTAACACAGAAGGCATCTGCCTATTGATGTTTGCAAATGACTATGAACTAGGAGCAATAGTTGACTCAATGTGTGCTGCGTTCAACATACAGAAGGGCCTTGGTGTGTCAGATGAGTGGTGTGTGACATATGGCCACAATCAGACAGCTAAGTATTGCATTATCATCCCCTATGTCAAACACCCTGTACCCATGAACTACCACCTAGGCAGCGGTCAATGTAATGGCAACTGTGTGTGTATGGGATGCAGCTGGACAGTAGTCTTTCCTTTGATAGTTACTTCACCACACCAATCAGGTAGTCATGTGTGGCACCCCTAATTATGACAGGGTGCCATCCATGAATATAGAGATAATTGTTCAGTCATACTCAACACTCATGTGACCCATAATATATCACATATTTCCTTTAAGGGTTACTGTCCATGTGTAGATGGCCTACACTGCCCTTCCCAATCCCTAGCTCCACTGTGTAGCATGCAGCCTACCCTGAATAAAGCCATGTCCAACCCAGAGATGTTGGACATGCTACATTTAACACATCCTGATCCCACATAAACACATACTTCATGGACATCCACCTTTCTAGTACAAGGATCACAACATGCCTGACAGATCTCTGTCCCATACACTTAACATATCTTGTCATACTATGCATCCCTGTTCAGCGAAGCTGCACATCGCCCCTCTCTGTGACATGGTGTGATGACCGCATGCCAAATATATCAGTAACCCTGTGGATCAGTTCTGTGGCACTGCTTGAACTGGCCACTGAAACTTACCTGTCTGTTGCCTACAGCTAGGTAACCTGTCTGCCTAGGCTCATAAATGGCCCAGGGCATATAGCCTACTAGTTCACTATGACTGTACATGCTAAAGTTGATATCCAACCCTGCAAATACCATCAGACTAGCTATTGTCCCATGTGTTTCACATGTGCAACACAGGCAATATATGGCAGGATGCTACACAGCTGTGCAGTGCCATGTAGATGTATATGGCAAAACACATACATGTAAAACATTCTGTGAGCAAGTCTGCAGGGTCACAGGTCACATCCCTAAAGGCTATGCATGACTATATATGTGACATATACACAGCATTAAGGTCAATTGCATTAATGTGAACACATCCAGGCATGTGCTGATAGGTAAAGACACAAGTACAGGCAAATAGACATGCCCACGTCAAGACAACATCCACATGGAGTATGAGCAATGTCATCAACACACACATATATGGTGATAACATCACATCACCAGTAAGTGTCAAATGTGTGTGACTTAAACATGTCAATGGTGTTAGTGTCATGTAGATTTGCAAAGACTTATTTGTAATCATAATAAATGTGATACACATGTATGTTCAGCTGTACCTCTGTACTTCTCTGTGAGTTACTGTGACCTGTCTTCATCATTATGTCTTCCAGGCTGCCAGCGTACACCCGCTTGGAGGATGAGGTCCTCATCCCATACCTCCTCGACAAGCATTCAACACTCTTCAGCCATGTGCCACAGGATGCACAGCAGCGGGAAGCCCTGTGGGAGGAACTCCACAGAAGGGTAAATGATATTGGCGGTCACAATCACACCTATCAGCAGGTGCGCCGACACTGCACTGACCTCATAAGATGGGTGAAACAGCGTGCTAATGCAATCACCAGGGAACAAGGTGCAACAGGTAGGGGGCCACTCACCCAGCCCCCACTCACATGTACCGTGGAGCTAGTGGCCAACCTAGGGACACCTGCAGGCCTCCATCCACAAGCTTTAGTTAGTACTGTGGAGGTAGGTGTCTCTCAACCACCGAGCCTGGAGTTGCCTGGTAAGTCAGTACTGCATATATAACACAACTATATTTCAGATATTTACATGTGTTACTGTACAGTATGTAATGTAACATCATATGCAAGGCATGTATGCACACATGCCACATACTATAGTCTGCTACTCTATGTATGCACAGATGTGCATACTCCATAGTGTAGTGTATTGTACTGGCTTATGTGCTAACATGGACATTGCACCCTGTAGCTATCACACAGGTGTGGATAATGATCTTACTGCTGTGACACCCCTGTTTAGGTACCTCTGGCATTTTGCAGCGACAGCAGCCTGTGTCAGGTGAGATTGCTATTATTTACCAGGCTTGATAATGCACAGATCATATTAATTGCATGCTATCTGCCATAACACATGTACACATAATGTATGGTGGTCCTCTTAATAGACACTGGTCAGACCTGCAATGCATCATAGTGGTTACCCATGTGAAACAATTGAAGACTATATGGAACATATACACTAAACCTTCCAAACTGTCATTGCCAGATGTGTGGACAACTGTGAATACAACGGTGGAGGTGTGTTTCACTATAGGGACACGTACTACATATCAGCATTACACATGTTGGGAATACAAACAGTACTGTACAGACAGCATATGTGTGCACACACTCTAAAAATGTTGGAGCTGAAGTATGACCAGCCCACAGAATACACCCTTATAGATTATACCCTTGCTATGAATGTCACACAATGTCATGTGCTATCTAACATGTCCATGACATGTAGTGGGCTGACTGCAACACTGCTCAACTATCCTGCAAAACATGATGTCTCACATCCCATACATACCACCCTTTGTCTGCATAACCCCGTCCTCAGTGGAGCATATGACATCTATGGGTATATGTAATACGGGATAACACTGACATGAAAGAGATGGCCATCATAACCATTGGACAGAACATGTGTACACATGGCCATGGAGGATGGCCAGAGACATGAAGCAACACACACAGTAGAAGTGATGTATATGTGTGTACACCCTGTTGTACATTGGCTCGACACAATACAACTATGGCCTTTGTGTAATGGTGATATTGCAGATGTGAAACACTAAACATCATGCAGGCCTGTGCACAGCTTGTGTAGGCATAACATGAAACCACCATATAACATGTCTTGAACATCTTGAGTGTGTCATGACATGAAAGCATTCACCTATACAGTATCCAAATACATACATGTGTTACATAATATACACATACAACCACATCAGGCCACAGATACAGTACATTCACCTTGCTGGTGTCAGACATCACTGTCATGGCTGCTTCTCATGTGTGTGAGGTACACAGATGGCATGTGGGACATAGAGTACTGCTAGGTTAGCCATGTGTGGGCATAGTTGCCAGGCATCAGTAATATGGTTTCAGATGTGCAGGGGTGTCATCCGTATACCCTTCTGTGAACTGTGTCACACATTCCACATTAGGGTTTAGTGCGTATACACCTCAGTGATGTGGGTCCCATTCCACATTAGATTTGTATTGTATGTGAACACAGTCATGGCTATGAACTGTGTCAGTAACTCACACTGTATAGCAACAGTGAAGCCACATGATGCCCTGCAATGGCTATGCACTTCAGCTCAATGTGCAGTATGTCACTGCATATGTGTAGGGCAGACAGACAACACTGCATCAGCTGAAGGCCCATGTTAGTATAACACATCTCTGCCATTGGGACACCATTACCGTACTGTAGATTGGAAAGGACACCATTGTGTTACACATGTATGCATGTCATTCAGCACGTCAGCAGAAGACATGTCATACTACATGTGATTGGCAAGGTCATACGCCACACATCAGGCCAGTGTACTGTAAACCTGTGCTGGTCTGTGGCACCATTGCAAAGCAGAGACAGCCATGTCAAACATGTGTGTACAGCCACATGCACAATGTCTGTAGACTCAGCTAAGGGGTAGGTGGAATAATGTTGAACAGACATGCACTGCTTTCTGGGAGATATGCAAGCTAGGGCTCAGGCAAACATAGTATTCAGTCAACATACCCTTCTGCTCATGTCCTCACACATAGGGGCAGTGGCCAACACAAAGCATCAGTGGCAAATGTACAAAGGTCAGCGATGGTCTGTTAACATGTGGTGTATGTTGCACACACCATGGCAGTGCGGTGTAATGGTGCCTAGTGCATGCATTGTGTTGCAGGTATGGGGCATAAGCTACTAACACAAATGGTGCACTACAGGTATGTATGCTAACCACCACTATAACTGTGTAAGGTGCATTCCGTCTGCTATAACACATGCATGCTGTTGTGTGCAACTCAGGGATGTATGATAACTACCACTATAATTGTCTAAGCTGAATGCCATCTGCCATATCACCTGCATGTTGCATGCCGTTGGGTGCCATAGCATGTGTCTGTGTGCGTCTGTGTGGTATAACTTGTAATGTACAGTTCTTGTCTTCCCCTCACAGGTGTTGATGTAGGTGCGTTACCCTCCTGTAGTCCACCTGATTTTAGTGTCCCCACAGACTCTAGCAGTGATGATGAAAGGGTTCCTATTATGAGAGCAAAGATTCCTTTAGGCAAATACGAAAACGTCGACCCGTACTGTGCGAAGTACATAAACCACGAAAGTTGAAAACTGCAAAGTTCGAAATGTCGATTTGTTTTGGTTGACCTGTCTGCGGTATAGCTCCGTAAGGTAAGTGTGCGATAGATAGAAATTTAGTGTTAGGATTTGGGTTAAGGTAAGTGCATAGATAGGTAATGTATGTAAGAGTTAGTGTAGTGTTAGAAGTAGGTTTTTTTTTAAATGTATGTATGTGTTTTATTTATTTTGTTTGGGTGTATTTCTTTAGGGGAAGTGTGCAGTAGTTACAGACCTTAGGGTTATGGAGGGGTTAAGGAGAGTGCATAGATAGTTGTGTTTGTGGGGTTTAGTGTAGTGTTGGAGGTAGGGTTTTGGTGCTTTAATTTAGGTTAGAAGTAGGGTTTGGTTATGTATGTGGTTTATTTATTTTGTTTGGATAGGTAGTATGTAGCGGGTGGTGGGGTTGGCCGACTATGACAGTTCAATATTTTTTGGGGGGGATTTTCGCGGTTCGTGGTATAGGGGTCGATGTTTTGGTATTCGCGCATAGGGTTTTTTGTTTTGGTAATATAGACCCATGATGAAAGTATGATTGAGGCACAGGCAGGGTTGTCAGGGGCTGAATTTGTGCCATTGGTTGCCATTCCACCTGTATCCCCCTCATCCTCGCACACATTTCCCCTGCCTACACATACCCCATCACCACTGGTCATACAGGAAGGACAGTCAGTGGGTGGTAGCATGGAATGGGGAAGTGTGGAGACTATGGAAGGTGTGCCTGCACACCATGATCCCAGTCAACTGACTGATGATGTCCCACACAGGCATGTGCCCAGTGCTGCTCGTAGGAGGACCACTGGCCAACATGCACCTGAGAGACAAAGCAAATCAGCTGGAGTCACCAGATGCATGTTTCAGGTTGTAATAGAGGCACAGGCATGTGCTGAACAGCACAACAGAGAAGGTCTGAGGCTTCAGAGGTCTGCTGTCCATTCATTAACTGACAACATCCAGGCAATTGCAAATGCTCACCATCATCTTGCAGATGTTTTGGATAGATGATTGGGTGACATGGTGGGAGTCCTTGACCATGGCATGTCAATCCTCGAGCATGGAATGGCTGTGCTGGAACATCTGGTGGGAGTGAGGTGTCAGGCACGTGGACATAGGTCAGCTACATCACCTGTTGAAAGTTTGCATGAACAGTCTTCCACTTCAATTAACAAAACCAGACCTTAGCAGTTACACAGGTTATTGTAGGAATAGTTGTAGCACACACAGTGAGCTGTTGTCAGTAATCATTCATCTGCAAAGTAGCCCCACCACTTAGTAGTCATGTCCAAACATCTGTCCATACCTCATGTACAGCTTACTGTACTTTGAGTATACCACTATATACAGTTGGCAATGTTGAGGCTGTACTGCAACAGCATGATGTACTAAGACAACAGTCACCTTCAAACATCAGACACTGCACATGCATGGAATCTAAACAAACATCAAATGTACACGTATGCGGTCTACATCAGTAAGTGGACTAGCAGGTCAAGAGGATACATTCCACACCTTCCTCATGTCATGTGTGAAACACAGCCGAGCATTACACCATAATGGATGTTGTATTCATGTACTGGTAGGACACAACTACCTTCACTGAGTAGCCAAGTGTACATATATGACAACAGCACATACCAGCAAGACACACACAGCATTATTCCATGTCATGCTCCTGCAAACTGTTACTTGACAGTGCCATGGTGAAGCCAGGGCACTGTAATGGTCAACAGTGAGCACATCATATTTGCCACAGCAATGTGCTCCGTTAGAGCTAGGCAGTACACTCATTCAAGCATGTGCAAGGGCTGTGGCTTGTAAACATCTCACCCCAGCACATACTGGCTATTGTGGTACTTAGGCTAATGTCCAGACAGCACACAGCATGCATGGCTTGTAATTGTTGACATAGGGTATATGTAGGAGCTGTGGGCACACATGGCTGTACATGTCATGAACATATCACCTGCGACTACTCAGGAACATTCAGAGCATTGATGGATTTCCCTGAGTCTGTCAATACAGGCCTTGTGTAGGTCCTATGATCCTGTCATTTGGGTAAGTTTGTCGGCATTGCATTAGGTGGACATGTCTAATGACATACATGCCACATGGGTTGTTGTATGATATGATAGGTGTCATGGGTGACCAGTAGAGAGGGAATATTACCTCTGCTAACACAGATATCAAACCTTATGTACTGTTAGCATGCTATCTGCCACGTGCATGTATGTAATGACTGTAGCCGACTACTCAGGAACATTCAGAGCATTGATGGATTTCCCTGAGTCTGTCAATACAGGCCTTGTGTAGGTCCTATGATCCTGTCATTTGGGTAAGTTTGTAGGCATTGCATTAGGTGGACATGTCTAATGACATGCATGCCACATGGGTTGTTGTATGATATGATAGGTGTCATGGGTGACCAGTAGAGAGGGAATATTACCTCTGCTAACACAGATATCAAACCTTATGTACTGTTAGCATGCTATCTGCCATGTGCATGTATGTAATGACTGTAGCCACCTGTATGTAGAAAGGATAATGAAAGCTATGGTAATGTCATTTATGTTGTATGAGTGTGAGATGTACATATTCAGGGCAGGTACAGTTAGGTCATATCCAACCATGAGGGTGTTGTTTACTGGTGTACAGCAACAGTCGACTGTGTTAATGCTGACAACATCTGAGGGACCCTGGTATGTGTACAACTGAGCTGGTTACAAACAGTGGTATTATTGCATTGCATAACACATTATGCAGCTGTGTCTGTATATGGGTACTTTGCACAGCTGATGTAGGCCTAGGTACAGTCCACCAATCAAAGGTTATCTGGTGGTCTACCATACTATGTCATACCACATATGGATGTGTGTTGGTAGTCTGGGGACAAGGTGGTGGATGTATATGAGGATACAACCTAGAATGCAGCGTTTGCCACTGTCACCTGTAACTGACTCATCTGTGATGAGTTATGTCGGAGTACTGGTCTTTACATGTGAGTAGCCTTTATGAATATGTGGACACCACCACCTGGAATGGTCCATACCAGTCTTATGGCCCACATGTCTGGATCTGAGTTATATGGTGGTAGTGCAATTGTGCACTACAGAGCCTTCAGCCAGGTGTTCCTCACTGCACAGATGTCAGTATTCCCCATTGCAGGTTCTACATTGAGCAAATGGATTACAAAAGCCACACATCTAGCACTGGTTAGCATAAGCATCCAATGCAATTGTCTTGTAGGTGTCAGGGTGTTACTTCTGTGTGTAGGATATTTGCCTTGGAATGTGACTATATGGGTAAATGTGACCTAGGTATTATCCACACTCACCTGAAACATGGATGCATGTGCTCTGTGTCAAAGGCTTGTCGTTCAGTCATGACAGCCCAGAATGACAGACAGTGGACAACCTCATAATAACAGCAGGACATTGGCTCATTGTTTTGGTCTAGCATTTGCCACTCGTACTATGACATCACTGCGAGAGGCAGTAATGTGCTTGGTAGCAAATGCCACATGTAAGGTGATGGACAGCAGCAGATATTGTGTATATAACCAATGTGAGATATACTTAGTCCTGCTAATAATGACAACTACTAACACAGCCAGGAGAGGTCATCTTGACACCTGCACCTCAGTACCATTACACAATATGGCTCACACATTATGCTTGCACATGCCACTGTTCCAAGTATAATGCCACTGTCCACAACCTGCTATCAATGTATGCCTTTCAGGGCAGCAAGATGTGTGACACATGCTGTAGGTAGCATCTGCCTGTGTGTCCCAGTTAACCTATTGTCTGTCACGTCCACACATGTATGATTGTGTATACTTATATATATGTCAGTACTTCATGTACATGTATGCATGTGTATCACACAGCACAGACACAGATATATAATTTACGGGCCAAATACAGGTATCTGGTAGTAAACCAGTATGATCTAAATATATACTGACAGGTAAGATGTATATAGCTGTAAACCTGTGTGTTTACAATAGGAGTCCATTACAACATGTTCTGTACATGTATTTGTATGAGCATGCACACTGTGGCCTTCTGTGGTTAGAATCGGAGTGCATCCCAAACATCCCTGTGCTACAAAGTTTATGAACGTACCCACTGCCACCTTGTGTAATTTGAGTCAGTGCATCCAAACAAGCCCTTTGTTACCAAGTGTATGAGCATGCCCACTATAACCTTGTGTAGTTGTAGTCTTAGTGCATCCCAAATGGCCCTGTGCTACTAAGTGTATGAGCATGCCGACTGTCACCTTGTGTAATTGGAGTCAATGCATCCAAACAAGTTCTGTGATTCTATGTGTATGAGCATGACCACTGTAACCCTGTATAGTGA